>NC_091330.1:27979641-28082141 GCF_038502225.1 Cherax quadricarinatus | reverse complement strand
GCCGAGGTGGAGTGTGAAGGATTTGAGAGCCGAGGTGGAGTGTGAAGGATTTGAGAGCCGAGGTGGAGTGTGAAGGATTTGAGAGAGCCGAGGTGGAGTGTGAAGGATTTGAGAGCCGAGGTGGCGTGTGAAGGCCTTGAGAGCCGAGGTGGAGTGTAAAGGACTTGAGAGCCGAGGTGGAGTGTGAAGGACTTGAGAGTCGAGGAGGAGTGTGAAGGACTTGAGAGCCGAGGTGGAGTGTGAAGGACTTGAGAGCCGAGGTGGAGTGTGAAGGACTTGAGAGCCGAGGTGGAGTGTGAAGGACTTGAGAGCCGAGGTGGAGTGTGAAGGATCTGAGAGCCGAGATGGAGTGTGAAGGATTTGAGAGCCGAGGTGGAGTGTGAAGGATTTGAGAGCCGAGGTGGAGTGTGAAGGATTTGAGAGAGCCGAGGTGGAGTGTGAAGGATTTGAGAGCCGAGGTGGCGTGTAAAGGCCTCGAGAACCGAGGTGGAGTGTAAAGGATTTGAGAGCCGAGGTGGAGTGTGAAGGATTTGAGAGCCGAGGTGGAGTGTGAAGGATTTGAGAGCCGAGGTTGAGTGTGAAGGATTTGAGAGAGCTGAGGTGGAGTGTGAATCATTTGAGAGCCGAGGTGGCGTGTGAAGGTCTTGAGAGCCGAGGTGGAGTGTAAAGGATTTGAGAGCCGAGGTGGAGTGTGAAGGACTTGAGAGCCTAGGTGGAGTGTGAAGGACTTGAGAGCCTAGGTGGAGTGTGAAGGACTTGAGAGCCGAGGTGGAGTGTGAAGGATCTGAGAGCCGAGGTGGAGTGTGAAGGATTTGAGAGCCGAGGTGGAGTGTGAAGGAGTTGAGAGCCGAGGTGGAGTGTGAAGGATTTGAGAGCCGAGGTGGAGTGTGAAGGATATGAGAGAGCCGAGGTGGAGTGTAAAGGATTTGAGAGCCGAGGTGGAGTGTGAAGGATTTGAGAGCCGAGGTGGAGTGTGAAGGATATGAGAGAGCCGAGGTGGAGTGTAAAGGATTTGAGAGCCGAGGTGGCGTGTGAAGGCCTTGAGAGCCGAGGTGGAGTGTGAAGGATTTGAGAGCCGAGGTGGAGTGTGAAGGACTTGAGAGCCGAGGTGGAGTGTGAAGGACTTGAGAGCCGAGGTGCAGTGTGAAGGACTTGAGAGCCGAGGTGCAGTGTCAAGGACTTGAGAGCCGAGGTGCAGTGTGAAGGACTTGAGAGCCGAGGTGGAGTGTGAAGGACTTGAGAGCCGAGGTGGAGTGTGAAGGACTTGAGAGCCGAGGTGGAGTGTGAAGGACTTGAGAGCCGAGGTGGAGTGTGAAGGACTTGAGAGCCGAGGTGGAGTGTGAAGGATTTGAGAGCCGAGGTGGAGTGTGAAGGATTTGAGAGCCGAGGTGGAGTGTGAAGGATTTGAGAGAGCCGAGGTGGAGTGTGAAGGATTTGAGAGCCGAGGTGGCGTGTGAAGGCCTTGAGAGCCGAGATGGAGTGTAAAGGACTTGAGAGCCGAGGTGGAGTGTGAAGGACTTGAGAGTCGAGGAGGAGTGTGAAGGACTTGAGAGCCGAGGTGGAGTGTGAAGGACTTGAGAACCGAGGTGGAGTGTGAAGGACTTGAGAGCCGAGGTGGAGTGTGAAGGACTTGAGAGCCGAGGTGGAGTGTGAAGGACTTGAGAGCCGAGGTGGAGTGTGAAGGACTTGAGAGCCGAGGTGGAGTGTGAAGGACTTGAGAGCCGAGGTGGAGTGTGAAGGATTTGAGAGAGCTGAGGTGGAGTGTGAATCATTTGAGAGCCGAGGTGGCGTGTGAAGGTCTTGAGAGCCGAGGTGGAGTGTAAAGGATTTGAGAGCCGAGGTGGAGTGTGAAGGACTTGAGAGCCTAGGTGGAGTGTGAAGGACTTGAGAGCCTAGGTGGAGTGTGAAGGACTTGAGAGCCGAGGTGGAGTGTGAAGGATCTGAGAGCCGAGGTGGAGTGTGAAGGATTTGAGAGCCGAGGTGGAGTGTGAAGGAGTTGAGAGCCGAGGTGGAGTGTGAAGGATTTGAGAGCCGAGGTGGAGTGTGAAGGATATGAGAGAGCCGAGGTGGAGTGTAAAGGATTTGAGAGCCGAGGTGGAGTGTGAAGGATTTGAGAGCCGAGGTGGAGTGTGAAGGATATGAGAGAGCCGAGGTGGAGTGTAAAGGATTTGAGAGCCGAGGTGGCGTGTGAAGGCCTTGAGAGCCGAGGTGGAGTGTGAAGGATTTGAGAGCCGAGGTGGAGTGTGACGGACTTGAGAGCCGAGGTGGAGTGTGAAGGACTTGAGAGCCGAGGTGCAGTGTGAAGGACTTGAGAGCCGAGGTGCAGTGTCAAGGACTTGAGAGCCGAGGTGCAGTGTCAAGGACTTGAGAGCCGAGGTGGAGTGTGAAGGACTTGAGAGCCGAGGTGGAGTGTGAAGGACTTGAGAGCCGAGGTGGAGTGTGAAGGACTTGAGAGCCGAGGTGGAGTGTGAAGGACTTGAGAGCCGAGGTGGAGTGTGAAGGATTTGAGAGCCGAGGTGGAGTGTGAAGGATTTGAGAGCCGAGGTGGAGTGTGAAGGATTTGAGAGAGCCGAGGTGGAGTGTGAAGGATTTGAGAGCCGAGGTGGCGTGTGAAGGCCTTGAGAGCCGAGATGGAGTGTAAAGGACTTGAGAGCCGAGGTGGAGTGTGAAGGACTTGAGAGTCGAGGAGGAGTGTGAAGGACTTGAGAGCCGAGGTGGAGTGTGAAGGACTTGAGAACCGAGGTGGAGTGTGAAGGACTTGAGAGCCGAGGTGGAGTGTGAAGGACTTGAGAGCCGAGGTGGAGTGTGAAGGACTTGAGAGCCGAGGTGGAGTGTGAAGGACTTGAGAGCCGAGGTGGAGTGTGAAGGACTTGAGAGCCGAGGTGGAGTGTGAAGGACTTGAGAACCGAGGTGGAGTGTGAAGGACTTGAGAGCCGAGGTGGAGTGTGAAGGACTTGAGAGCCGAGGTGGAGTGTGAAGGATCTGAGAGCCGAGATGGAGTGTGAAGGATTTGAGAGCCGAGGTGGAGTGTGAAGGATTTGAGAGCCGAGGTGGAGTGTGAAGGATTTGAGAGAGCCGAGGTGGAGTGTGAAGGATTTGAGAGCCGAGGTGGCGTGTGAAGGCCTCGAGAACCGAGGTGGAGTGTAAAGGATTTGAGAGCCGAGGTGGAGTGTGAAGGATTTGAGAGCCGAGGTGGAGTGTGAAGGATTTGAGAGCCGAGGTTGAGTGTGAAGGATTTGAGAGAGCTGAGGTGGAGTGTGAATCATTTGAGAGCCGAGGTGGCGTGTGAAGGTCTTGAGAGCCGAGGTGGAGTGTAAAGGATTTGAGAGCCGAGGTGGAGTGTGAAGGACTTGAGAGCCTAGGTGGAGTGTGAAGGACTTGAGAGCCTAGGTGGAGTGTGAAGGACTTGAGAGCCGAGGTGGAGTGTGAAGGATCTGAGAGCCGAGGTGGAGTGTGAAGGATTTGAGAGCCGAGGTGGAGTGTGAAGGATTTGAGAGCCGAGGTGGAGTGTGAAGGATTTGAGAGCCGAGGTGGAGTGTGAAGGATATGAGAGAGCCGAGGTGGAGTGTAAAAGATTTGAGAGCCGAGGTGGAGTGTGAAGGATTTGAGAGCCGAGGTGGAGTGTGAAGGATATGAGAGAGCCGAGGTGGAGTGTAAAGGATTTGAGAGCCGAGGTGGCGTGTGAAGGCCTTGAGAGCCGAGGTGGAGTGTGAAGGATTTGAGAGCCGAGGTGGAGTGTGAAGGACTTGAGAGCCGAGGTGGAGTGTGAAGGACTTGAGAGCCGAGGTGCAGTGTGAAGGACTTGAGAGCCGAGGTGCAGTGTCAAGGACTTGAGAGCCGAGGTGCAGTGTGAAGGACTTGAGAGCCGAGGTGGAGTGTGAAGGACTTGAGAGCCGAGGTGGAGTGTGAAGGACTTGAGAGCCGAGGTGGAGTGTGAAGGACTTGAGAGCCGAGGTGGAGTGTGAAGGACTTGAGAGCCGAGGTGGAGTGTGAAGGACTTGAGAGCCGAGGTGGAGTGTGAAGGATTTGAGAGCCGAGGTGGAGTGTGAAGGATTTGAGAGCCGAGGTGGAGTGTGAAGGATTTGAGAGAGCCGAGGTGGAGTGTGAAGGATTTGAGAGCCGAGGTGGCGTGTGAAGGCCTTGAGAGCCGAGATGGAGTGTAAAGGACTTGAGAGCCGAGGTGGAGTGTGAAGGACTTGAGAACCGAGGTGGAGTGTGAAGGATTTGAGAGCCGAGGTGGAGTGTGAAGGATTTGAGAGAGCCGAGGTGGAGTGTGAAGGATTTGAGAGCCGAGGTGGCGTGTGAAGGCCTCGAGAACCGAGGTGGAGTGTAAAGGATTTGAGAGCCGAGGTGGAGTGTGAAGGATTTGAGAGCCGAGGTTGAGTGTGAAGGATTTGAGAGAGCTGAGGTGGAGTGTGAATCATTTGAGAGCCGAGGTGGCGTGTGAAGATCTTGAGAGCCGAGGTGGAGTGTAAAGGATTTGAGAGCCGAGGTGGAGTGTGAAGGACTTGAGAGCCTAGGTGGAGTGTGAAGGACTTGAGAGCCGAGGTGGAGTGTGAAGGATCTGAGAGCCGAGGTGGAGTGTGAAGGATTTGAGAGCCGAGGTGGAGTGTGAAGGATTTGAGAGCCGAGGTGGAGTGTGAAGGATTTGAGAGCCGAGGTGGAGTGTGAAGGATATGAGAGAGCCGAGGTGGAGTGTAAAGGATTTGAGAGCCGAGGTGGAGTGTGAAGGATTTGAGAGCCGAGGTGGAGTGTGAAGGATATGAGAGAGCCGAGGTGGAGTGTAAAGGATTTGAGAGCCGAGGTGGCGTGTGAAGGCCTTGAGAGCCGAGGTGGAGTGTGAAGGATTTGAGAGCCGAGGTGGAGTGTGAAGGACTTGAGAGCCGAGGTGGAGTGTGAAGGACTTGAGAGCCGAGGTGCAGTGTGAAGGACTTGAGAGCCGAGGTGCAGTGTCAAGGACTTGAGAGCCGAGGTGCAGTGTGAAGGACTTGAGAGCCGAGGTGGAGTGTGAAGGACTTGAGAGCTGAGTTGGAGTGTGAAGGACTTGAGAGCTGAGGTGGAGTGTGAAGGACTTGAGAGCCGAGGTGGAGTGTGAAGGACTTGAGAGCTGAGGTGGAATGTGAAGGACTTGAGAGCTGAGGTGGAATGTGAAGGACTTGAGAGCCGAGGTGGAGTGTGAAGGACTTGAGAGCCGAGGTGGAGTGTGAAGGACTTGAGAGCCGAGGTGCAGTGTGAGGGACTTAGGACTAATATTGATAACACACATGTGCAACAGTTATCTTTATTCCGAAATATTGCGCCTGCACAGTAGACTTCTTCAGCCGAGTACAGAGGAGGCAGCAGAAGCAGTAGAGATGTGAAGATGATGTTATCCGTCCATCTCTCCTGCTTCTGCTGATTCCTCTGTACTCGACTAAAGAAGTTTCTTGTGTAGCCAAAACGTTTCAGAATAAAGATAGCTAACTGTTGCACATGTCTTACTTATCAATTTGTGGGTATTGTTTACCATTACCATAGTCAGCACTAATATTGTCAGATTTTAGGTTCAGTGATCACAACAAAGTTGCTGTAATAACTGAAAAAAAAGATGCTACGTTAAAATAACAAGAATGGCAGGTTAAGAAAGACAAATTGATGTATGTGTCTTTATCCACCTGTCGGCTACGTCCTCCTTCAACCACTTTCCATCCCTCCTCTACTTCCTCATCATCATATGTTAGAGGAATTATCAACAGACTCGTGGCCATGGTCATACTGAAGTCTCTCAGCTCAGGTTGACAGATTTCATTACTTCGTTCATGTAACACAACCTGAGTGATGCATTATGACAGGACTGACAACTGTTGTTCTTACTGTCACTGTTAAGTGAAGGGGAAGTAGCAGCACACTGCTGATGTACTCAACTATATTCATTACAAGAGAAACCCAATACACACGTCTCTCACTTATTCATCGCTTTAACACTCATACATGGAAAAATAAACACATAAGCGGTATAATGTGATCCTTTATTGACAAAGGATCATAATTTACTGCTTATGTGTTTATTTTCCATTGTGTAGGTATTTTGTACCATTTATATTCAACCATCATACATCAAGACTGATCACATCGACTCCAGGCTGAGGGACTGATGACCTCTAACTCCTGTGATCTTCAACCATTCTTCTTTGTATTGGACTGAGGAAGCCACTGTGTGGCGGAACGTTTCCACAATATACCCAACCTTTGATATACCTTTGAAGAATTTCGAGTTTCACTACTCTCGGAGCCCGGCCATTGGCCAGGCTCGTCTGGTGCTTGCCTGGTCAATCAGGCTGTTGCCGCTGGAGGCCCGCTGCCCCACATATCCATCACAGTCTGATTGATCTGGGACCTGGTGAAGATACTTGTCCAGTTTCCTCTTGAAGGCTTCAACACTTGTTCCATCCGTGTTTCTGATATCTTTTGGTAAGATGTTGAATAGTCTGGGGCCACGGATGTTGATACAGTGTTCCCTTATTGTCCCCACCGCACCCCTGCTCCTCACTGGGTTTATTTTACACTTCCTCCCATATCTGTCACTCCAGTATGTTGTTATGGCAGTGTGCAGATTTGGGACCAAGCCCTCGAGTACCTTCCAGGTATATATTATCATGTACCTTTCTCTCCTCCGCTCCAATGAGTACATGTTCAAGACTTGCAGGCGTTCCCAGTAGTTTAGGTGCTACTGGCTCAATGTGAGCCGTAAACGATCTCTGTATTTGTTCCAACTCCGATATTTCTCCTGCCCTGAACGGGGCCGTCAGCACTGAGCAATATTCTAAGTGAGGGAGCACTAGCGATTTGAAGAGTGTCACCATCGGCATTGTTTCCCTTGTTTTGAAAGTTCTCAATACCCACCCCGTCATCTTCCTGGCTGTCGTGATCTTTGTCTTGTTATGGTCTTTAAAAGAAAGGTCCGCTGACATGATTATTCCCAGGTCTTTTACGTGTTCCTTACGATCTATTTAATGACCCTGAGTTTTGTATATAGTGTTCCTTTTGAGTTCTTCATTCTTTCCATACCTAAGCAGCTGGAACTTATCACCATTGAACGCCATGTTGTTCTCCACTGCCCACTGGAAAACCCTGTTTATGTCTTCCTGTACTTTTTCAGTGTCAACTACCGTAGTGAGTTTCATGCTTATTTTAGTGTCATCTGCAAATGATGATACAGAAATGTGATGGGTGTTTTGATCTATGTCTGCTATGAGGATGAGAAACAGCAGAGGTGCCAGGACAGTGCCTTGGGACACTGAGCTTTTGACCTCGCTGATGCTGGATCTTGCCCTGTTCACTACTACTTCTTTTTGTGTTCTGTGTGTTAGGAACCCGAAAATCCATCTGCCTACCTTCCCCGTAATGCCCATGGCCTTCATTTCGTGCGCTATCACTCCATGATCACATTTGTCAAACGCCTTTGCAAAATCTTTGTAAATCACATCTGCATTTTGGTCGTCTTCCAGTGCCTCCGTAATTCTGTCATAATGGTTCAGCAGCTGTGACAGTCATGATCGTCCTGCTCTAAAACCATGCTGGTTCGGGTTATACTGGTCCATAAAGCTTATAATCTGCCGTCTCATCACTCTTTCGGAGATTTTTATGTGAGAAGTTAGGGCTACTGGTTTGTAATTTTTAGCTAGTGCTCTACTACCTCCCTTATGCGTATGAGCTATGTCTGTACTCTTTAAGGTCTCCGGTATTTCACCTGAAGCTCTTTCTCCAAGACTACTGAGGGCTTGTGCTCATGCTAGTGTTACACAACTGTCTAATAAATCATTCTGTCGGTCCTCTGAACCATGTATCTACATCCATCATTCTCACTTGTTCATCGCATTAACCAGCATTCCTCATGCTCTCTCACTCTTCCCTCTCCCCTCTCCCCATCTCTACCATCATCGTCATTCCATTACTCGTTTATTTGTTAGTGGTGTCCTGGATCATCGCCCCCGCTGCCTGATACTCACATCAGGTCTATAGATGGAAAGGAAATATTACATTAATACGAAATGTTAAAAAACAGAAGGTAAAAGATTTAACTTTAATCTCACGTGTTCGTGAGACAGGAACAAAAAGAAAAGAATAACAATGCTGTTAGAGTGCAAAATATCTAACAAGCTTCTTACCTGAACCAATTATATTTTTTTTCTCTCACCGGTGCATAGTTTTAACCAATATTTTTACGTTCTCTCTTACCTCTCTACTCCCTGATGCTTTTCGAATCTATCTCATCCACCGCTTTTACTCTCCCCTCTTCAGTCCTTTACCAATCCGGTATTAATCCCTCATCCTCTATCCTTGTACCCAACCATATTTAACCCTCCCTCCCCTCTTCACTCCCCTACTCTTTTCTATTCACTTTACTCCTCTACCCTTCCCTCCCATTCCTGCCCCCTCTCTGGCATGCCTCACCCCCTGAGGCCTGCCCCGGTGCCCCTGGCGGGGCGGGCGGCTTGGAGTGAGTTGCCTCAGTGGACGTGTGTCAGTTGCAGTGTGGGGTGTGTGGGGGGTGTTGCAGCCGCTGCTAGTGTCTGCATGGAGGTCGGCCTTCTCTTCTCCTCTCCTGACACCTACTTGCTGGCAGGGCCAAGGCTGACTGCCATTCAGGCAGGGCCAAGGCTGACTGTCATGCAGGCAGGACCAAGCCTGACTGTCATGCAGGCAGGACCAAGCCTGACTGTCATGCAAGCAGGACCAAGCCTGACTGTCAAGCAGGCAGTAGCCAAGGGCCCTAACATACCACCTGCTCTCCAAGGTATTACATGTCTACTGCAGTGCTCTGTAATTCTTATTTAAATGTGACTTACACCTGACTAGCTTAGGCAAGTAGGTGAGTTGGACCTGTTTATCATGGGCCAGTAGGCTTGCTGCAGTGCTTCTTCTTATGTTCTTACTACTGCAAATGTTTAATGACGATGAAGTGTTGGAGAGCGATGGACACACTACCAGTGATCTTGGTTGAGGAACTATTGTGGATACATACGAACTCATCCAAGTGTTGACAGAGTTAAGAGATTGCTGTTTATGGTTGCAACACACACACAATGTTATACACACGCACCAGCACACAGGAACTATGACTCGACCCTGCGACCATATGAGTACACACACACACACACACACACACACACACACACACACACACACACACACACACACACACACACATACACACACACAACATTTGCGTCAACTTCGGTGGCTGCGCTGCGCCGCTCCTGCTTGTTAAGACAAGAATGCTACCACATACCAGTGTTGGGAGCTCTTATTAAATGGCCTTGTCAAGCCTTGTTTGCGGGAATTACGCTAAACAAGCCCTGATAGCCTGACGATCTCGCTAGGTCACGCTGAGAGTTTTTCCTTTGAGTGCGGAGTCAGCCAGCACTGGTATGCTGGAATGTACAGCCAAATGGCTTACCACTAACAAGAATGTGCAGCCAAATGGCTGACCACTAACAAGAATGTGCAGCCAAATGGCTTACCACTAACAAGAGAAAAGACACAGGTTGTAGGACAAGTCCTAATTGGGAAAAAGTGTCGCTTTGTATAGAGGTTTATCAAGTCATGACTTGATAAAGTTCTATACGGAGCGATATATTGTTGCAGTATACGTTTTTTTCTGCAACTTTTCCTTATATGGGAGAGACTAACTCGTGGGAGTCACAGACCGTCAGGGTTATATATTGTAATTTAGTTATATCCAGGGAAGAGAAGGCTGGCTGCAGTTGTTTGCATCAAGAGTTCTTTGCTAGCATCAAGGACCCTCTTCAGAAGACACAAGTTGTTTTTCAGTGTAACAATATTTTGCCTTCTGAGGAAAGCACAACAGGGTGAGGCATTGTGGCATGTGCTGGTAGTATGGTATGACGTGTGACATGTAGTGGTAGTATGGTACGACCTATGGCATGTGGTGGTAGTATGGTATGACGTGTGGCATGTGGTGGTAGTATGGTACGACGTATGGCATGTGGTGGTTTCTGGAGAGTTTATCTGGAGAGAGTTCCGGGGGTCAACGCCCCCTCGGCCCGGTCTGTGACCAGGCCTCCTTAGGTCAGTGTCCCAGGATGCGACCCACACCAGTCGACTAACACCCAGGTACCCATTTTACTGATGGGGAACATAGACAACAGGTGGAAAGAAACACGTCCAATGTTTCTACTCTGGCTGGGAATCGAACCCAGGCCCTCACCGTGTGAAGCGAGAGCGTTAACCACCAGGCCACCAGAGCACCAGAGTAGTATGGTATGACGTGTGACATGTGGCAGTATGGTATGACATGTGGTATGTGGTGGTAGTATGGTATGACGTGTGATATGTGGCAGTATGGTATGACGTGTGGCATGTGGTGGTAGTATGGTATGACGTGTAACATATGGCAGTATGGTATGACGTGTGGCATGTGGTGGCAGTATGGTATGACGTGTGATATGTGGCAGTATGGTATGACGTGTGGCATGTGGTGGTAGTATGGTGTAACGTGTGGTGATGGTAGTAGTATGGTATAACGTGTAGTGATGGTAGTAGTGTGGTATAATGTGTAGTAATGGTAGTAGTATGGTATAATGTGTAGTGATGGCAGTAGTGTGGTATAACGTATAATGATGGTAGTAGTATGGTATAATGTGTAGTGATGGTAGTAGTATGGTATAACGTGTAGTGATGGTAGTAGTATGGTATAACGTGTAGTGATGGTAGTAGTATGGTATAATGTGTAGTGATGGTAGTAGTATGGTATAACGTGTAGTAATGGTAGTAGTATGGTATAACGTGTAGTGATGGCAGTAGTATGGTATAACGTGTAGTGATGGTAGTAGTATGGTATAACTTGTGGTGATGGTAGTAGTATGGTGATAGCAGACATGCTATGGTTCCATGGTACTCAACAGGGTCTTATTATGTTGGTGGGTAAAGTGTTACTTATGAAAGAGACTCAGTGAGTGTGTTTTGGAGACACTGGGTAGTGTTATGAATGTGCTGGAGACTGTGTATTCTCTGATTTGTGTTATGGGTGTCGAGGCACGGCTCCTGGTATTAATATTCGCAAGCAGTGTTCCAAATTTAACTAGCCAGTTACCCCATATGAAATTAAAGTTCATTTTTATAAATCCTCTAATTACAGATTGTCACCTCAAAAATCTTGTTGCATCTCCTCTGCTCAAATGTTTTCTATTAGTTCACGTGTTCTAGTCACTATATAGTGGATAGGGGGGCAATGTGGCAGATGTTGCAAGTGTATGGTGTAGGAGGTAGGTTACTGAAAGCAGTGAAGAGTTTTTACGAGGATAGTGAGGCTCAAGTTAGAGTATGTAGGAAAGAGGGAAATTTTTTCCCAGTAAAAGTAGGCCTTAGACAAGGATGTGTGATGTCACCGTGGTTGTTTAATATATTTATAGATGGGAATGTAAGAGAAGTAAATGCGAGGGTCTTGGCAAGAGGCGTGGAGTTAAAAGATAAAGAATCACACACAAAGTGGGAGTTGTCACAGCTGCTCTTTGCTGATGACACTGTGCTCTTGGGAGATTCTGAAGAGAAGTTGCAGAGATTGGTGGATGAATTTGGTAGGGTGTGCAAAAGAAGAAAATTAAAGGTGAATACAGGAAAGAGTAACGTTATGAGGATAACAAAAAGATTAGGTGATGAAAGATTGAATATCAGATTGGAGGGAGAGAGTATGGAGGAGGTGAACGTATTCAGATATTTGGGAGTGGACGTGTCAGCGGATGGGTCTATGAAAGATGAGGTGAATCATAGAATTGATGAGGGAAAAAGAGTGAGTGGTGCACTTAGGAGTCTGTGGAGACAAAGAACTTTGTCCTTGGAGGCAAAAAGGGGAATGTATGAGAGTATAGTTTTACCAACGCTCTTATATGGGTGTGAAGCGTGGGTGATGAATGTTGCAGCGAGGAGAAGGCTGGAGGCAGTGGAGATGTCATGTCTGAGGGCAATGTGTGGTGTGAATATAATGCAGAGAATTCGTAGTTTGGAAGTTAGGAGGAGGTGCGGGATTACCAAAACTGTTGTCCAGAGGGCTGAGGAAGGGTTGTTGAGGTGGTTCGGACATGTAGAGAGAATGGAGCGAAACAGAATGACTTCAAGAGTGTATCAGTCTGTAGTGGAAGGAAGGCGGGGTAGGGGTCGGCCTAGGAAAGGTTGGAGGGAGGGGGTAAAGGAGGTTTTGTGTGCGAGGGGCTTGGACTTCCAGCAGGCATGCATGAGCGTGTTTGATAGGAGTGAATGGAGACAAATGGTTTTTAACACTTGACGTGCTGTTGGAGTGTGAGCAAAGTAACATTTATGAAGGGATTCAGGGAAACCGGCAGGCCGGACTTGAGTCCTGGAGATGGGAAGTACGGTGCCTGCACTCTGAAGGAGGGGTGTTAATGTTGCAGTTTAAAAACTGTAGTGTAAAGCACCCTTCTGGCAAGACAGTGATGGAGTGAATGATGGTGAAAGTTTTTCTTTTTCGGGCCACCCTGCCTTGGTGGGAATCGGCCAGTGTGATAATAAAATAAATAAATATATATATATATATATATATATATATATATATATATATATATATATATATATATATATATATATATATATATATATATATGTCGTGCCGAATAGGCAGAACTTGCGATCTTGGCTTAAATAGTAACGCTCATCTTGCCATATAGGACAAGCGCAAATTTGTGTATGCAGTAATTTCGCCAAAATCATTCTGAACCTAACGAGAAAAGTAATTTTCACTGTGTTTGTTTAGTATTAAATTATTGTAAAAAAATTTAAAATATATTTAGTTGGGTTAGGCTAAAATAAATTGTTCTTGTTAAAATAAGGTTAGGTAAGTTTTCTAAGATTCTTTTGGAGAAAAATAAAAAAATTGTACATGAACATTAATGAAAAAAATATATCTTTAAACGTATAAGAGAAAATTTTAGAAAGGAATTAATTTTAAATGAGTTCTTGCTAATTGACCAGTTTTACATATTCGGCACGACATATATATATATATATATATATATATATATATATATATATATATATATATATATATATATATATATATATATATATATATATATATATATATATATGGTTTGGGATATTGGCAGTTTGGAGGGATATGTTGTGTATCTTTATATGTATATGCTTCTAAACTGTTGTATTCTGAGCACCTCTGCAAAAACAGTGATAATGTGCGAGTGTGGTGAAAGTGTTGAATGATGATGAAAGTATTTTCTTTTTGGGGATTTTCTTTCTTTTTTGGGTCACCCTGCCTCGGTGGGAGACGGCCGACTTGTTGAAAAATATATATATATATATATATATATATATATATATATATATATATATATATATATATATATATATATATATATATATATATATATATATTTTTCAACAAGTCGGCCGTCTCCCACCGAGGCAGGGTGACCCAAAAAAGAAAGAAAATCCCCAAAAAGAAAATACTTTCATCATCATTCAACACTTTCACCACACTCGCACATTATCACTGTTTTTGCAGAGGTGCTCAGAATACAACAGTTTAGAAGCATATACATATAAAGATACACAACATATCCCTCCAAACTGCCAATATCCCAAACCACTCCTTTAAAGTGCAGGCATTGTACTTCCCATTTCCAGGACTCAAGTCCGACTATATGAAAATAACCGGTTTCCCTGAATCCCTTCACTAAATATTACCCTGCTCACACTCCAACAGATAGTCAGGTCCCAAGTATCATTCGTCTCCATTCGCTCCTATCTAACACGCTCATGCACGCTTGCTGGAAATCCAAGCCCCTCGCCCACAAAACCTCCTTTACCCCCTCTTTCCAACCCTTTCGAGGACGACCCCTACCCCTCCTTCCTTCCCCTATAGATTTATATGCTTTCCATGTCATTCTACTTTGATCCATTCTCTCTAAATGACCAAACCACCTCAACAACCCCTCTTCTGCCCTCTGACTAATGCTTTTATTAACTCCACACCTTCTCCTAATTTCCACACTCCGAATTTTCTGTATAATATTTACACCACACATTGCCCTTAGACAGGACATCTCCACTGCCTCCAACCGTCTCCTCGCATTTACCACCCAAGCTTCACATCCATATAAGAGTGTTGGTACTACTATACTTTCATACATTCCCTTCTTTGCCTCCATAGATAACGTTTTTTTGACTCCACATATACCTCAACGCACCACTCACCTTTTTTCCCTCATCAATTCTATGATTAACCTCATCCTTCAAAAATCCATCCGCCGACACGTCAACTCCCAAGTATCTGAAAACATTCACTTCTTCCATACTCCTCCTCCCCAATTTGATATCCAATTTTTCTTTATCTAAATCATTTGATACCCTCATCACCTGGTCACAGACCGGGCCGCGGGGGCGTTGACCCCCGGAACTCTCTCCAGGTAAAACCTTACTCTTTTCTATGTTCACTTTCAACTTTCTACCTTTACACACATTCTCAAACTCATCCACTAGCCTTTGTAATTTTTCTTTAGAATCTCCCATAAGCACAGTATCGTCAGCAAAAAGTAACTGTGTCAATTCCCATTTTGAATTTGATTCCCCATAATTTAATCCCACCCCTCTCCCGAATACCCTAGCATTTACTTCTTTTACAACCCCATCTATAAATATATTTAACAACCATGGTGACATTACACATCCCTGTCTAAGACCTACTTTTACCGGGAAGTATTCTCCCTCTCTTCTACACACCCTAACCTGAGCCTCATTATCCTCATAAAAGCTCTTTACAGCATTTAGTAACTTACCACCTATTCCATATACTTGCAACATCTGCCACATTGCTCCTCTATCCACTCTATCATATGCCTTTTCTAAATCCATAAATGCAATAAAAACTTCCCTACCTTTATCTAAATACTGTTCATATATATATATATATATATATATATATATATATATATATATATATATATATATATATATATATATATATATATATATTTATATATATTTATATATATATATATTTATATATATATATATATTTATATATATTTATATATATATATATATATATATATATATATATATATATATATATATATATTTATATATATATATATATTTATTTATATATATATATATATATATATATATATATATTATATATATATATATATATATATATATATATATATATATATATATATTACATATATATATATATATATTACATATATATATATATATATATATATATATATATATATATATATATATATTACATATATATATATATATATATATATATATATATATATATATATATATATATATATATATATATATATATATATATATCGTGCCGAATAGGCAGAACTTGCGATCTTGGCTTAAATAACGACGCTCATCTTGCCATATAGGACAAGCGAAAATTTGTGTATGCAATAATTTCGCCAAAATCATTCTGAACCTAACGAAAAAAAGATATTTGAATGTGTTTGTTTAGTATTAAATTATTGTAAACGTATTTAAAATATATTTAGTTGGGTTAGGCTAAAATAAATTGCTCTTGTTATAATAAGGTTAGGTAAGTTTTCTAAGATTCTTTTGGTGCAAAATTAAAATTTTTTACATTAACATTAATGAAAAAAATATATCTTTAAACGTATAAGAGAAAATTTCAGAAAGGACTTAATTTTAAATGAGTTCTTGGTAAATGACCAGTTTTACATATTCGGCACATATATATATATATATATATATGTACATGTACATGTCGTTCCGAATAGGTCAAACTAGTCAGTTAGCAAGAACTCATTTAAAATTAATTCTTTTCTAAAATTTTCTCTTATACGTTTAAAGATATATGTTTTTCATTTATGTTAATTTAAAAATTAATAATTTTGCACCAAAAGAGTCTTAGAACACTTAGCTAACCTTATTATAATAAGCACAATTTAATTTAGCTTAGTCCAACTAAATATATTTTAGATAAGTTTGCAAGAATTTAATAATAATTTTTTTTTTTCGTTGGGTTCAGAATGATTTTTTGCGAAATTATTAAATACACAAATTTTCACCTGCCTTATGCGGCAAGAAGAGCGTTGCTATTTAAGCCAAAATAGCAAGTTTTACCTATTCGGCACGACATATATATATATATATATATATATATATATATATATATATATATATATATATATATATATATATATATATATATATATATATATATATAATATCAGTAACAACACTGCGACTAGCCAAGGACTCGAACCCATGTCGTTTTGGCCCGCCTCATGGTGAGCAAAAATAACATGACGCTCTAACCCACAGGACCACCAAATCCTAAAGAATCAAGCATCCAGCAGAGCTACGTGTTTTACCTTGATCCGAGGACATACGGTGATGTTGGTGCCTCTGAGCTAATTACATTCCACTCCCCGTTTGGTGTACTACCCTCCACGAGCAGTTTATATATTATTGTAACCACGAACGAGTGGTATTTAATCAATAACAACACTGCGACTAGCCAAGGACTTGAACCCATGTGATTTTGGCCCACCTCATAACGCATTTCTGAGATCTGTCTTTAGGAAGGCACTAAATCTGTCACTGGTTCAAGCAGCTCTTCCAATACGACTCGGAGGTATAAGGGTGTGCAAGACATTTCTGTCCTTGTGTATAGAGATCGTCCCTGAATGCGTAAGAGGTGCTGCAGGAGCTCACGACCCAAAGTTCACCGAAAGAGCCACGACACCCTTGCAGACTCTTCAAGTAGACCAGCTCCTCCTAGAGAACACAAACAGTCCCACTGGGACAAACCGATCGTGGAAAAAATCAACATGAAGTTCAACAATGCCTCAGGAAAGGACAATGCTAGACTCCTAGCGGTGAAGGCACCACATTCAGATTTTCTTTATGCTATCCCTAATTCTTTCTTGGGCACTTGGCTCGACCCCTTAGGTCATTTGGATTGGTGTAGCGCTTCGCTTAGCCGCCCCCATACTCACCCAACATAAGTATAATTGCGGCAGGGCGTCACCTGATAAATTTGGACTACATGGTCTCGTCTGTCATACATTAGAAGGGAAGTATGCTAGACATGAGGTGGTCGGTGACAAAGAAAAGTCTCGCCACAGCCTACTGCCCAGCAGAACGGGAACCTCAAGTACTGAGGTCTGACGGAAAGCCAAAAGCGTCCAGATGGAGTCATCATGCTACCCTGGAAGGATGATAAGCAGGTTGCGTGGGACTGCACCTGTGTCTCTGCGTTACCTAACATCTACTTACAATATTCTGAACCTGAAGGAGGAAGGAGGGGAGGGGGTAGTGCTGCCAGTTTTAGGGATATCCAGAAGGTTAACAGATACAGTGGCCTGGCACTATGCTATAACTTCGTCCCAGTAGGGTCGGAAACCCTGGAAACATGGGGCAAGTGTGCTCTAAGATTCCTCAATGAGTCAGGTGAAAAACTCATCACAGAAACCAAGGACTCCAGAATGGCCAGCTTCCTCTTTCAGAGATTCTCTCTCTCTCTCTCTCTCTCGAGCGCGCGCGCGAGCGCGTTTGTGCGTTCGTGCGTGTGTCAGAGATCTCTTTTTTTTAAAGCTGTGCAACAAAGGTTTCCCGTGGTTCGGTTGGTAGCGCACTCAACTCATATGCTAAGTGTTCATACTTTGATCCCTGGCATGAGTCGAAACATTGGGCACGTTTCCTTACACCTGCTGCCCCTGGCAGTAAGTAGGCACTTAGGTGTTGGTCGACTGATTTGGGTGGCATCCTGATGGGGGGTAGTATACTTCAGATAGGGCTGGGCTTCGAAATAAACTGAGGTAGAATAACGGCTCTTGGCCTGTAAAATTAGTGTGTGTCAAAGTGCCCGAAGTGCCAGGAGAAAGGTGCTATAAAGTTATATATATATATAGAGAGAGAGAGAATATGGATAAAGAAGTAATAAGAATAAGACTGCCTTCACCGCCTCTCCGTCCAGGATATTCCACTTCCTGACCACCATCATGCTCAATGAAATCTCTGTAGCTCATCTGTCTGTTTATCTTCCAACTGTACCCATATGTGCTTTTACTTTCTTATTTGTGGTCGTGTTGGTCCAGTCTCATCAGCTCTCGTGTGTGTGAATGAAAGAGAGAGAGGGAGAGAGAGAGTGAGAGTGTTTGTTAGGAGTTATATTTCACCTTTTCCTTGTCTGATTTATTCCACTTCTGTGTTACTATTAGCTCGGAGATATGATTCTTCATGTCTTTATGGCTCACCTGAGTTTCTATTATATCTACAAAGCACTAGAACAGTTCTGTTATTCGTCACTGATGTGATCAATACACTCATTTTAACTGATCATCGTCGCGAATCAAGTAAATCTATTCTCACTCAACTGTTTATACATGGAGTGGATTTCGGGGATCAGCGCCCCCCCGGCCCGGTCTGTGACCAGACCTGTTTACATTCCACTTTCTATATCCATATTTCGTTATTTATCACTGGGCATGAGGGTCAGTAAATTAAAACAGCTGACACATTTAGCTGGTCTCTGATTATTACTGATTCTGTCCTCAGTCAAGACACTTGACTCTCATAATGACTAACATCGTGCTCATTGGAGAAGCTAAATGGAGATACGCGAAATTCAGAGGACAGTGAACCTATAATTTTTTTAAGTATGCCGTTACACATCGAATAACACGATAAAGATAAGTTGGCCTGAAGGATAATTCCCAGCTCCTGGCCCCATTTCTTATCTGCTGTGGACCGGCTTCATTGATTACTGCCTCAATTTCTTAGTCATAAGTAGTCTTGAAACTCTGTATGATGGTCACCTAGTATGATCACCTTGTTTGATGTTTACCTTGTATGATCATCTTGTATGATGTTTATCTGGAATGATCACCTTGTATGATGTTTACTTTGTATGATCACATTGTATGATATTTACCTTGTATGATCACCTTGTATGATGTTTACCTTGTACGATGTTTACCATGTATGATCACATTGTATGATATTTACCTTGTATGACGAATATGTAGTTCATGGCAGTCATTGTCCTGGGACAGAAACAGTAGTAGGGTTACGGTGGCTGCGGCTCCCTCAACTTGCTTCTAAGCACACTGTCAAGTTTGATGAGGTATATACCTCTATAACTTTCATGAATTTCGCGTTTTTCTACTCCCAGATCCCGGCTTTAGGTCAGGCTCGTCTGGTGCTTGCCTAATCCACCAGGCGGGCCTACATATTCCTCACAGCCTGGTTGATCAGATACTTGTTCAGTTTCCCCTCGAAGACTTCTACGCTTGTTCCAGCAGTGTTTCTGATATCTTACCGTAAAATGCTAAATATTCTGGGGCCACACATGTTGATACAAAGTTCTCTTATTGTGCCAACAGTACCTCTGCTTTTCACGAGGTTTGTTGTACACTTCCTCCCATAACTTTCGCTTCAGTATGTTATGGCAGTGTGCAGATTTGGGACAAGACCTTCAAGAATTTTCTCCGCCGCTCCAGCGAGTGAGGAGTTTGAGGCGTTCCCAGTAATTAGTGGCTGTGCGGGGCGTAAATGATCTCTGTATCAGTTCCAACTCCGATATCTCTCCTGCCCTGAACGCGGCCGTCAACACTGAACAATATTATAAACGAGAAAGCAAAAATGATTTGAAAAATGTTACCATTGGTACCAACCAAGTTTATACGCTCACAGATGTACACGTCTCCTGGTTTATTCGCTTACAGATGTACACGTCTCCTAGTTTCGTTTGGGTGGAATGAAGCTGCTTCTGACCCCACTTAAAATTGTATGTGTTTATGTGAAGCACTAAACTAGCATTACTCATTCTCAGAAGAGAAACAACGGTATGTCAGGTTTGACGAAGGTATCCTCAGAATCTCTTGTAGTGAACATGAGGGACTGGTATACCTGGAGGGTGTTCCGGGGGTCAGCGCCCCCGCACTCGGTCCATGACCAGGCCTCGTGGTGAAGGGACAAAATTACAATACTTGGCCATTATTTTGTTTTTACAACGAAAAATAAAATAACTGATAACTTATGAAGAAAACTGCAACAAATAATTCCGAAGATGTGCAAGTTAGGTATCTTTATTCCGAAACGTTTCGCCTACACAGTAGGCTTCTTTAGTCGAGTAAAATCCTCTGTACTCGACTGAAGAAGCCTACTGTGTAGGCGAAACATTTCGGAATAAAGATACCTAACTGCTGCACATGTGTCTTACAACTAATTCTGAAGATAATAAACACGTTTAAGCAGTTTTCCTAAAGATAATAGACACAGTTTAAACTAAAGATATTGAGTGTCATTAACCAGTTCCCCCGACGGTCCATCACTTGGATACAAGTTATGGTTGCCTGTCAAGTCAGCAATCTTAAATACTTGTTTCCACCCGCCTGATAAGGAACCTGGCCCATGGCCGGGCTCCAGGAGTACAAAGACTCTCGTAACTCATCAAAGGTAGAGGTATAAGGTATATAATAATATATCTTTATTTCTACAAGCACATGTACAAGGTTTAGCTGACATCAATGACATATATAGAAAGCCGCTTGTTATGCAGAGTAATTTGGGCAAATTAGATCAGTTTTGTCCCAGGATTCGACCTACACCAATCGACTAACACCCAGGTACCCATTTTGTACCGATGGGTGAACAGGGACAGCAGGTGTCTTATGGAAACACGTCCCTAATATTTTCTAGCCGTTCCGGAGATTTGAACTCCGGACCTCAGTGTGTGAGGTGAGTGAGTGCGCTAGCGATCAAGCTACGGGACACATATATACCCAGCAAGACACACTGTGCTGTAGGTTATCAACTGTGACTCGTAACGAGTTAGGAGACGTTTTGGACTGAACTGACGCCTACTTAACATGGCTTATGTCATCGCTGCTGATGACTCTGCCACCATAGCTGCCGCTGTTTCCGCCGCTGCTGCCGCCGTTCTGTAACGCAAAACTTTTGATTTGCGTCGAGTACTGAATCTGGTTTGGATTGAGTCCATTTTTTCCTTCATTGTGGTTGTGCTCAATGCAATGTGTTTGGGTAACTTGGTTGTGGTAGCCGCAGGTGGTTGTGGTAGTAGTGGTACCGCAGGTTGTTGTGGTGATATTGGTAGGTGTCTTGGACACAGTGGTATGGTAGTTGTGGTACCACGAAGATATTACTGGACCAAAGACTACAACCTTTTGGGATATAGTGGTAATGCTGGCTCTCACGAGATCAAGCTTGATCACATAGTGACGACGGAGCACGAAGTGAACACATAGGAAGCCCACCATGAGGCAGAACACACAGGAGGAGCATACTCTGTAGGTGCACACAATGTGGGAGCACATAGTGAGGAAGCATACAGTATGGGAGTACATAGGAAGCACACAGTGTGGGAGCACACAGGAAGCACAAAGCGAACATATGGTGAAGGAACACATAGTGAAGGGGCCATAAAAATATCAATAGCATACAAATATATTACAAACGTAATATAAACCATAACTATTTAGTACATCAGTAAATAACCCAGTAAACATTAACCAGTGTAGAGTCATCGTAAGTGCCTCTGACGGCCTGTCCTCATTACTTGCTGCAAGTAACCTGATGTCTTAATGTAATGTTTATATGGGGACAGAAACTATTTACAAAGGGATTGAAGTTAATTATTTATGGATTTCCCTTTCATACAGGTCTGAGAGAGAATGGTAAATCAATGCCTTGCTTAAATTAGCAATATATATATATATATATATATATATATATATATATATATATATATATATATATATATATATATATATATATATATATATATATGGCTTCAGGAAGAAATCCAAATATTCTTCCTTGAAGCCTTTTTATCCACTTCTCCGAGGCTATGGGTCCCACTATATATATATATATATATATATATATATATATATATATATATATATATATATATATATATATATATATATATATATATATATATATATATATATATATAAAGAAAATGTCTAATACTTTTCTCAGCAGGAGTTCAAAAAAAGTTGTTAGAAAGGAATAACGAATAACTTTTAAGTAGAACGGCATAAATGTTCAACTGAACGTTCCACTGTCCATCATTATGAACTGTGTTAAGCTCAGCAGACTACAAGACGTTGCTACTGCTGGAGTAGTGTTAGTCTACGAGTATCTACGACAGTTCAGTTTGTATGGTCGTGCCAGTCATACAGAATATAGAAAATTTTATTTCAGAATGTCTAAACAGCTGTTTAGTCACTTCTAAACCAAGCACAAACAACTGGTCCTCTACTTTTCAGTGTCATCCCTTCGTGCATAAGGGATTTACCAGCAAACCTCTTACTGTCTTCAAGACAGAACGTGAGAAGATCCGCAAGACACCTCCTGATCAACTGGGTTGTGATGCATTGAACTGCATGTGATCGGCACCAGCAGCCTGGTCGTTGAGGCCAGCAGCTGGGAGGCCTGGCTAGGACAGGGCCGCTGGGGTGGTGACCTGAATCGACCCAAGATCTGTCCCGTAAGAAAGGCCCTTAGTATAAAGCCACATTCCAGCCTAGGAAGAATACACGACAAACAATATCAACATTTACTCGGCAGGTCTTGTTTTGAATGTTCTAGTTATCCAGTCTGTCACTTTCCTTGCGGTTGTAATAACATTATTATGAACCATGACATTATCTTCTGACATTATCACTCCCAAGTTTCTCACCTTGAATTTCCGCTCCATTGAATGGTTCGAGTTTCTTTCCTCATTGTTCCATAGTGGAGTACATGAAACTGTTCTCGCTGAACGTTACACTGTTCTCATGGGTTCACTGAGAACAATTAGAGAACAAGACTCCAGCATACTACCAGCAGAAATAAAAAATATTGCTGGAATAAAAACAGAAGTTTTCGATAATCTGGACAGCTTCCTGCTACAAGAGCTCGATCAGCCGGGCTATTATGGTTGTGTACTCGCCAGCCGGTAGCACAAACAACCTGTCACAGTCATTAGGGAAGCCTGGACTCTGTCCAGGGGGTAAGAACCCTCGACACCGGTTACAGGTCAAGCACAGGTACAAGGTAAAGAGTGGGTGGATAGGCATCTGTTAGTTGGTGGACCTGTGAAATGGGTAGTGAGGGAGTTTGGAAGTAGGTGGAGATAGATCCGTGGAGTAGATGGGGACTTGGGGAGTAGATGGGATTTTGGGAGTCGTTGTAGGGTGGACAGGGTATAGTGTAGGGTGGAACATACAGTGAGGGTGGTGGAGCATAGTGTAGGGTAGAGCATACAGTGAGGGTGGTGGAGCATACAGTGAAGGTGGAGCATATTGTGAGGGTGGTGGAGCATAGTGTAGGGTGGTGGGGCATAGTATAGGGTGGTGGAGCATAGAGTAGGGTGGTGGAGCATAGTGAAGGTTGCTGGAGCATAGTGTAGGTTGCTGGAGCATAGTGTAGGGCAGCGGAGGATAGTGTTGTGTGATAGAGTATACTGTGAGGGTGGTGGAGCATAATGTAAGGTGGTGGAGCATACAGTGAGGATGGTGGAGCATAGTGTAGGGTTGTGGAGCATACAGTGTGGGTGGTGGAGCATACAGTGGAGGTAGTGGAGCATACAGTGAGGGTGGTGGAGCTTAAGTGTGGGTGGTGGAGCATACAGCGTGGGTAGTGGAGCATACAGTGAGGGTGGTGGCGCATACAGTGAGGGGTGGTGAAGCATACAGTGAGGGGTGGTGGAGCATACAGTGTGGGTGGTGGGGCATACAGTGAGGGTAGTGGAGCATACAGTGTGGGTGGTGGAGCATACAGTGAGGGTAGTGGAGCATAGCGTGGGTAGTGGAGCATACAGTGTGGGTGGTGGAGCATACAGTGAGGGTGGTGGAGCTTAAGTGTGGGTGGTGGAGCATACAGCGAGGGTGGTGGAGCATATAGCGAGGGTGGTGGAGCATACAGTGAGGGGTGGTGGAGCATACAGTGAGGGTGGTGGAGTATACAGTGTGGGTGGTGGGGCATATAGTGTGGGTGGTGGAGCATACAGTGAGGGTAGTGGAGCATAGTGTGGGTAGTGGAGCATACAGTGAGGGTGGTGGAGCTTACAGTGTGGGTGGTGGAGCATACAGTGTGGGTGGTGGAGCATACAGTGTTGGTGGTGGAGCATTCAGTGAGGGGTGGTGGAGCATACAGTGAAGGTGGTGGAGCATACAGTGAGGGTGGTGGAGCATACAGTCTGGGTAGTGGGGCATATAGTGTGGGTGGTGGAGCAGTGTGGATGGTGGAGCATACAGTGAGGGTGTTGGAGCATACAGTGAGAGTAGTGGAGCTTAGTGTGGGTGGTGGAGCATACAGTGAGGGTGGTGGGGCATACAGTGTGGGGGTGGGGCATACATTGTGGGTGGTGGAACATACAGTGTGGGTGGTGGAGCATACAGTGTGGGTGGTGGAGCATGCAGTGTGGGTGGTGGAGCATACAGTGTGGGTGGTGGAACATAGTGTGGGTGGTGGAGCATACAGTGTGGGTGGTGGAGCATGCAGTGTGGGTGGTGGAGCATACATTGTGGGTGGTGGAACATACAGTGTGGGTGGTAGAGCATACAGTGTGGGTGGTGGAGCATGCAGTGTGGGTGGTGGAGCATGCATTGTGGGTGGTGGAGCATACAGTGTGGGTGATGGAGCATTGTGGGTGGTGGAGCATGCAGTGTGGGTGGTGGATCATGCAGTGTGGGTGATGAAGCATGCAGTGTGGGTGGTGGAGCATGCAGTGTGGGTGGTGGAGCATACAGTGTGGGTGGTGGGGCATACAGTGTGGGGGTGGGGCATACATTGTGGGTGGTGGAACATACAGTGTGGGTGGTGGAGCATACAGTGTGGGTGGTGGAGCATGCAGTGTGGGTGGTGGAGCATACAGTGTGGGTGGTGGAACATAGTGTGGGTGGTGGAGCATACAGTGTGGGTGGTGGAGCATGCTGTGTGGGTGGTGGAGCATACATTGTGGGTGGTGGAACATACAGTGTGGGTGGTAGAGCATACAGTGTGGGTGGTGGAGCATGCAGTGTGGGTGGTGGAGCATACATTGTGGGTGGTGGAGCATACAGTGTGGGTGATGGAGCATACATTGTGGGTGGTGGAGCATGCAGTGTGGGTGGTGGATCATGCAGTGTGGGTGATGAAGCATGCAGTGTGGGTGGTGGAGCATGCAGTGTGGGTGGTGGAGCATACAGTTTGGGTGGTGGAGCATGCAATGTGGGTGTTGGAGCATACAGTGTGGGTGGTGGAGCATGCAGTGTGGGTGGTTGAGCATGCAGTGTGGGTGGTGGAGCATGCAGTGTGGGTGGTGGAGCATGCAGTGTGGGTGGTGGAGCATGCAGTGTGGGTAGTGGAACATAGTGTGGGTGGTGGAGCATGCAGTGTGAGTGGTAGAGCATGCAGTGTGGGTGGTGGAGCATGCAGTGTGGGTGGTGGAGCATGCAGTGTGGGTGGTGGAGCATACAGTGTAGGTGGTGGAGCATGCTGTGTGGGTGGTGGAGCATGCAGTGTGGGTGGTGGAGCATGCAGTGTGGGTGGTAGAGCATGCAGTGTGGGTGGTGGAGCATACAGTGCGGGTGGTGGAGCATGCTGTGTGGGTGGTGGAGCATGCAGTCTGGGTGGTGGAGCATACAGTGTGGGTGGTGGATCATGCAGTGTGGGTGTGTGGGTGGTTCAGCATACAGTCTGGGTGGTGGAGTATATAGTCTGGGTGGCGGAGCATGCAGTCTGGGTGGTGGAGCATGCAGTCTGGGTGGTGGGGCATGCAGTGTGGGTGGTGGAGCATGCAGTGTGGGTGGTGGAGCATGCAGTGTGGGTGGTGGAGCATGCAGTGTGGGTGGTGGAGCATGCAGTGTGGGTGGTGGAGCATACAGTGTGGGTGGTGGAGCATGCTGTGTGGGTGGTGGAGCATGCAGTCTGGGTGGTGGAGCATGCAGTGTGGGTGGTGGAACATGCAGTCTGGGTGGTGGAGCATGCAGTGTGGGTGGTGGAGCATGCAGTGTGGGTGGTGGAGCATGCAGTGTGGTTGGTGGAGCATGCAGTGTGGGTGGTGGAGCATGCAGTGTGGGTGGTGGGGCATGCAGTCTGGGTGGTGGAGCATGCAGTCTGGGTGGTGGAGCATGCAGTGTGAGTGGTGGAGCATGCAGTGTGGGTGGTGGAGCATGCAGTGTGGGTGGTGGAACATGCAGTGTGGGTGGTGGAACATGCAGTCTGGGTGGTGGAGCATGCAGTGTGGGTGGTGGAGCATGCAGTGTGGGTGGTGGAGCATGCAGTGTGGGTGGTGGAGCATGCAGTGTGGGTGGTGGAACATGCAGTGTGGGTGGTGGAGCATGCAGTGTGGGTGGTGGAGCATGCAGTGTGGTTGGTGGAGCATGCAGTGTGGGTGGTGGAGCATGCAGTGTGGGTGGTGGAGCATGCAGTGTGGGTGGTGGAGCATGCAGTCTGGGTGGTGGAACATACAGTCTGGGTGGTGGAGCATGCAGTCTGGGTGGTGGAACATACAGTCTGGGTGGTGGAACATACAGTGTCGGTGGTGGAGCATACAGTCTGGGTGGTGGAGCATGCAGTCTGGGTGGTGGAACATACAGTCTGGGTGGTGGAACATACAGTGTCGGTGGTGGAGCATACAGTCTTGGTGGTGGAACATACAGTCTGGGTGGTGGAGCATACAGTGTCGGTGGTGGAGCATACAGTCTGGGTGGTGGAACATACAGTCTGGGTGGTGGAGCATACAGTCTGGGTGGTGGAGCATACAGTCTGGGTGGTGGAGCATACAGTCTGGGTGGTGGAGCATACAGTCTGGGTGGTGGAGCATACAGTCTGGGTGGTGGAACATACAGTCTGGGTGGTGGAACATACAGTGTCGGTGGTGGAGCATACAGTCTGGGTGGTGGAACATACAGTCTGGGTGGTGGAGCATACAGTCTGGGTGGTGGAACATACAGTCTGGGTGGTGGAACATACAGTCTGGGTGGTGGAGCATACAGTCTGGGTGGTGGAACATACAGTCTGGGTGGTGGAGCATACAGTCTGGGTGGTGGAGCATGCAGTCTGGGTGGTGGAGCATACAGTCTGGGTGGTGGAGCATGCAGTCTGGGTGGTGGAGCATACAGTGTTGGTGGTGGAGCATTCAGTCTGGGTGGTGGAGCATACAGTGTTGGTGGTGGAGCATACAGTCTGGATGGTGGAGCATGCAGTCTGGGTGGTGGAACATAGTGTCGGTGGTGGAACATACAGTCTGGGTGGTGGAGCATGCAGTCTGGGTGGTGGAGCATACGGTGTTGGTGGTGGAGCATACAGTGTTGGTGGTGGAGCATACAGTCTGGGTGGTGGAACATACAGTGTCGGTGGTGGAACATACAGTCTGGGTGGTGGAGCATGCAGTCTGGGTGGCGGAGCATACAGTGTTGCTGGTGGAGCATACAGTCTGGGTGGTGGAACATAGTGTCGGTGGTGGAACATACAGTCTGGATGGTGGAGCATGCAGTCTGGGTGGTGGAGTATACAGTCTGGGTGGTGGAACATACAGTGTCGGTGGTGGAACATACAGTCTGGATGGTGGAGCATGCAGTCTGGGTGGTGGAGCATACAGTGTTGGTGGTGGAGCATAGTGTTGGTGGTGGAGCATAGTGTTGGTGGTGGAGCATACATTCTGGGTGGTGGAGCATGCAGTCTGGGTGGTGGAGCATACAGTCTGGGTGGTGGAGCATACAGTCTGGGTGGTGGAGCATACAGTCTGGGTGGTGGAGCATAGTGTTGGTGGTGGAGCATACATTCTGGGTGGTGGAGCATGCAGTCTGGGTGGTGGAGCATACAGTCTGGGTGGTGGAGCATACAGTCTGGGTGGTGGAGCATACAGTGTGGGTGGTGGAGCATAGTGTTGGTGGTGGAGCATACATTCTGGGTGGTGGAGCATGCAGTCTGGGTCGTGGAGCATACAGTCTGGGTGGTGGAGCATACAGTCTGGGTGGTGGAGCATGCAGTGTGGGTGGTGGAGCATAGTGTTGGTGGTGGAGCATACATTCTGGGTGGTGGAGCATACAGTCTGGGTGGTGGAGCATACAGTCTGGGTGGTGGAGCATGCAGTCTGGGTGGTGGAGCATGCAGTCTGGGTGGTGGAGCATACAGTCTGGGTGGTGGAGCATGCAGTCTGGGTGGTGGAGCATACAGTCTGGGTGGTGGAGCATACAGTCTGGGTGGTGGAGCATACAGTCTGGGTGGTGGAGCATACAGTGTGGGTGGTGGAGCATACAGTCTGGGTGGTGGAGCATACAGTCTGGGTGGTGGAGCATACAGTCTGGGTGGTGGAGCATACAGTGTGGGTGGTGGGGAGGTTGATAACCTCTGATAGTTGAGTCAACAGCTGTTAAAATCTTGGTGGTATGCAGTAATATTGTTTCTCCTGATTATTTCATTAATAATAATGGTAATATTTTTTAATATTACGCTATATATTAAACACATTAATATGACCCTTCACTTTAAGAAACCTTTATATGTATATTTTTTAATACACTGGTCGTCTCCCACCGAAAAGGAAGGAACACTCTCACCATCACTCACTCCATCGCTATCTTGCCAGATGTTCTCCTGCATTACAGTACACATACCCCTCCAAAAAGCAATATCTCCACCTATCTTATTATTTATTTTATTATTATTATTATTATTATTATTATTATTATTATTATTATTATTAAACAGAAGCTGTGGGTCTGACCTAACTATCTTCATTAAATTTCCTAAGAAATTGTTCGTTAATTTCTGAACGTTCCCTTTAAATTTGCAATCGTTTTATTTATTTGGCCACGTGGGAGGTGCTCGAGGGTCTGCTCCTAACTCTGCACACTGCAGTGACTTACTGGAGTGAGAGATGTGGGAGAATGTGTAAAATAAACTCAGTGAAAAGCAGAGTCGTCGTGGGCACAATGAGAGAACATTTTATCAACATCCGTGGCCACAGACTGTTTAACACACTACGATAAGACATCAGAAATTTTGCCGGAACAAGTGCACTATTCTAGAGGACACCGAGCATGTCTCTCCACGCAGTGCCAGATCAAGCAGGCTGTGTAAACTTTACGACCAAAGGCCAATTTGTGGACTTTAGGTGAATGTTAGTAAACGCGCTTCCCTTCAAGGTTGACGACCTGAAGAAAACAGCAGCTGCACTCTGCAGTCTTCCCTTCATACAGCTCTCCTTGTGTTCCCCGGAGCTGTAATAGGGCAAGGTGTATGGGATAAATTGGTGCCCTAACATCATGTGATCCTTTATATCAGGTGGATGACACCTGGTGAGATCACGGTGTGGGTAGAACGCCCAAATATTATGGCGTGAAGAGGTGAAGACCATATTTCTGTAACTTCCCTAATTTTAACTACTGTAGTGTCTGTAGGCTGGGAGATGGCATGAAAGACAGACAGACTTGGTCTGGTGTAAATGAACCATGACACTACCGTGTTGTCTGGACGCTGATATGCTGATATCCGGTGGCTTGATTAAAGATACGACTGCTGAACATCGATGAATCACAAAGTCATACCGAACCTCCGGTTCGACGTTTTAGTCACGTCGAACACCATCTTGAAATATTGTGAACAGTTCGTCGCGTACACTATCGTTCTAGATCACTGCACACGTCAGACTGTTCAATACATAGTACACTCGTCGATTCATCTCATTCTGAAGAATGGGACATGTTTGCAACATCTGGGAATCTGCCGATTCCCAAATGTTGCATATACACATAGTTGTCTCATTCTTGTCGGTATTCTGAATCACTTACATCACTCGTTTCAACGTAACTCGACTTCACTATCACTTGTTTACGAAGATTCGCTCGTAAACTTCGTATTTGTATCTGCGGTTAATGATGAACCGGTTAATGTACCATGGAGGGACAATTAGGTGATGCCGCGCTTGCCAGAGTCACTTAACTTTGTGTTTCAAGGCAGTGCACCGGCCTCACTTCTCCCTTAAATTATCACAGAGTATTATTATTATTATTATTATTATTATTATTATTATTATTATTATTATAATCAAGGGGGAAGCGCTAAACCCGGGGGATTATACAGCGCCTGGGGGGGGGGGGGGATGTGGAAGGCATTCAGGCTTAATTCGGGGAACTGGAGCACAGATCCAATTCCCTAAATCAAGAGCCCCTCACCAACATCAAGGAACCTTCCTTGAGGGGTTATCACAGAGTAGCTCAAGAGTTAGTACCAGGGATGAGACGATGCCAAATTTTTGGCCAATACTGATACCTAATTTTGTGGCTGATACCGGTACTTTTTCCTATATTTTATTTTTATATTTAAAATTATAATTATGTTCAATATATAAGGGAATGTTTATTGCAAAATGGTTATTGAATAACACAGGAAGGTTTAATATTAAATAATTTAATTTCTTTGAGATGATAATGTTATTACGGATTACTGTTGTCAAAGGCACTTGTCGATAATGTCGATAGTTTTAGAAATTTAGAGAGACAGACAGAGACAGATAGAGACAGACAGAGAGACAGATAGAGATAGAGTGATACAGACAGAGAGAGATGTAGGTAACAGCTCTTAGCTTGTAAATAAAGTTAGAAACTCTTTCCTTAACCTTGTTAAACTCTGTGTAGAGAGAGAGATGGAGAGAGAGAGAGAGAGAGAGAGAGAGGGAGAGAATAAGAAGAGTAGCTCTTACAATCGTGAGGTAGAGTGTGGCTCGTGGAATGGTTGATAAAGCTCTTGCTTCACACGCTGAGGGTCCGGGTTCGATTCCTGGCAAGGGTGGAAACATTGGGCGTGTTTCCTTACACCTGTTGGCCATGTTCACTCATCAGTAAAATGGGTATCTGGGTATTAGTCGACTGGTGTGAGTTGCATCTCGGGACAAAACTGATCTAATTTGCCGAAATGCTCTGCATAACAAGCGGCTTTCTATATAGTAGTGTCATTGATGTCGGCTAGGACTGTATACCTTGTACATGTACTTGTAGTAAATAAAGATAGTATTATTAATGTTGATATTTTTAAGTACACATAGATTAAAAAGTATCGACTTGTATCGGCTGATTTTTAACCGATATCGATAATTCGGCACATGTCTAGAATTTTGTCTAACCCTTGGGCACGACCTACTTCCACACTGGACAAATGTGACACCACCTATGACTGCTGCACCTCTCCTGCCTACAGTATATAAGCTACTTCTCCGAACATATGCTGTATACTTTTCAAGATTGATGGACTGACTACATCAACTCAAGGCTGAGGGACTGATTACCTCAAACTACTCCTGTTCTTCACCATTCTCTTTTCAGTCCCTCAGTCTGGAGAAGAGCATTGTTCCATGGTATGTTTCATACTATGGAACAATGCTCTTTTCCAGACTGAGGGACTGACCACCTCAAAACTTTAAGGGTGATGGACTGATTACATCGTCTTCAAGTATCTTCTGCTTCTATCAACTTTTCTGTACTCGACTGAAGAAGCCTACTGTGTAGGCGAAACGTTTCGAAATAAAGATACCTAACTGTTGCATATGTGTCTTACCTAACAACCTGTCGGTATTTTATACCATTTTATTGTTCCATCTCTTTTCTATGGACTGATGAAGCCACTGTGTGGCGAAACGTTTCCTCATTAAATATACCCAAGTGTCGCACATGTGTCTGATTTATCAGCTTGTTGGTTCTCTGAAACATCTACATCTATCTTATCTAGAACGCCTTAAAGTGTAAGTTTTCTTGGTCAAACATCGTTTGGGTTGTGCTGCGAATTTTAATTGGTAAAACGAAGGGGTGTTCCGTCATGGCCGTGTCTGGTGTGATGTATGACTCACCTCTCCCTTGTATCGTGGGAAAAAGGGGGAGTCATGACCCCTTCAGCCCCTTCCCCCGTTGGAGGTAATTTCTCCACATAGGTTGTGATGGATATGTGGGATTTGATTGATTTTGCTGTCGACGCAGCTAGTTTATTGTGCGTCCATACCCATGCTGTGGAGGGTAGTGCAGGAGCATATGGATACCCAAATGGATTTATATCTACAATTTACTTATGTGTTACAAGCAAATTTAATAAATTTGCTTAACATGTCTGGTATCTTATTTTCAATAATAAGATATCTTGACATGTCACATAGGTTATTATACTGCCTCTATATTCTTCTTTATTGGTGCCCCGCGGCCTGGTGGTAAAAGCTCTTGCTTCACACGGTGAGGTTCCGGGTTCGATTCCCGGCAAGGGTGTAAACATTGGACGTGTTTCCTTACACATTTTGTCTATGCTCACCCATCAGTAAAATGGGTACCTGGGTGTTAGTCGACTGGTGTGGGTCGCATCCTGGGACAAAACTGACCTAATTTGCCCGAAATGCTCAGCATAACAAGCGGCTTTCTATATAGTAGTATGTCACTGTTGTCAGCTATGGTCTGTATACCTTGTACATGTACTTGTAGTATATAAAGATATGATTATTATTATGTTTATTATAAGTGGGCCAGCGGGCCATCAGCAGCAACAACCTGGTTGACCAGGCAGGCACCAAACAAGCCTGGCCCAGGACCGGGCTGTAAGATTGGGAAAACTCTTGAAAGCCTTCAATAATATATCAACGGTAAATGCAGTTAAGCACACGTCTGGCAACGTGGTAACTGAGCACGACTGTCGACTAGTTCCGAGTCTTGATTGTGAGAGGAAATAGACGGCACAACCAAGAGTAATTATTGGTAAAATATAATTAAAAGGAGGTAGAGGTAAAAGGAGAGAATAATAATAATGATAGAAGGTGAGTTTAGTAGACTAAAGTATGATGGAAGGTGAGACTAGTAAAGTATGATGGAAGGTGAGACTAGTAAAGTATGATGGAAGGTGAGACTAGTAAAGTATGATGGAAGGTGAGACTAGTAAAGTATGATGGAAGGTGAGACTAGTAAAGTGTGATGAAAGGTGAGACTAGTAAAGTATGATGGAAGGTGAGACTAGTAGACTAAAGTATGATGGAAGGTGAGACTAGTAGACTAAAGTATGATGGAAGGTGAGACTAGTAAAGTGTGATGAAAGGTGAGACTAGTAGACTAAAGTATGATGGAAGGTGAGACTAGTAAAGTATGATGGAAGGTGAGACTAGTAAAGTATGATGGAAGGTGAGACTAGTAGACTAAAGTATGATGGAAGGTGAGTCTAGTAGACTAAAGTATGATGGAAGGTGAGACTAGTAGACTAAAGTATGATGGAAGGTGAGACTAGTAGACTAAAGTATGATGGAAGGTGAGTCTAGTAGACTAAAGTGTGATGGAAGGTGAGACTAGTAGACTAAAGCATGATGGAAGGTGAGTCTAGTAGACTAAAGTATGATGGAAGGTGAGTCTAGTAGACTAAAGTATGATGGAAGGTGAGACTAGTAGACTAAAGTATGATGGAAGGTGAGACTAGTAGACTAAAGTATGATGGAAGGTGAGTCTAGTAGACTAAAGTGTGATGGAAGGTGAGACTAGTAGACTAAAGTATGATGGAAGGTGAGACTAGTAGACTAAAGTATGATGGAAGGTGAGTCTAGTAGACTAAAGTATGATGGAAGGTGAGACTAGTAGACTAAAGTATGATGGAAGGTGAGACTAGTAGACTAAAGTATGATGGAAGGTGAGTCTAGTAGACTAAAGTGTGATGGAAGGTGAGACTAGTAGACTAAAGTATGATGGAAGGTGAGTCTAGTAGACTAAAGTATGATGGAAGGTGAGACTAGTAAAGTGTGATGAAAGGTGAGACTAGTAGACTAAAGTATGATGGAAGGTGAGACTAGTAAAGTATGATGGAAGGTGAGACTAGTAAAGTATGATGGAAGGTGAGACTAGTAGACTAAAGTATGATGGAAGGTGAGACTAGTAGACTAAAGTGTGATGGAAGGTGAGACTAGTAGACTAAAGTATGATGGAAGGTGAGACTAGTAGACTAAAGTATGATGGAAGGTGAGTCTAGTAGACTAAAGTATGATGGAAGGTGAGTCTAGTAGACTAAAGTATGATGGAAGGTGAGACTAGTAGACTAAAGTATGATGGAAGGTGAGTCTAGTAGACTAAAGTATGATGGAAGGTGAGTCTAGTAGACTAAAGTGTGATGGAAGGTGAGTCTAGTAGACTAAAGTGTGATGGAAGGTGAGACTAGTAGACTAAAGTATGATGGAAGGTGAGACTAGTAGACTAAAGTATGATGGAAGGTGAGTCTAGTAGACTAAAGTGTGATGGAAGGTGAGTCTAGTAGACTAAAGTATGATGGAAGGTGAGTCTAGTAGACTAAAGTATGATGGAAGGTGAGTCTAGTAGACTAAAGTGTGATGGAAGGTGAGTCTAGTAGACTAAAGTGTGATGGAAGGTGAGTCTAGTAGACTAAAGTGTGATGGAAGGTGAGACTAGTAGACTAAAGTGTGATGGAAGGTGAGACTAGTAGACTAAAGTATGATGGAAGGTGAGTCTAGTAGACTAAAGTATGATGGAAGGTGAGACTAGTAAAGTATGATGGAAGGTGAGACTAGTAGACTAAAGTATGATGGAAGGTGAGACTAGTAGACTAAAGTATGATGGAAGGTGAGTCTAGTAGACTAAAGTGTGATGGAAGGTGAGACTAGTAGACTAAAGTATGATGGAAGGTGAGACTAGTAGACTAAAGTATGATGGAAGGTGAGTCTAGTAGACTAAAGTATGATGGAAGGTGAGTCTAGTAGACTAAAGTGTGATGGAAGGTGAGACTAGTAGACTAAAGTATGATGGAAGGTGAGACTAGTAAAGTGTGATGAAAGGTGAGACTAGTAGACTAAAGTATGATGGAAGGTGAGACTAGTAAAGTGTGATGAAAGGTGAGACTAGTAGACTAAAGTGTGATGGAAGGTGAGTCTAGTAGACTAAAGTATGATGGAAGGTGAGACTAGTAGACTAAAGTATGATGGAGGGTGAGTCTAGTAGACTAAAGTATGATGGAAGGTGAGTCTAGTAGACTAAAGTATGATGGAAGGTGAGTCTAGTAGACTAAAGTGTGATGGAAGGTGAGTCTAGTAGACTAAACTCTGATGGAAGGTGAGTCTAGTAGACTAAAGTGTGATGGAAGGTGAGTCTAGTAGACTAAAGTATGATGGAAGGTGAGACTAGTAGACTAAAGTATGATGGAAGGTGAGTCTAGTAGACTAAAGTATGATGGAAGGTGAGTCTAGTAGACTAAACTGTGATTGAAGGTGAGTCTAGTAGACTAAAGTGTGATGGAAGGTGAGTCTAGTAGACTAAAGTGTGATGGAAGGTGAGTCTAGTAGACTAAAGTGTGATGGAAGGTGAGTCTAGTAGACTAAAGTGTGATGGAAAGTGAGTCTAGTAGACTAAAGTATGATGGAAGGTGAGTCTAGTAGACTAAAGTATGATGGAAGGTGAGTCTAGTAGACTAAAGTGCGATGGAAGGTGAGTCTAGTAAAGTATGATGGAAGGTGAGTCTAGTAGACTAAAGTGTGATGGAAGGTGAGTCTAGTAAAGTATGATGGAAGGTGAGACTAGTAGACTAAAGTATGATGGAAGGTGAGTCTAGTAGACTAAAGTGCGATGGAGGGTGAGTCTAGTAGACTAAAGTGCGATGGAGGGTGAGTCTAGTACACTAAAGTATGATGGAAGGTGAGACTAGTGAAGTATGATGGAAGGTGAGACTAGTAGACTAAATTATGATGGAAGGTGAGTCTAGTAGACTAAAGTATGATGGAAGGTGAGACTAGTAGACTAAAGTATGATGGAAGGTGAGTCTAGTAGACTAAAGTATGATGGAAGGTTAGTCTAGTAGACTAAAGTATGATGGAAGGTAAGTCTAGTAGACTAAAGTGCGATGGAAGGTGAGTCTAGTAGACTAAAGTGTGATGGAAGGTGAATCTAGTAAAGTATGATGGAAGGTGAGTCTAGCAGACTAAAGTGTGATGGAAGGTGAGTCTAGTAAAGTATGATGGAAGGTGAGACTAGTAGATTAAAGTATGATGGAAGGTGAGTCTAGTAGACTAAAGTGTGATGGAAGGTGAGTCTAGTAGACTAAAGTGTGATGGAAGGTGAGTCTAGTAAAGTATGATGGAAGGTGAGTCTAGTAAAGTATGATGGAAGGTGAGTCTAGTAGACTAAAGTGTGATGGAAGGTGAGTCTAGTAGACTAAAGTGTGATGGAAGGTGAGTCTAGTAGACTAAAGTGTGATGGAAGGTGAGTCTAGTAGACTAAAGTATGATGGAAGGTGAGTCTAGTAGACTAAAGTGTGATGGAAGGTGAGTCTAGTAGACTAAAGTATGATGGAAGGTGAGTCTAGTAGACTAAAGTGTGATGGAAGGTGAGTCTAGTAGACTAAAGTGTGATGGAAGGTGAGTCTAGTAGACTAAAGTGTGATGGAAGGTGAGTCTAGACTAAAGTATGATGGAAAGTGAGTCTAGTAGACTAAAGTGTGATGGAAGGTGAGTCTAGTAGACTAAAGTATGATGGAAGGTGAGTCTAGTAGACTAAAGTGTGATGGAAGGTGAGTCTAGACTAAAGTATGATGGAAAGTGAGTCTAGTAGACTAAAGTGTGATGGAAGGTGAGTCTAGTAGACTAAAGTATGATGGAAGGTGAGTCTAGTAGACTAAAGTGTGATGGAAGGTGAGTCTAGTAGACTAAAGTGTGATGGAAGGTGAGTCTAGTAGACTAAAGTGTGATGGAAGGTGAGTCTAGTAGACTAAAGTGTGATGGAAGGTGAGTCTAGTAGACTAAAGTGTGATGGAAGGTGAGTCTAGTAGACTAAAGTGTGATGGAAGGTGAGTCTAGTAGACTAAAGTGTGATGTAAGGTGAGTCTAGTAGACTAAAGTGTGATGGAAGGTGAGTCTAGTAGACTAAAGTATGATGGAAGGTGAGTCTAGTAGACTAAAGTGTGATGGAAGGTGAGTCTAGTAGACTAAAGTGTGATGGAAGGTGAGTCTAGTAGACTAAAGTGGAGAAATAGTTAAAGGTGGAAAGAAGCCAATGATTAAGAGGAAGAGCGGTAGTGAGAGGAGGAGAACGGGTAGGAGGGGAGCGAGAAGAGAAAGGAGGAGGAGGAGAGGGAAATGAGTGGAGGATTGACGAGATGGAGTTAAGGATGAGTGATTGAGAAGGGAATTTTTGAAGAGGAAGAGCGAGAGGGGAGGGAGGGGAATGGAGAGAGGGGGATGAGTGAGGGAAGCGGGGTGAGTGCATGGGTCAGGTTACAGTTTGTATTAGCCGGAGGTCAGGCAGGAGGGAGAGGTGGGGAGGTGCTGGTGGCACTGGAGAGGTGGGGAGGTGCCTGTAGCACTGATGGGGAGGTGCTGGTGGCACTGATGGGGATATGCTGATGGCACCAGAGAGGTGTGGAGGTACTGGTGGCACTGATGGGGAGGTGCTGGTAGCACTGGAGAGGTGCGTAGGTGCTGGTATCACTGAAGAGGTGGGAAGGTGCTACTGGCACTGGTGGGGCTGGCACTGGAAAGGTGGGGTGGTGCTGGTGGCACCGGAGAGGTGGGGTGGTGCTGGTGGCATTGGAGAGGTGGGGTCGTGGTGGTGGCACTTGAGATATGGATTGATGCTGATGGGGGGGTCAGTGGCACTGGAGAAGTGGGGAGGTGCTGGTGACACTGGAGAGGTGGGGTGGTGCTGCTGGCACTGATATGGAGGTATTAGGGGCACTGGTGGGGAGGTGCTGGTGGTACTAGAGAAGTGGGGTGGTGCTGGTAGCACTGATATGGAGGTATTAGGGGCACTGGTGGGGAAGTGTTGGTGGCAGTGAGAGGGAAGTGTTGGTGGCAGTGAGAAGGAAGTGTTGGTGGCAATGAGAGGGAAGTGTTGGTGGCAGTGAGAGGGAAGTGTTGGTGGCAGTGAGAGGGAAGTGTTGGTGGCAGTGAGAGGGAAGTGTTGGTGGCAGTGAGAGGGAAGTGTTGGCGGCAGTGAGAGGGAAGTGTTGGTGGTAGTGAGAGGAAAGTGTTGGGGCAGTGAGAGGGAAGTGTTGGTGGAGTGAGAGGAAAGTGTTGGGGCAGTGAGAGGGAAGTGTTGGTGGAGTGAGAGGAAAGTGTTGGGGGAGTGAGAGGGAAGTGTTGGTGGAGTGAGAGGAAAGTGTTGGGGCAGTGAGAGGGAAGTGTTGGTGGAGTGAGAGGAAAGCGCTGGTGGCAGTGAGATGAAAGTGTTGGTGGCAGTGAGAGGGAAGTGCTGGTGGCAGTGAGAGGGAAGTGTTGGTGGCAGTGAGAAGGAAGTGTTGGTGGAGTGAGAGGAAAGAGTTGGAGCAGTGAGAGGGAAGTGTGGTGGCAGTGAGAGGGAAGTGTTGGTGGCAGTGAGAGGGAAGTGGAGAAGTGAATTATTTAAGTTACAATTATCTAAATTGCCTTTGAATGTCATTCAGGCAGTAATGATTACTAGTTACAAATTACTGTGTTGCTATCATTCCGGAGGTCAACGTCCCCGCGACCCGACCAGGTCTCACCGTGAATCTAGTCACTCTTCAAAGGTAACTCTTCAGAGGTGCCATTACTAGTTACAGGTAATTACTATTAAAAAATAATTGTTAGTCAGTAGTAATTCACTGGCGTTTCTCCATTACTTTATATAATGTAATGTTCTTGTGTCAACATGGTTGACCAGGCAAGCACCATACGAGCCTGGCCTAAGGTCGGGCACTGGGAGTAGAAAAATTGTCTGAACTCCTCAAAGGTATATCAAAGGTAAACGGAAACCTGTGATACTTTTTCTTACTAGCTTGAGTGTTTCTTTATATTATTATTATAATCAAGGGGGAAGCGCTAAACCCGGAGGATTATACAGCGCTTGTGTTTCTTTATAGCTATTATTAGTATAATATTTCCTTACCAGCTTAGTAAGCTTGGTCTGGGATGGTGAGCTTTGGAACCTCTAACAGGTATAATACTAAATTTAGACTGACCGAAGATACGTTGATTAGAAATAAATTGTGTTAATTTTAACAAGGTTAGGTTGGTATGTTAATATTGGGCCTTTTAGTTTTGTGTTGCTAATTTAGCTTTTATGTATTAATCAGTGTAGGATACAACTGACGTAGTGTTCACGATAGTCAGGAGAGAGTTGCACAGGTATCTTATTGACAATGTTCCACTCTGTACTGTCACTGTTAAAAGGTTACCTAGGAGACACAGGTGGCAATGTTTCCACTAGAATTAACGAATACAAATTTATGTGCAACAGGGACTAGCGTAGCCAGGCTTGAGGTGGTCCAGAGTGACACAGACGGACTCTAGATGGACTCAACCATAGCACAGGTGAACCTCAGAAAACTCGAAGTGACAACTAGGTATCCGTATCTTGTAATAATATACTCATTTTTCCACTACAATCTACCTAGTTCGTAATTACTAACACCTTTGCTTTGTTTCGTAAGGTGAAGTCTAAGATCTTTATTTAATTCATGGTATAACTTAACAGATCTTTGAGGACAATTGTGTTGCAGAGGTCTAAGTAAAACTCACACTTCTACAACACAATTGCCGAGATGGTGGAAAATATCATCATTAAACTAATTTCTGTCAGGTTATATGTTGCTTATATAGCCTGACCTGACTAACCTTATTTTTTCCTTCCCATTTTCTACACTGGAGTGACCAAGGTCCGACAACACACACATTTTCATTAAATACATACGTCCTAAAGTAATTTTGTTTATCTTTTCACTACTTGTCGATATCATATTCCTTTAAATTCTGTGTTATTTTTGGTCAAACTGGTGATTGTTTTTGTGGGGACACTGTCCCAGTTCCTGATCCAGGTCTCATGATTATTGGTCTCATCACTTTAGCTACTGGTACCATAACTTACCCAAGTAAAACAAGAGGGTGAACAGCAGTGGTGGCATAAATACAACATCTGTCGTCCAAGATTCTTAATATGTTGACAGCTGAAATCATAAATATTGGCAGAACTATGGTAGAAGTTTTTTTTTTCTTTAAGAGGTAACTTGGACTAGTATCTCTAGTATCTCAGCTGAGTGATGATGACTACGCAGGTCCGAGGACCTCTAGCACAAAACAGCCTGGTTGACCAGACGGTCAACAAGGAAGCTTGACCTCAGGCCAGTTTACGAGGGTAGAAGAGCCCTCAAAGCTGGTCACAGGCAGCAGGACTCAGTTCAACGAAAGCAGTACAGCCAGGCTAATCAGGAACTATTTGGAGGAACCCGTCAGGGTCCATTCTGAAGTGTTAACTTATGTTAACTTATGTGGACTTATGTTAACTTATGTGGACTTATGTTAACTTAAAACTTTAGTAGGTGTACTAAAAATTATTTGTTGATAGATATTAACAGTTCTGTAGTAATAGTTATACTTTCTGGTGGTTTAAAGGGGATACCTGAGGCCTGATCCCAGGTTCATTAGTCAAGGTGTTGGTGCTGGCTGCATCAGGGGATACCTGAGGCCTAATCCCAGGGTCACTAGTCAAGGTGTTGGTGCTGGCTGCATCAGGGGATACCTGAGGCCTAATCCCAGGGTCACTAGTCAAGGTGTTGGTGCTGGCTGCATCAGGGGATACCTGAGGCCTAATCCCAGGGTCACTAGTCAAGGTGTTGGTGCTGGCTGCATCACATTCAGGCTGATTAGGAATATTCTCCAGGAATCTGTCACGTTCCCTCTTGAAGAATGTTAGAAGTGTATTAGTAACTCCCATTGTATGTGATACAAGGACACTCAAAGTCATGGACATAAAAGGAATCCTGCTAGTTTAAGCAAGTTCTGGTATTAATCAGTCTTCTCTCTCCAGCTATCATCCCTCTCCTTCCCCACACACGTCCCTGTCAACAAGCATTAGGTTGCTCCACAAGTTAACTTGTAACATGGGAGATATATATACGTGTTTCCTCCTGCCCTGTATTTCTAATGTCTTTACAATTAGACCAGGCTGATCAGGAGCTAATCTGAGGAATTTATGGCGTTACATCTTGGAGACAGCAGGGGATCTACTGGTATTTCCCATTATACATGAAGGGAGAGTGTTGAAAGAGTCGCGGTTCCTTTGCACTTAATGAGTTTTCCGTGTACTCATTGCTTTCCTGTTTTGTACCCTGGACGTATCTTGCACCTGCTGTCAAGCCTCTCGTGTTCATAGGTAGCAATTTCTTTGTGAAGGTTTAGGACCAGTCCCTCCAGAATCTTCCAGGTGTAGATTATTATGTACCTTTTTCACCCACTGCCGGGCTCCGGGGGTAGTAAGACTCTCGAAACTCAAAGGTTTATCATCATCAAAGGTATATCAAAGGTATACATTCTAAGGATACAGTTTAGGCGCTCCCGGTAATTTAGCTGCTTGGCTGAGTTTATGAGAGTTATGAAGGTTCTCTCTATATTTTCCAGTTACGCAGTTATGCATGCCTTGACGGGGCTGTTAGTATCAACCTAGAGAGAGACAGAACGAGTGAAGAGTGTCATCATTGGCATATCATCTTTTGTTTTGAAAGTTCTAGTTATCCATCCTATCATTTTCCTAGCAGTTACGATGATGACATTATTTTCTTCTTTGAACGTGAACAAAAAGTTACGGCAGGAACTATTTTCAATTTATCCATTTTCTGGTTTATGACAGTAATTTAAGGGTTTAGTCTAACACTTGTCGTTACTGCCTTCCAGTTCCCTCCATACATATGAATAAATGCTTTAGAAAACTGTCAAGTTGATAAATAAGACACTTGTGCAACACTGGAACCTTTCTTCAGAGGGACTGATTACCTCAGACTCCTCAAGTTCCACCTTTTCTCTGCATTGGACTGAAAAAAAACCTCCATACCTTGCACCAACTACTGTTTTTTTTTACACTGTGTGTTGACACAGTCGCGAACAGTTTGATCAGACTGTGTCCTCAACTGCTATATAACATTAATTTCCGGAACTCGCTGTAACTACACCAGACGAGCCTGGCCCAAGACCGGGCTCTGGGAGTAGAAAAACTCTGGCAACTCATCAAAGGTATATCAAAGGCAAACTTACATACCACAAGTGAACATCAAAATAATAATAATAATGATAACACTGACATTAATGTCTGAAAATATTAAGAACCTTTTTTAATCTATCGTCACAGACAGGTTCAACAGGTGTTCCTTTTGAACACTTGTCTGTTTTAATGCTTTTTATACATAGGATGTATAGTACGTATTTCCCCCCCAAAAATATGTAATCCCTTAATGGGGATAAAAATTTAAAAAGAAAAATATTACCTCGGTGAAATTTTTACCCGTGTTGTTGTTACCAGTGTTGTTGTTACCCGTGTTGTTGTTTCCCGTGTTGTTACCCGTGTTGTTGTTACCCGTGTTGTTGTTACCCGTGTTGTTGTTACCCGTGTTGTTGTTACCCGTGTTGTTGTTACCCGTGTTGTTGTTACCCGTGTTGTTGTTACCCGTGTTGTTGTTACCCGTGTTGTTGTTTCCCGTGTTGTTGTTACCCGTGTTGTTGTTACCCGTGTTGTTGTTACCCGTGTTGTTGTTACCCGTGTTGTTGTTACCCGTGTTGTTGTTACCCGTGTTGTTGTTTCCCGTGTTGTTGTTACCCGTGTTGTTGTTACCCGTGTTGTTGTTACCCGTGTTGTTGTTACCCGTGTTGTTGTTACCCGTGTTGTTGTTTCCCGTGTTGTTGTTTCCCGTGTTGTTGTTACCCGTGTTGTTGTTACCCGTGTTGTTGTTACCCGTGTTGTTGTTACCCGTGTTGTTGTTACCCGTGTTGTTACCCGTGTTGTTGTTACCCGTGTTGTTGTTACCAGTGTTGTTGTTACCCGTGTTGTTGTTACCCGTGTTGTTGTTACCAGTGTTGTTGTTACCCGTGTTGTTGTTACCCGTGTTGTTGTTACCCGTGTTGTTGTTACCCGTGTTGTTGTTACCCGTGTTGTTGTTACCCGTGTTGTTGTTACCCGTGTTGTTACCCGTGTTGTTGTTACCCGTGTTGTTGTTACCCGTGTTGTTGTTACCAGTGTTGTTGTTACCCGTGTTGTTGTTACCCGTGTTGTTGTTACCCGTGTTGTTGTTACCCGTGTTGTTGTTACCCGTGTTGTTGTTACCCGTGTTGTTGTTACCCGTGTTGTTGTTACCCGTGTTGTTGTTTCCCGTGTTGTTGTTTCCCGTGTTGTTGTTACCCGTGTTGTTGTTACCCGTGTTGTTGTTACCCGTGTTGTTGTTACCCGTGTTGTTGTTACCCGTCTTGTTGTTACCCGTGTTGTTTCCCGTGTTGTTGTTTCCCGTGTTGTTGTTACCCGTGTTGTTGTTACCCGTGTTGTTGTTACCCGTGTTGTTGTTTCCCGTGTTGTTGTTACCCGTGTTGTTGTTACCCGTGTTGTTGTTACCCGTGTTGTTACCCGTGTTGTTGTTTCCGTTGTTGTTACCCGTGTTGTTGTTACCCGTGTTGTTGTTACCCGTGTTGTTGTTACCCGTGTTGTTGTTACCAATGTTGTTGTTACCCGTGTTGTTGTTACCCGTGTTGTTGTTACCCGTGTTGTTGTTACCCGTGTTGTTGTTACCCGTGTTGTTGTTACCCGTGTTGTTGTTACCCGTGTTGTTGTTTCCCGTGTTGTTGTTACCCGTGTTGTTGTTACCCGTGTTGTTGTTACCCGTGTTGTTGTTACCCGTGTTGTTGTTACCCGTGTTGTTGTTACCCGTGTTGTTTCCCGTGTTGTTGTTACCCGTGTTGTTGTTACCCGTGTTGTTGTTACCCGTGTTGTTGTTACCCGTGTTGTTGTTACCCGTGTTGTTGTTTCCCGTGTTGTTGTTTCCCGTGTTGTTGTTACCCGTGTTGTTGTTACCCGTGTTGTTGTTACCCGTGTTGTTGTTACCCGTGTTGTTGTTACCCGTGTTGTTACCCGTGTTGTTGTTACCCGTGTTGTTGTTACCAGTGTTGTTGTTACCCGTGTTGTTGTTACCCGTGTTGTTGTTACCAGTGTTGTTGTTACCCGTGTTGTTGTTACCCGTGTTGTTGTTACCCGTGTTGTTGTTACCCGTGTTGTTGTTACCCGTGTTGTTGTTACCCGTGTTGTTGTTACCCGTGTTGTTGTTACCCGTGTTGTTACCCGTGTTGTTGTTACCCGTGTTGTTGTTACCCGTGTTGTTGTTACCCGTGTTGTTGTTACCCGTGTTGTTGTTTCCCGTGTTGTTGTTACCCGTGTTGTTGTTACCCGTGTTGTTGTTACCCGTGTTGTTGTTACCCGTGTTGTTGTTACCCGTGTTGTTGTTTCCCGTGTTGTTGTTTCCCGTGTTGTTGTTACCCGTGTTGTTGTTACCCGTGTTGTTGTTACCCGTGTTGTTGTTACCCGTGTTGTTGTTACCCGTGTTGTTACCCGTGTTGTTGTTACCCGTGTTGTTGTTACCAGTGTTGTTGTTACCCGTGTTGTTGTTACCCGTGTTGTTGTTACCCGTGTTGTTGTTACCAGTGTTGTTGTTACCCGTGTTGTTGTTACCCGTGTTGTTGTTACCCGTGTTGTTGTTACCCGTGTTGTTGTTACCCGTGTTGTTGTTACCCGTGTTGTTGTTACCCGTGTTGTTGTTACCCGTGTTGTTGTTACCCGTGTTGTTGTTACCCGTGTTGTTGTTACCCGTGTTGTTGTTACCCGTGTTGTTGTTACCCGTGTTGTTGTTACCCGTGTTGTTGTTACCCGTGTTGTTGTTACCCGTGTTGTTGTTACCCGTGTTGTTGTTACCCGTGTTGTTGTTTCCCGTGTTGTTGTTACCCGTGTTGTTGTTACCCGTGTTGTTGTTACCCGTGTTGTTGTTACCCGTCTTGTTGTTACCCGTGTTGTTGTTTCCCGTGTTGTTGTTTCCCGTGTTGTTGTTACCCGTGTTGTTGTTACCCGTGTTGTTGTTACCCGTGTTGTTGTTTCCCGTGTTGTTGTTACCCGTGTTGTTGTTACCCGTGTTGTTGTTACCCGTGTTGTTGTTACCCGTGTTGTTGTTACCCGTGTTGTTACCCGTGTTGTTGTTTCCGTTGTTGTTACCCGTGTTGTTGTTACCCGTGTTGTTGTTACCCGTGTTGTTGTTACCCGTGTTGTTGTTACCAATGTTGTTGTTACCCGTGTTGTTGTTACCCGTGTTGTTGTTACCCGTGTTGTTGTTACCCGTGTTGTTGTTACCCGTGTTGTTACCCGTGTTGTTGTTACCCGTGTTGTTGTTTCCGTTGTTGTTACCCGTGTTGTTACCCGTGTTGTTGTTACCCGTGTTGTTACCCGTGTTGTTACCCGTGTTGTTGTTACCCGTGTTGTTGTTACCCGTGTTGTTACCCGTGTTGTTACCCGTGTTGTTACCCGTGTTGTTGTTACCCGTGTTGTTGTTTCCGTTGTTGTTACCCGTGTTGTTACCCGTGTTGTTGTTACCCGTGTTGTTACCCGTGTTGTTGTTACCCGTGTTGTTACCCGTGTTGTTACCCGTGTTGTTGTTACCCGTGTTGTTACCCGTGTTGTTACCCGTGTTGTTACCCGTGTTGTTGTTACCCGTGTTGTTACCCGTGTTGTTACCCGTGTTGTTACCCGTGTTGTTGTTACCCGTGTTGTTGTTTCCGTTGTTGTTACCCGTGTTGTTACCCGTGTTGTTGTTACCCGTGTTGTTGTTACCCGTGTTGTTGTTACCCGTGTTGTTACCCGTGTTGTTACCCGTGTTGTTACCCGTGTTGTTGTTACCCGTGTTGTTACCCGTGTTGTTACCCGTGTTGTTACCCGTGTTGTTTCCGTTGTTGTTACCCGTGTTGTTACCCGTGTTGTTGTTACCCGTGTTGTTACCCGTGTTGTTGTTACCCGTGTTGTTACCCGTGTTGTTACCCGTGTTGTTGTTACCCGTGTTGTTGTTACCCGTGTTACCCGTGTTGTTGTTACCCGTGTTGTTGTTACCCGTGTTGTTACCCGTGTTACCCGTGTTGTTGTTACCCGTGTTGTTGTTTCCGTTGTTGTTACCCGTGTTGTTGTTACCCGTGTTGTTACCCGTGTTGTTGTTACCCGTGTTATTACCCGTGTTGTTACCCGTGTTGTTGTTACCCGTGTTGTTGTTACCCGTGTTGTTACCCGTGTTGTTACCCGTGTTGTTGTTACCCGTGTTGTTACCCGTGTTGTTGTTACCCGTGTTGTTGTTACCCGTGTTGTTACCCGTGTTGTTACCCGTGTTGTTACCCGTGTTGTTGTTACCCGTGTTGTTGTTACCCGTGTTGTTACCCGTGTTGTTGTTACCCGTGTTGTTACCCGTGTTGTTGTTACCCGTGTTGTTGTTACCCGTGTTGTTACCCGTGTTGTTGTTACCCGTGTTGTTGTTACCCGTGTTGTTACCCGTGTTGTTGTTACCCGTGTTGTTGTTACCCGTGTTGTTACCCGTGTTGTTGTTACCCGTGTTGTTGTTACCCGTGTTGTTGTTACCCGTGTTGTTACCCGTGTTGTTGTTACCCGTGTTGTTACCCGTGTTGTTGTTACCCGTGTTGTTGTTACCCGTGTTGTTACCCGTGTTGTTGTTACCCGTGTTGTTACCCGTGTTGTTGTTACCCGTGTTGTTGTTACCCGTGTTGTTACCCGTGTTGTTGTTACCCGTGTTGTTACCCGTGTTGTTGTTACCCGTGTTGTTACCCGTGTTGTTGTTACCCGTGTTGTTACCCGTGTTGTTGTTACCCGTGTTGTTGTTACCCGTGTTGTTACCCGTGTTGTTGTTACCCGTGTTGTTACCCGTGTTGTTGTTACCCGTGTTGTTGTTACCCGTGTTGTTACCCGTGTTGTTGTTACCCGTGTTGTTACCCGTGTTGTTGTTACCCGTGTTGTTACCCGTGTTGTTACCCGTGTTGTTGTTACCCGTGTTGTTACCCGTGTTGTTGTTACCCGTGTTGTTGTTACCCGTGTTGTTACCCGTGTTGTTGTTACCCGTGTTGTTACCCGTGTTGTTGTTACCCGTGTTGTTACCCGTGTTGTTGTTACCCGTGTTGTTGTTACCCGTGTTGTTACCCGTGTTGTTGTTACCCGTGTTGTTGTTACCCGTGTTGTTGTTACCCGTGTTGTTACCCGTGTTGTTGTTACCCGTGTTGTTGTTACCCGTGTTGTTACCCGTGTTGTTGTTACCCGTGTTGTTACCCGTGTTGTTGTTACCCGTGTTGTTACCCGTGTTGTTGTTACCCGTGTTGTTGTTACCCGTGTTGTTACCCGTGTTGTTGATGTGCAGGATGAATGTTAGAAGGAAAGTTAGTCATATCAGAGTGTTTATATCGTGTGTAAGGTGCCTTTGGTGGCACTAATGCGGCACACCAGAGTGACACCGGTGCCTGCTTTACACATTGCTGTCATGGCACCTCGCAGCCTGCGTATTTGTTACTACCAATTTCCTTATAGTTTGGGGCTTCAGACTAAAACGGCAATCACTTTCTCTCTCTCTCTCTCTCTCTCTCTCTCTCTCTCTCTCTCTCTCTCTCTCTCTCTCTGTCGTGTCTGGGTAGTTGGTTATACACATAATCTATTACTGACTACATGACTCAAAAAGTCGTAATGACACGATTGTAAACAAACCATACCACGGGCTAACGCGTCGGTCTGGAGTGTTGTGACTCTCTGATTGCGGGTTCTACACCACCCGTGGTATGGTTTCTATTACTTACTATGTATATGCTTATAATTATATATCATTATACAAAACAACCACTGTGAAAAAAATAGTGAAAATAAAAGCGATTTCGTGATTTTTCACATTATCACAGATCCTTCATAATGTGAGATATCACGAAAACGATTGGAATTTCACTATTTTTTGTCAGTGGCTGTTTTGTATATAGTGATATTATCTGTTTACCGTGATCTTGTTGCATCATATCTATAACAGTGCCTCCCACTGCCGGACACGACAGAGAAGCAAGTCGTAGGGAACACTGCTGAAACATTATCCTCGGCCACAGACAGAAATGAGCTGTGTTTAGGGGGTGGGAAAGGTGGGAGGGAGGTCTCTGGAGGATGGCTTTCTGCTCTTACTCTCGCCCCCTTCCTCTTCTCTCCCCCTTTCTCTCCCCCATTTCTAGCCCCCTTTCTCGTCCCCCTTTCTCGCCTCCATTTCTAGCCCCCTTTCTCGCCTTCCTCTCTCTCCCCCTTTCTCGCCCTCTTGCTCCTTCTCTCTCTGTTTTCAAGTATAAACATCATCCTGGACCCAGGGTAGACTCTGTATAACTCCGGAAACCAGCCACAGTTATGCTTCCTGGCATACCTCACATCTCTTGGTTATCAAGGCTGCTGCTGTTCACAAACAACAAGTTGACCTTGTCAACAAATTAACTTCCCAAAATGAATTAACCTCCCAAATGAAGTAATGTGTTGGGCATCATACCTTAAAATCCATCTAACTTCTTATCCGCTGATGGCGTCTGTGGAACCAATGGTACCTGTAGCCGGTACAAATATAAATTTCTCTCTGGTGTTACCTGGAGGTTACCTGGAGGTTATTCCAGGGATCAACGCCCCCGCGGCCCGGTCCATGACCAGGCCTCCCGATGGATCAGGGCCTGATCAACTAGGCTGTTACTGCTGGCCGCACGCAGTCCAACGTACGAGCCACAGCCCGGCTGATCCGGCACTGACTTTAGGTATCTGTCCAGCTCTCTCTTGAAGGCAGCCAGGGGTTTATTGGCAATTCCCCTAATGCTTGATGGGAGGCTGTTGAACAGTTTTGGGCCCCGGACACTTATGGTGTTTTCTCTTAGTGTACCAATGGCGCAATCACAGGTAGATCACAGTCTCTCACCAGTGAAGGTAAGTTTGTTTACCAGTCTATAAATGATTTTTACAAACGTGTTTAGATTTTGACAGTGTTGAGGGCGCACGTATCGGACAATATTTACTAACCTAAGAGAGCCCATTCAATTTTAACAATGCTGTTTATGGCCATTAACGGCCATTTACGAAAGGTATGGGAGTCAGCCGGAAAGCAATGATGTAAAATTGTGGGTGGCAGTGTGTAAGAGGGTAGTGGGTGGCAGCGTGTGAGAGTAGTGGGGGCAGCGTGTGAGAGTAGTGGGTGGCAGCGTGTGAGAGTAGTGGATGGCAGCGTGTGAGAGTAGTGGATGGCAGCGTGTGAGTAGTGAGTGACAGCGTGTGAGAGTAGTGGATGGCAGCGTGTGAGAGTAGTGGGTAGCAGCGTGTGAGAGTAGTGGGTGGCAGCGTGTGAGAGTAGTGGGTGGCAGCGTGTGAGAGTAGTGGGTGGCAGCGTGTGAGAGTAGTGGATGGCAGCGTGTGAGAGTAGTGGGTAGCAGCGTGTGATAGTGGGTGGCAGCGTGTGAGAGTAGTGGGTGGCAACGTGTGAGAGTAGTGGATGGCAGCGTGTGAGAGTAGTGGGTGGCAGCGTGTGAGAGTAGTGGGTGGCAGCGTGTGAGAGTAGTGGGTGGCAGCGTGTGAGAGGAGTGGGTGGCAGCGTGTGAGAGTAGTGGATGGCAGCGTGTGAGAGTAGTGGGTGGCAGCGTGTGAGAGGGTAATGGGTGGCAGTGGGAATGAGGGCCACATAGGCCTAAGGGCCGCTAACAGCAACAACCTGATTGATCACTCAACAAGAAGCCTGGGAGGGCATAACAACCCTTGAAACCTGTCACAGGTAAGGTAGAGGAAAAGGAAAGGAAAGGTACCGTGAATATAAACTGCAACAAGTGACCTTTGTTATCAAGGATACACTTAAGTAATTTATCCTTTAATAAACACTGGAACACTTTCCTGAGAAGCTGTTATGATCGACTGAGCTGGTGAGACAGGCACTCGCGGCAGCTGATTCTTTGTAACCACTGGAGAAACTTCATGAGTGGAAGCTAGGTTACTGAGTTTGGCTGCAGCGAGCCAGCAGCCATAGCTGCCATGATCAGCTGTAGTGCCATCCACTGCTGAGCCTTCCTGTGTTCTGACACACACAGTCATGCCTCACCCCAGGCTTGCTACCCCAAATTCTTGTGTTCTGACACAGTCATGCCTCACCCCAGGCTTGCTACCCCAGCTTCCTGTGTTCTGACACAGTCATGCCTCACCCCAGGCTTGCTACCCCAGCTTCTTGTGTTCTGACAGTCATGCCTCACCCCAGACTTGCTACCCCAGCTTCCTGTGTTCTGACAGTTATACCTCACCCCAGGCTTGCTACCCCAGCTTCCTGTGTTTTGACACAGTCATGCCTCATCCCAGGCTTGCTACCCCAGCTTCTTGTGTTCTGACACAGTCATGCCTCACCCCAGACTTGCTACCCCAGCTTCCTGTGTTCTGACAGTTATACCTCACCCCAGGCTTGCTACCCCAGCTTCCTGTGTTTTGACAGTCATGCCTCACCCCAGGCTTGCTACCCCAGCTTCTTGTGTTCTGACACAGTCATGCCTCACCCCAGACTTGCTACCCCAGCTTCCTGTGTTCTGACAGTTATACCTCACCCCAGGCTTGCTACCCCAGCTTCCTGTGTTTTGACACAGTCATGCCTCACCCCAGGCTTGCTACCCCAGCTTCCTGTGTTCTGACAGTTATGCCTCACCCCAGTTTTGCTAACTCAGCTTCTTGTGTTCTGACAGTTATGCCTCACCCCAGGCTTGCTTCCCCAGCTTCCTGTGTTCTGACACAGTCATGCCTCACCCCAGGCTTGCTACCCCAGCTTCTTGTGTTCTGACACAGTCATGCCTCACCCCAGGCTTGCTACCCCAGCTTCCTGTGTTCTGACAGTTATACCTCACCCCAGGCTTGCTACCCCAGCTTCCTGTGTTCTGACAGTTATGCCTCACCCCAGTTTTGCTAACTCAGCTTCCTGTGTTCTGACAGTTATGCCTCACCTCAGGCTTGCTACCCCAGCTTCCTGTGTTCTGACACAGTCATGACTCGCTCGAGGTCTGCTACCCCCAGCTTCCTGTGTTCTAACACAGTCATGCCTCACACCAGGCTTGCTACCCCAGATTCCTGTGTTCTGACACACACAGTCGCGCCTCACCCCAGGTTTGCTACCCCAGCTTCATGTGTTCTGACACAGCCATGCCTCACCCCAGGCTTGCTACCCCAGCCATGGTCCACCGTAGTGGTAGTATGTACCACTGACCAGGTCACCTTATAAGCAAGATCTTTGTCGGGGGGATGGAGAGGTTAGGGGGTTTCCTAACGAATGCAACAGCAACAACAGTGAAGTTACATTCCTGATTGTTGAGTTATCCCACCCACCATCCTCTCTCTCTCTCTCTCTCTCTCTCTCTCTCTCTCTCTCTCTCTCACTGAGTTTTACAAAGAGAGTACAACAAGTGCGACCATGGTATAACTGCTCATAAAATAAGTGCAAAATGAATGCCTGGAAAAGTGGGCAGTTAAATATATAACTTCTTAACAAACAGAATTCAGATAGTGGTAAATGAAGTCAAAGGCTGCCACAGTGACAAGCTTTGTTCCTCAAGGTTCGTGAACTCACCCCACCTCTCTCTCTCATTCATATGTCTTACATTGACAAGGACATAAATCATAGCACTATAACATTGTATGGTGATGACACCAGAATCTCTCAGAGTGGCGTCCGTCACAGTGAATCCTCAAGTGGACACAAGTCAGGTCTTCCGCCTCAAACAACATGATGATGTTTGTAATAATGTTGGTAGAATTACCGACAATGTATTAAGTAAAAGGACACTCATTGTGGCAACGTTTCGCTCTCCAGGAGCGGCTTGACAAAGCTCCTGGAGAGCGAAACGTTGCCACGATAAAATGTCACATTAGTTGCATTTGTGTCCTTTTACTTAAAATATGTTTATCGCAGACAAGTTTCAGAAGCTCCGCTACGGAAAAATGGAGGAAATAAAGACAAAACGGTTTACAGCACAAATTCATATAATTTGACAGAAGAAAAGTTCCATGTGATGGACCTAGGAGTAATGATGTAGGAAGATCTCACATTCAAGATCACAATGATGTTATTGCCACCACAAGGAATGTGATAAGCTGGATAACTAGAACTTTCAAGACAAGAAATACTGAGCCAGTGATGACACTCAAGTTCTCTCCAGGCTGGAATACTGCTGTATACTGGCCTTCAAGGCAGGCAAAATTGCTGAACTAGAAAACCTACAGAGAACTTTCAATGCTCGTAAACAATCAAGCACTTGAACTGCTGGGAAGGCTTGAAATCCCTTCATCTGTATTTCTTGGATTGTAGGCGAGAAAGGTACATAATAATTTACACCTTGGAAATCCCGGAGGAACAGATCCCAAAAATGAACACTTAAAACATGGTATGACAGTAAGAGACTTGACAGCGTTCGATGAGTGTCGGAGGTCCCCGACTCTTCAACGCTCTCCCTCCATTCTCTTCAAGAGAGAGAAAACTGGACAGGTTCGTCTAATCAGTGTTTGACCAGTCGTGCTGTGGGTCATAAGTTGGACTGCATGCAACCAGCAGTAACAGCCTGGTTGACCAGGTCTAGATCATCCAGGATGCCTGGTCTGGCCGCGGGTTCGTTGACCCCCAGAAACGTAATTCAGGTATCCTTCCTGCCACCCACTCCAGCCTTCCTGCCACCCACTCCAGCCTTCCTGCCACCCACTCCAGCCTTCCTGCCACCCACTCCAACCCTCCTGCCACCCACTCCCGCCTTCCTGCCACCCACTCCAGCCTTCCTGTCACCCACTCCATCCTGCCACCCACTCCAACCTTCCTGTCACCCACTCCATCCTTCCTGCCATCCACTCCAACCTTAATGCCACCCACTCCAACCTTCCTGCCACCCACTACAGTCTTCCTGCCACCCACTCCAACCTTCCTGCCACCTACTCCAACCTTCCTGCCACCCACTCCAGCCTTCCTGCCACCCATTCCAACCTTCCTGCCACCCACTCCAACCTTCCTGCCACCCACTCCAACCTTCCTGCCACCCACTCCAACCTTCCTGCCACCCACTCCAACCTTCCTGCCACTCACTCCAACCTTCCTGCCACCCACTCCACCCTTCCTGCCACCCACTCCAACCTTCCTGCCACCCACTCCAGCCTTCCTGCCACCCACTCCAACCTTCCTTCCACCCATTGCAGCCTTCCTGCCATCCACTCCAACCTTCCTGCCACCCACTCCAGCCATGCTGCTACCTACTCCAACCTTCCTGCCACCCACTCGAACCTTCCTGCCACCCACTCCAGCCTTCCTGCTACCTACTCCAACCTTCCTGCCACCCACTCCATCCTTCCTGCCACCCACTCCAACCTTCCTGCCACCCACTCCAACCTTCCTGCCACCCACTCGAACCTTCCTGCCACCCACTCCAACCTTCCTGCCACCCACTCCAACCTTCCTGCCACCCACTCCAACCTTCCTTCCACCCATTGCAGCCTTCCTGCCACCCACTCCAACCTTCCTGCCACCCACTCCAGCCTTCCTGCTACCTACTCCAACCTTCCTGCCACCCACTCCATCCTTCCTGCCACCCACTCCAACCTTCCTGCCACCCACTCGAACCTTCCTGCCACCCACTCCAACCTTCCTGCCACCCACTCCAACCTTCCTGCCACCCACTCCAACCTTCCTGCCACCCACTCCAGCCTTCCTGCCACCCACTCCACCCTTCCTGCCACCCACTCCAGCCTTCCTGCCACCCACTCCATCCCTCCTGCCACCCACTCCAGCCTCTCTGCCACCCACTCCAGCCTTCCTGCCACCCACTCGAACCTTCCTGCCACCCACTCCAACCTTCCTGCCACCCACTCCAACCTTCCTGCCACCCACTCCAACCTTCCTGCCACCCACTCCAGCCTTCCTGCCACCCACTCCAACCTTCCTGCCACCCACTCCAGCCTTCCTGCCACCCACTCCATCCTTCCTGCCACCCACTCCAGCCTCTCTGCCACCCACTCCAGCCTTCCTGCCACCCACTCCATCCTTCCTGCCACCCACTCCAGCCTTCCTGCCACCCACTCCATCCTTCCTGCCACCCACTCCATCCTTCCTGCCACCCACTCCATCCTTCCTGCCACCCACTCCATCCTTCCTGCCACCCACTCCAGCCTTCCTGCCACCCACTCCAGCCTTCCTGCCACCCACTCCAGACTTCCTGCCACCCACTCCATCCTTCCTGCCACCCACTCCAGCCTTCCTGCCACCCACTCCAGACTTCCTGCCACCCACTCCATCCTTCCTGCCACCCACTCCAAACCTTCAATGTTACCAATAATTTTCTTCTCCCTTACTCACTGTCGCTTAAAATTCTGCTTCCTCTTTCTCCCTCCCCTCATTTCCTCTCTCACCCCTCACTTCTCCCCCTCCTGACTTTCCACTTCCTTACAGTCCCGCTTCCCCTTCCACCACACTGTCCCTCTTTCCTGTTGTATCTGTTTTCTCCTTTCTCATCCTTCTTCCCTCCTCTTTTCCCCTCTCCCTTCCCTATCCTCTTCATTCCCTCCCCCTCTTCCTCTTCGTTCCCCACCCTCTTCTTCCTCCCCACTCACCCTCATCCCAATCCCACCACAGTCACCTCTAAACACTTGTCACTAAAACATCAATGTTCAAGTCTCTGCCTCCACTGTTTACAAGTGTATTGTGCGTCCTTATACACCAGAGACACTAACACAACAACAGCAGAGCATCAACTGACTCATGACAGTCAACTGCTGATGTTCTCTGAATGTGACTGCAGGTTATTCGTTCAACTTGCAGTTAGATGATGGAATTGTGAAGGTAATGATCCGTGTATTTTTGCAACAGGCAATTCCTGTGATGTTCCTGGAGTTGGCTCCAGGAACATCAGGTTTCGCCCTGCTGCGTCTTTACCAGGGCCCAGTAAAGCTGCAGCGAAACGTTCGTTCTGCAACTTGTGAAGGTTCTTCACTAGGAGAGTCAGAGACTGATGGTACGAGGGCCACCACTGGAAGACAGAGTTCACACAGAGGAACTTGAGTGAGACATTTCGTCTATCAAGACTGTTGTATAGGCGACACATCTCAATGAAGTTACTTTCTGGAAAATGTCTGTCTCTTTCTCCAGGGATAGTGTTGATATCACCAGTGTGTATGTACTGTCGAGGGTGTCAGCTCGTGGCGGTGTAGTCACTGCCAGGGTGAGTGTCGGCACTGCCAGGGTGAGTGTCGGCACTGCCAGGGTGAGTGTCGCCACCACTGGAACTATGTATCATTGGTCGAGGCTGGTGATGTGTCGCCACCACTGGAACTATGTATCATTGGTCGAGGCTGGAGATGTGTCGCCACCACTGGAACTATGTATCATTGGTCGAGGCTGGAGATGTGTCGCCACCACTGGAACTATGTATCATTGGTCGAGGCTGGAGATGTGTCGCCACCACTGGAACTGTATCATTGGTCGAGGCTGGAGATGTGTCGCCACCACTGGAACTATGTATCATTGGTCGAGGCTGGAGATGTGTCGCCACCACTGGAACTATGTATCATTGGTCGAGGCTGAAGATGTGTCGCCACCACTGGAACTATGTAGCATTGGTCGAGGCTGGAGATGTGTCGCCACCACTGGAACTATGTATCATTGGTCGAGGCTGGAGATGTGTCGCCACCACTGGAACTATGTATCATTGGTCGAGGCTGGAGATGTGTCGCCACCACTGGAACTATGTATCATTGGTCGAGGCTGGAGATGTGTCGCCACCACTGGAACTATGTATCATTGGTCGAGGCTGGAGATGTGTCGCCACCACTGGAACTATGTATCATTGGTCGAGGCTGGAGATGTGTCGCCACCACTGGACCTATGTATCATTGGTCGAGGCTGGAGATGTGTCGCCACCACTGGACCTATGTATCATTGGTCGAGGCTGGAGATGTGTCGCCACCACTGGACCTATGTATCATTGGTCGAGGCTGGAGATGTGTCGCCACCACTGGACCTATGTATCATTGGTCGAGGCTGGAGATGTGTCGCCACCACTGGAACAATGTACATTGTTGTCTGGAGTCCCAGTGGAAATAAGTCTGACTTATATTTGGGTTATCCAGTATAATGTACACACTTGCTGCTATGTATGATGATTTAAGTAACTATTTATGTACCTAAATAAACCTTCTTATCCGGAGTGTGTTCCGAGATCAGCGCCCTCGCGGCCCGGTCCCAGACGTGGCTTGATCAACCAGGCTGTTGGTGCTAGCCACACGAAGTCCAGCACAAGCACTACAGCCTGGCTGATCAGGGACCGACTTGAGAAACATGTCCAGTTCTTTCTTGTAGAAAGCCAGGAGTCTGTTGATAATCCTTCCCATGATTAAGAAAGGAAAACGTTGAAAAGTCTTGGTCCCTTCACACTTACTGAGTTTTCCCTCAGTGTACTGACTGCGTCCCTGCTCTTCATTACGGGTATTTTGCTGTGTGTTTGTTTTAATATATTTATTGAACAGCCATTCTTAAGAAGGGTGCACTATGAAGTGATCTAGAGAATATTAAGTAGAGGACAGTACGTTAATAACCCCCGTTACCTGGAGTATACCTGCAGGGTGTTCCGGGGGGCCCGGTCCATGACCAGGGCCTGACTAACCAGACTGTTACTGCTGATTCTCTCTCTCTCTCTCTCTCTCTCTCTCTCTCTCTCTCTCGCTCTCGCTCTCTCTCTCGCTCTCTCTCTCTCCCGTCAGAAACAACAGGTCAGGCTTCAGTGTACCATGGTCTGCCCCCTCCTCCCCCCCCCACACACAGTATAATCAACTTGTTATTCTCCTGTGTTTTCTTAATACTGTGGCATCTGCTTCCTTACCTTAATTTGTACTGGCATCTGCCTTTATCACCTAAATTATGTTATTATTATTATTGTCCAGAGGGAAGCAGTGAAGCTTAATGGCTTAGCGCTTCCCATCTCCCTGAGAGACGTAGACATGTAACAACAGTTACTAGGAAAAGAGGTAGAAAAGAGCAGACACGAGAGAAAATGTAGTTACCGTTTTTTGGGCATATAAGGCGCGCCTGTTTCTCCCCACAAAAAAGGCCTTGGAAAACCACCCTGCGCCTTATGTGCTCAATGTCAGGGTCAAAGGTAGGCTTTAGCTTAATGTAAGAGGGTAATTAACCATGGAATTGATTTGTCGTTATGATACTTCAGATGTGCGTTTTATATGCCGGAAAATACGGTACCTCTGTCGCACCTTGCCGAAATTCCCGGTATTTGTGTCGTGGGGGTTCGTGAGGAGACATTGGAGTAAGAAATGCACACTTTGGATTGTCTTGGAGGCATATAATTAAGAGAGCCTGGAGGAGAAGCCTAGCGATGAACTGAGGAGGCGGCGGCGTCTACCTGGCGGCACACGTGTGGGACTCGTGACGTCACACAAGGGAGCCTATCTATAAAGTACCTGGGTTTATCTAAGTATACTACACAAATACATGGTAACATTACTGACAGTGGCATCACACACTACATTACCTCACACTCATCATCTCTTAATTCACAAATATCACGTATCTCGTAGAGGAAACTACAGACGACCTTTCGACCATTCCTGAACCATTATCAAGCCTCAATAATGGTCCATGGGGGACCGAAACGTTTCCTCGTCAAAGTGTTGGATTGTAAGGAAGTGTTGCAGCCTCCGCCCTACAGTTTCTTGTCCTTCAGTGAAGAAATATTTCTCAATGTTTGCCAGATCAACCAGGCTGTGATGGATATATGGGGCTGCGGACCACCAACAGCAACGACTGGTGCGCGGTTATGGATGTCCAGTACGACTGGTGCACAGGTCTTGATGTCCTGTACGACTGGTGCACAGGTCTTGATGTCCTGTACGACTGGTGCACAGGTCTTGATGTCCTGTACGACTGGTGCACAGGTCTTGATGTCCTGTACGACTGGTGCACAGGTCTTGATGTCCTGTACGACTGGTGCGGAGGTCTGGATGTCCTGTACGACTGGTGCAGAGGTCTGGATGTCCTGTACGACTGGTGCGGAGGTCTGGATGTCCTGTACGACTGGTGCAGAGGTCTGGATGTCCTGTACGACTGGTGCGGAGGTCTGGATGTCCTGTACGACTGGTGCAGAGGTCTGGATGTCCTGTACGACTGGTGCGGAGGTCTGAATGTCCTGTACGACTGGTGCAGAGGTCTGGATGTCCTGTACGACTGGTGCAGAGGTCTGGATGTCCTGTACGACTGGTGCAGAGGTCGATGTCCTGTACGACTGGTGCGGAGGTCTGGATGTCCTGTACGACTGGTGCGGAGGTCTGGATGTCCTGTACGACTGGTGCGCAGTTTGGCTTCATTTGATGTCAAGTCGCAGTTCTCACCTCACCAGAATTATAATAGTTTATGCTATTTGAGGCGCTTTTTTTTTCCCTTGTTGTTCTTGGTTGATGGTAATGGTGCTGCTGTTGTTGTTGTTGGTTGATGGTGCTGCTGTTGTTGTTGGTTGATGGTGCTGCTGTTGTTGTTGTTGGTTGATGGTGATGGTGCTGCTGTTGTTGTTGTTGGTTGATGGTGATGGTGTTGCTGTTGTTTTTGTTGGTTGATGGTGATGGTGTTGCTGTTGTTGTTTTTGGTTGATGGTGATGGTGCTGCTGTTGTTGTTGGTTGATGGTGATGGTGCTGCTGTTGTTGCTGTTGGTTGATGGTGATGGTGCTGCTGTTGTTGTTGTTGGTTGATGGTGCTGCTGTTGTTGTTGTTGGTTGATGGTGATGGTGCTGCTGTTGTTGTTGTTGGTTGATGGTGATGGTGCTGCTGTTGTTGTTGGTTGATGGTGATGGTGCTGCTGTTGTTGTTGTTGGTTGATGGTGATGGTGCTGCTGTTGTTGTTGTTGGTTGATGGTGATGGTGCTGCTGTTGTCGTTGTTGGTTGATGGTGCTGCTGTTGTCGTTGTTGGTTGATGGTGCTGTTGTTGTCGTTGTTAGTTGATGATGATGGTGCTGCTGTTGTCGTTGTTGGTTGATGGTGCTGCTGTTGTCGTTGTTAGTTGATGATGATGGTGCTGCTGTTGTCGTTGTTGGTTGATGGTGATGGTGCTGCTGTTGTCGTTGTTGGTTGATGATGATGGTGCTGCTGTTGTCGTTGTTGGTTGATGGTGATGGTGCTGCTGTTGTCGTTGTTGGTTGATGGTGATGGTGCTGCTGTTGTCGTTGTTGGTTGATGGTGCTGCTGTTGTCGTTGTTGGTTGATGGTGATGGTGCTGCTGTTGTTGTTGTTGGTTGATGGTGATGGTGCTGCTGTTGTTGTTGTTGGTTAATGGTGATGGTGCTGTTGTTGTTGTTGTTGGTTGATGGTGATGGTGCTGCTGTTGTTGTTGTTGGTTGATGGTGATGGTGCTGCTGTTGTCGTTGTTGGTTGATGGTGATGGTGCTGCTGTTGTCGTTGTTGGTTGATGGTGATGGTGCTGCTGTTGTTGTTGTTGGTTCATGGTGATGGTGCTGCTGTTGTTGTTGTTGGTTGATGGTGATGGTGCTGCTGTTGTCGTTGTTGGTTGATGGTGATGGTGCTGCTGTTGTTGTTGTTGGTTGATGGTGATGGTGCTGCTGTTGTTGTTGTTGGTTGATGGTGATGGTGCTGCTGTTGTCGTTGTTGGTTGATCGTGATGGTGCTGCTGTTGTTGTTGGTTGATGGTGATGGTGCTGCTGTTGTTGTTGGTTGATGGTGATGGTGCTGTTGTTGTTGGTTGATGGTGATGGTGCTGCTGTTGTCGTTGGTTGATGGTGATGGTGCTGCTGTTGTTGTCGTTGGTTGGAGATGGTGCTGTTGTTGGTTGATGGTGATGGTGCTGCTGTTGTCGTTGTTGGTTGATGGTGATGGTGCTGCTGTTGTTGTTGTTGGTTGATGGTGATGGTGCTGCTGTTGTTGTTGTTGGTTGATGGTGATGGTGCTGTTGTTGTTTGATGGTGCTGCTGTTGTTGTTGTTGGTTGATGGTGATGGTGCTGCTGTTGTCGTTGTTGGTTGATGGTGATGGTGCTGCTGTTGTTGTTGGTTGATGGTGATGGTGCTGCTGTTGTCGTTGGTTGATGGTGATGGTGCTGCTGTTGTTGTCGTTGGTTGGAGATGGTGCTGCTGTTGTTGTTGGTTGATGGTGATGGTGCTGCTGTTGTCGTTGGTTGATGGTGATGGTGCTGCTGTTGTCGTTGTTGGTTGATGGTGATGGTGCTGCTGTTGTTGTTGTTGGTTGATGGTGATGGTGCTGCTCTTGTTGTTCTTGGTTGATGGTGATGGTGCTGCTGCTGTTGTTGTTGGTTGATGGTGATGGTGCTGCTGCTGTTGTTGTTGTTGGTTGATGGTGCTGCTGTTGTTGTTGTTGGTTGATGGTGCTGCTGTTGTTGTTGGTTGATGGTGATGGTGCTGTTGTTGTTGGTTGATGGTGATGGTGCTGCTGTTGTCGTTGGTTGATGGTGATGGTGCTGCTGTTGTTGTCGTTGGTTGGAGATGGTGCTGCTGTTGTTGTTGGTTGATGGTGATGGTGCTGCTGTTGTCGTTGTTGGTTGATGGTGATGGTGCTGCTGTTGTCGTTGTTGGTTGATGGTGATGGTGCTGCTGTTGTTGTTGTTGGTTGATGGTGATGGTGCTGCTCTTGTTGTTCTTGGTTGATGGTGATGGTGCTGCTGCTGTTGTTGTTGGTTGATGGTGATGGTGCTGCTGTTGTTGTTGTTGGTTGATGGTGATGGTGCTGCTGTTGTTGTTGGTTGATGGTGATGGTGCTGCTGCTGTTGTTGGTTGATGGTGATGGTGCTGCTGTTGTTGTTGGTTGATGGTGATGGTGCTGTTGTTGTTGGTTGATGGTGATGGTGCTGCTGTTGTTGGTTGATGGTGATGGTGCTGCTGCTGTTGTTGTTGGTTGATGGTGATGGTGCTGCTTTTGTCGTTGTTGGTTGATGGTGATGGTGCTGCTGTTGTCGTTGTTGGTTGATGTTGATGGTGCTGTTGTCGTTGTTGGTTGATGGTGATGGTGCTGCTGTTCTTGTTGGTTGATGGTGATGGTGCTGCTGTTCTTGTTTTTGGTTGATGGTGATGGTGCTGCTGCTGTTGTTGTTGTTGGTTGATGGTGATGGTGCTGCTGTTGTCGTTGGTTGATGGTGATGGTGCTGCTGTTGTCGTTGTTGGTTGATGACGCTGCTGTTGTCGTTGTTGGTTGATGGTGATGGTGCTGCTGTTGTCGTTGTTGGTTGATGACGCTGCTGTTGTCGTTGTTGGTTGATGGTGATGGTGCTGCTGTTGTCGTTGCTGGTTGATGGCGATGACGCTGCTGTTGTCGTTGTTGGTTGATGGTGATGGTGCTGCTGTTGTCGTTGCTGGCTGATGGTGATGACGCTGCTGTTGTCGTTGTTGGTTGATGGTGATGGTGCTGCTGTTGTCGTTGCTGATTGATGGTGATGACGCTGCTGTTGTCGTTGCTGGTTGATGGTGATGACGCTACTGTTGTCGTTGTTGGTTGATGGTGATGGTGCTGCTGTTGTCGTTGCTGGTTGATGGTGATGACGCTGCTGTTGTCGTTGCTGGTTGATGGTGATAACGCTGCTGTTGTCGTTGCTGGTTGATGGTGATGTTCTTGTTGACGCTGTTGCTCCCGCTATGGTTGCTGTCACTACATCTGCTGTTGCTATCGCCTCTACCTGCTGCGCTGTATTCCTGCCGTTGTTGCTTCTTACTACTACGAATATTGCTGCTGCTGCTACTGATGCTGCTGTTGCTGCTGATGTTTCTGTTGCTGCTCTTGCTGATGTTAATGTTGTTGCTGCTAATGCTGCTGTGTTATTGCTGCTACTGCCGCCACTCTGTTGCTGTTACTGCTGCTGCTGCTGCTGTTACTTCCATCGCTGCTTCCTGTGTCTATGTTAATTATCGAGACTTTAATGTTTAAATTATTGTCGCTGTTGTATTTATAGTTGATGGATGTTTACTGTCCACCTTGTACTGACGGGAAGTTAATTACTTCCTCACCCAGTGTTAGTAACTACTTCCTCACCCAGTGTTAGTAACTACTTCCTCACCCAGTGTTAGTAACTACTTCCTCACCCAGTGTTAGTAACTACTTCCTCACCCAGTGTTAGTAACTACGTCGTCACCCAGTGTTAGTAACTACGTCGTCACCCAGTGTTAGTAACTACGTCCTCACCCAGTGTTAGTAACTACGTCGTCATCCAGTGTTAGTAACTACGTCCTCACCCAGTGTTAGTAACTACTTCCTCACCCAGTGTTAGTAACTACGTCGTCACCCAGTGTTAGTAACTACGTCGTCACCCAGTGTTAGTAACTACGTCCTCACCCAGTGTTAGTAACTACGTCGTCATCCAGTGTTAGTAAATACGTCCTCACCCAGTGTTAGTAACTACGACCTCACCCAGTGTTAGTAACTACGTCGTCACCCAGTGTTAGTAACTACGTCCTCACCCAGTGTTAGTAACTACGTCGTCATCCAGTGTTAGTAACTACGTCCTCACCCAGTGTTAGTAACTACGACCTCATCCAGTGTTAGTAACTACGTCCTCACCCAGCGTTAGTAACTACGTCCTCACCCAGTGTTAGTAACTACGTCCTCACCCAGCGTTAGTAACTACGTCCTCACCCAGTGTTAGTAACTACGTCCTCACCCAGTGTTAGTAACTACGTCCTCACCCAGCGTTAGTAACTATGTCCTCACCCAGTGTTAGTAACTACGTCCTCACCCAGCGTTAGTAACTACGTCCTCACCCAGTGTTAGTAACTACGTCCTCACCCAGTGTTAGTAACTACGTCCTCACCCAGTGTTAGTAACTACGTCCTCACCCAGTGTTAGTAACTACGTCCTCACCCAGCGTTAGTAACTACGTCCTCACCCAGTGTTAGTAACTACGTCCTCACCCAGTGTTAGTAACTACGTCCTCACCCAGTGTTAGTAACTACGTCCTCACCCAGTGTTAGTAACTACGTCCTCACTCAGTAACTACGTCCTCAGTCAGTAACTACGTCCTCACTCAGTAACTACGTCCTCACCCGGAAAAGAACTCAGAAAGGAACTTGAGTAACTTTTCAGGTTCCCTATTGAGTCCAGCTATGCTGTTGTGAGACACTCTGATCGCGGGTTCAATCCCCGCCCGTGGTATGGCTGTGTGATGGTAACATTATTATTATAATCAAGAGGGAAGCGCTAAACCCGGAGGATTATACAGCGCCTGGGGGGGGGATGTGGAAGGCATTCAGGCTTAATTCGGGGAACTGGAGCACAGATCCAATTCCCTAAATCAAGAGCCCCTCACCAACATCAAGGAACCTTCCTTGAGGGGGTGATGGTAACAGCTATCAAGTATGGAAAGTGTTAAAAACTCTTAGTCACTTTACGTATACTGAGTTCACTCTTAGTGCTCTCATCGCAGCTCTTTATTGAGAGTATGTCGCAGTCTGTCGTTCATCTTATTTCCTAAGATTCTGTATCCTTGTCAATGTTTCTGGGAGTACAGTAAAAGGAATCTTATGTATTTCCAGTAACTCCGGTGTTTGATTTTATACAAGTAGTCTCGGTTACATTCTGCAGTTCTGTTGTTTCGCCTGTTTAAGTGGCTGTTAGTGTTTAAGTGGCTGTTAGTGTTTAAGTGGCTGTTAGTGTTTAAGTGGCTGTTAGTGTTTAAGTGGCTGTTAGTGTTTAAGTGGCTGTTAGTGTTTAAGTGGCTGTTAGTGTTTAAGTCGCTGTTAGTGTTTAAGTGGCTGTTAGTGTTTAAGTGACTGTTAGTGTTTAAGTGGCTGTTAGTGTTTAAGTGGCTGTTAGTGTTTAAGTGGCTGTTAGTGTTTAAGTGGCTGTTTGTGTTTAAGTGGCTGTTAGTGTTTAAGTGACTGTTAGTGTTTAAGTGGCTGTTAGTGTTTAAGTGGCTGTTAGTGTTTAAGTGGCTGTTAGTGTTTAAGTGACTGTTAGTGTTTAAGTGGCTGTTAGTGTTTAAGTGGCTGTTAGTGTTTAAGTGGCTGTTAGTGTTTAAGTGGCTGTTAGTGTTTAAGTGGCTGTTAGTGTTTAAGTGGCTGTTAGTGTTTAAGTGGCTGTTAGTGTTTAAGTGGCTGTTAGTGTTTAAGTGGCTGTTAGTGTTTAAGTGGCTGTTAGTGTTTAAGTGGCTGTTAGTGTTTAAGTGGCTGTTAGTGTTTAAGTCGCTGTTAGTGTTTAAGTGGCTGTTAGTGTTTAAGTGACTGTTAGTGTTTAAGTGGCTGTTAGTGTTTAAGTGGCTGTTAGTGTTTAAGTGGCTGTTAGTGTTTAAGTGGCTGTTTGTGTTTAAGTGGCTGTTAGTGTTTAAGTGACTGTTAGTGTTTAAGTGGCTGTTAGTGTTTAAGTGGCTGTTAGTGTTTAAGTGGCTGTTAGTGTTTAAGTGACTGTTAGTGTTTAAGTGGCTGTTAGTGTTTAAGTGGCTGTTAGTGTTTAAGTGGCTGTTAGTGTTTAAGTGACTGTTAGTGTTTAAGTGGCTGTTAGTGTTTAAGTGGCTGTTAGTGTTTAAGTGGCTGTTAGTGTTTAAGTGACTGTTAGTGTTTAAGTGGCTGTTAGTGTTTAAGTGGCTGTTAGTGTTTAAGTGGCTGTTAGTGTTTAAGTGACTGTTAGTGTTTAAGTGGCTGTTAGTGTTTAAGTGGCTGTTAGTGTTTAAGTGGCTGTTAGTGTTTAAGTGGCTGTTAGTGTTTAAGTGGCTGTTAGTGTTTAAGTGGCTGTTAGTGTTTAAGTGGCTGTTAGTGTTTAAGTGGCTGTTAGTGTTTAAGTGACTGTTAGTGTTTAAGTGGCTGTTAGTGTTTAAGTGGCTGTTAGTGTTTAAGTGGCTGTTAGTGTTTAAGTGGCTGTTAGTGTTTAAGTGGCTGTTAGTGTTTAAGTGGCTGTTAGTGTTTAAGTGACTGTTAGTGTTTAAGTGGTTAGTGTTTAAGTGGCTGTTAGTGTTTAAGTGGCTGTTAGTGTTTAAGTGACTGTTAGTGTTTAAGTGGCTGTTAGTGTTTAAGTGGCTGTTAGTGTTTAAGTGGCTGTTAGTGTTTAAGTGGCTGTTAGTGTTTAAGTGGCTGTTAGTGTTTAAGTGGCTGTTAGTGTTTAAGTGGCTGTTAGTGTTTAAGTGACTGTTAGTGTTTAAGTGGCTGTTAGTGTTTAAGTGGCTGTTAGTGTTTAAGTGGCTGTTAGTGTTTAAGTGACTGTTAGTGTTTAAGTGACTGTTAGTGTTTAAGTGGCTGTTAGTGTTTAAGTGGCTGTTAGTGTTTAAGTGACTGTAAGTGTTTAAGTGGCTGTTAGTGTTTAAGTGGCTGTTAGTGTTTAAGTGGCTGTTAGTGTTTAAGTGACTGTTAGTGTTTAAGTGGCTGTTAGTGTTTAAGTGGCTGTTAGTGTTTAAGTGGCTGTTAGTGTTTAAGTGACTGTTAGTGTTTAAGTGGCTGTTAGTGTTTAAGTGGCTGTTAGTGTTTAAGTGGCTGTTAGTGTTTAAGTGGCTGTTAGTGTTTAAGTGACTGTTAGTGTTTAAGTGGCTGTTAGTGTTTAAGTGGCTGTTAGTGTTTAAGTGGCTGTTAGTGTTTAAGTGACTGTTAGTGTTTAAGTGGCTGTTAGTGTTTAAGTGGCTGTTAGTGTTTAAGTGGCTGTTAGTGTTTAAGTGGCTGTTAGTGTTTAAGTGGCTGTTAGTGTTTAAGTGGCTGTTAGTGTTTAAGTGGCTGTTAGTGTTTAAGTGGGTGTTAGTGTTTAAGTGGGTGTTAGTGTGGTTAATGTTCTTCCTTCACTGTTTTATAAAAGTGGGGATGAGTTTTTCATTTGCATAAATTGTATATTTTTTTAATTAATCGAGTAATAGCAGTGTGGCTTGGCAGCCATTATGTTGGTGCTTCTTGTCTATGTCACATTAAACATCTTCAAACATCCATAAAGCTTGTTTAGTGTCTTTCGAAGATATGTGTTCTCAGTGGACCCTCGAAATTGAGCCTTGAACTTTTTCCAGCGTTGTTGTGTCCTGTACTTGCTGTAAATACAATAATCAAGTTGGGAAGAAAATATTTTTCAAACAGATTGATAATTCTTATATTCTGAGGTAAAATGGATGATACCTAGAACTTGATTGACCGTTTTTTTTATTAATTTAAATGCTACTCGAACATGGTTTACCTGTCTCTGGTTTCCAGGGCTCTGCCCGAGGCTGGAGACTGCTTAGTCAGCTAATTTGTTTCTGTTAGCAGCCTACATAGCCATCACAGCCTGGCTGATCTTACACTTCTAAGAGATAACAGTCCATTTTTCTATGAAAGCTCTTAGCTTTATTTCGTCAATATTTCTTACATTTGTTGGCAAAAGATTGAAGAGTCTTGGTCCCTGGATGTTGAGTGTGTTCTCAGTGCCCATGTCACCCTTCCCATAGCATATTCACTTTATGGATTCATACCAGTAGTATGTATATATGATTTTATAAGGGAAGCAAATAACTTACCTGTTTTCCAGCTATGGTATCTCACCTGCCTTGAAAAATTCGGTGAGCGCAAAACATTCGAGACGTGAGAAAATTTTTGTGAATGATGTCATTATTTCCGTGAATTGTGTTGCTTCGAAAGTTCTCATAATTCACCTTATTATTTCCAGACATAATTATTCCCAAGATTTTTATGTTTTCTTCCAGTGACGTGATCTGTGAGTTTTTTTAATAAATATATATATATATATAGATATATATATATATATATATATATATATATATATATATATATATATATATATATATATGTCGTGCCGAATATGTAAAATTGGTCAATTAGCAAGAACTCATTTAAAATTAAGTCCTTTCTGAAATTTTCTCTTATACGTTTAAAGATATATTTTTTTCATTAATGTTAATGTAATAATTTTTAATTTTGCACCAAAAGAATCTTAGAAAACTTACCTAACCTTATTATAACAAGAACAATTTATTTTAGCCTAACCCAACTAAATACATTTTAAATACGTTTACAATAATTTAATACTAAACAAACACAATGAAATATATTTTTTTCGTTAGGTTAAGAATGATTTTGGCGAAATTATTGCATACACAAATTTTCACTTGTCCTGTATGGCAAGATGAGCGTTGTTATTTAAGCCAAGATCGCAAGTTCTGCCTATTCGGCACGACATATATATATATATATATATATATATATATATATATATATATATATATATATATATATATATATATATATATGTGTGTGTGTGTGTGTGTGCTGAGGAGACTTTCACACTTATATTGATATTATTTACAAACATTTGTAAGAAGCTGTGGTTGTTCTTATCTGTGTATTTATTGATTTTGTAATTTGCTAGAATATCCATTTCCTTTCGTTTTCTGTTATGCCTAATGACTTCAGCTTATGGGTTATCACTCCATGTTCACATAGGTCTAATTCCTTTATAAAATTCTTGTAGATCACATCATCGTTGTCTTATCCCAGAAGCTCTGTGGTTTTGTCACAGGTGTGATCTTCCTACTCTAGCCATTGTAAAATGTTCTCATCTCCATTTACAAATCGTTGTTTATTATCTGTTTTTTTTTCTTAGTTTCAATGAAGACTTCACAAAATTTATTGTTCCCGGAGAAAAACGTTGTGATTTCAATGCTTTGTCCTTCCTAGCACGTCATTACAACTTCCCCTGTGTAACACCCTCTCCCTGTGTAAAACATCCCCTGTGTAACACCCTCTCCCTGTGTAAAACATCCCCTGTGTAACATCCGCTTCTGTATTTTTCCTGATAGGTTATCACAACCGCTTACCCCCTTGTATCGTTCTTGACATGTCATCACGACCCTCACTAATTGTGTAACACCCACTCCTTATATCCTTCCTGACTGGTCACTACAACTCCCTCTGCGTGTGCTCTCCGTCTGGCAAACAATCACTCAAAACTTCACAGACTCTGGTGACTGAGGATCAGTCCGTGAACCTTCACCTTTGCGTTCTTGTACGTGACATTCGAATTTTATCTATCCAAGGACACCTGAGGGCTAATAGCACACCAGTGTGTATATTTATTTATCTTACCAGTACAAGTTGAAGTACAGTTCTTGCTATTAAGTCATTAGTGTTTACATGCTTCCTTTCACCTGTTGGATGTTCATGTCCGTTCTCTGTTTTTCAGACCATAAGCTCAAGGGTGTGGACCCCAGCCCTCGTCTGAGCCTAGTAGAAGAGCGTCAACAGAACCGTCCTCTGCCTTCACCCTTTACACACCCAGACGTTGTCTTCAGAGCTGGGGAAGGGTAAGTCTAACTTTTCCCCTGCGGTCTTTGGCTCTTACACCTCGGCTGCGTTCGTTACAACTCCACACATTCCAGTGGTCCTTATACTGTAAAACCCGTTCCAGAGATTCACATACTGTTAAACATATGGGTTCCAGCGACCCGCACGTGAGAAGAGTTGCACCCTACTCACATATCAACAATATTATTTCCAACGACTCCCATATAAGCCACACGAATTCTAGTTAGACCCTCTACCTCACACGTCAAAACTCCACCATGTGTTACCTACCCGATGAAAGTTGCGAGACCTTTGCATTTTTCCTGCATGATGGCTTGGTCTTTTCCAAGACCAGGCCATCATCCAGGAGGCTGATGGAGCCAAGACCACGCTGCAAGGGTCGATGACCCCTGGAACCATCAACAAGTAGTCAAGAGGTAGGCAATGTAAGAGTGGGAGGACGGGGAGTGCTGTCGTCGTGAACTAGTTCAGTGACACTACAAATAAATGTTAGAATAGTTATCTGGGTCTCCACCTTCCACCATCCTGAACTGTTTACCACACTTATTACCATTGTGAATTATGTGAACAGTTACCTGCATGAGGTTTAGAGGGTATTACCTGAATTATTACGTGCAAGAAATTTGGGCAAGACAAGTGGGACTTAGTCACAGTAGGTCGGAAGACTGTAACTCCCTCGATGCCCACCTCACCACTCTCACAAAAAGCTAGACCTGACATTAAATTAATAATTACAATATTAAAAACAGCAACTCTGATAAATTAAAGTTGTGTGGACTGTATATGTTTAGGCTTGCTGGGTACACAGAATGTAACTATTGTACATAAATTATAATAGTATACCTGGAATATGCCTGGAGAGAGTTCCGGGGGTCAACGCCCCCGCGGCCCGGTCTGTGACCAGGCCTCATGGTGGACCAGGCTGTTACTGCTAACCACACACAGTCCAATGTACGAACCACTGCCCGGCTGGTCAGGAAATTCGTGTTACCACTTATCATTTAATTACTGGATCAATATTTTTTTTGGAAGCACTCCCTAACGCTACCACAACAGCTAGAATTTATGGGTAGATGTCACTTAGCTAAGGTGTGCTCCTGGGAGAATTGGTGTCCTCTATTTTTCTGTTCTTGTTGCCGAATTATAAAAGTTTTTCACACTGTTTATCCCAATTCTTCAGCGGGAATGTGTCAGCAATTTCTAAATTACGGATTGAGGCCGATAGACACTCATTGAAATTCGATGATGCCCGATTGCGTTGCACAATTAAAGGACCAGTGTTCACACATTCAGTTTCAATATCGCGTCTCCTTCCTATCCGCGTCACTCTACGGCTGTTTCACACACCCTTCACTTAAAATTTCTCGAAGGATCAAATCAGCATCACATTTTAATACGCAGTTATATTCAAATTTACACATGCTGAATTCAGGAAAATTCAAAATTTTCCTCAACCATCAAACTTACTCAGGTTGGAACCACACACTTGAAATATCTCCGACTTCCTAACACTGTTGTTACATGCTAGTTTAAAAAACAAAAAAAACTGACTCACATGCATGCACTTGGGCAAGCACGGGCATGTGACGGACTGGGGGGGGGGAGGATGAGGCTTCTTATACACAATGAGGCGCAAGTTTTGGTATATACCCGTGAGATATCACAGGAAATATGCAGAGCTCATCTGTTTATTCACTCCCCTCAAAGGAGGTTCCCTGAAGGCGGCGAAGGGATCTTGATCGAACGAATTGGACCTGCCGTCCGTCCCTTGGATCAAACTTGAACGCTACTCACTGCCCCAGGCGCTGTGTGACCCCCATGGACATAGCGGTTGCCCCATGAATACATAACAGTTGCTCACTGAGGATAACAATAACGTCTAGTGTTGCCACAGATGCATAACAATGCACATTACTGCGGTGCTTGTGTCTGTCCTTGACTTTAAATGTGTGTACAATGCTCGTGACTCAGGAAATGTTACGGACACAGTCACTGGGAGACGAGGGTACCACCTACCGACGCGCAAACCACAAACCTTGTCGAGAATTGTGACGTGTGAGGTGTGAATTTAGTTGCAACACGTAGTGTTCTTGTAACTTGTGGGTGCGCACGCTGCGATTTATTTGAGTGGGAGGTAGGGAAGGGGCGTTGAGTGTTGGCTCCTGGCCCCGACTCTCAATCTTCGTCGGCTGGCATTACTTGTTTCTGCCTTCTAGAGCTCTGATATTCCAACTTTCAAAAGAGTGTACGGAGGTTGCCTTCAACACGGGGTCCAGCGATGATCCCATCATTTTACATGATCGTCCGATTTACCTGATTTCTTCCCCTAAGACGCGATTACAACCCCACTTGAAGCTATATTTGGTGTTGACCTTCACCATCCCTTCATATAATTTGTGTAATTTCCAACCCTGAGACTGGAAAGTGTTTTCTTACGTTGCTATTTCTCATCAACGTCTCTCGCTGATGTGTTCCCTGGCTCCCCTCTACTCCCTGGCTCCCCTCTACTCCCCGGCTCCCCTCTACTCCCCGGCTCCCCTCTACTCCCTGGCTCCCCTCTACTCCCTGGCTTCCCTCTACTCCCTGGCTCCCCTTTACTCCCCGGCTCCCCTCTACTCCCTGGCTCCCCTTTACTCCCTGGCTCCCCTCTACTCCCTGGCTCCCCTCTGTTCCCTGGCTTTCCTCTACTCCCTGGCTAGCCTCTACTCCCTGGCTCCCCTCTACTCCCTGCCTTCCCCATACTCCCTGGCTCCCCTTTACTCCCTGGCTCCCCTCTATTTCCAGGCTCCCCTCTACTCCCAGGCTCTCTCTACTTCCTTGCGCCCCTCTACTCCCTGGCTCCCCTTTACTCCCTGGTTCCCCTCTACTCCCTGGCTCCGCTCTACTCCCTGGCTCCTTTCTATTCCCAGGCTCTCCTCTACTCCCAGGCTCCCTCTACTCCCTGGCTCCTCTTTACTCCCTCGCTCCCCTCTACTCCCTGGGTCCCCTCTGTTCCCTGACTTTCCTCTACTCCCTGGCTCCCCTCTACTCCCTGGCTCCCCTCTACTCCCTGGCTTCCCTCTACTCCCTGGCTCTCCTCTACTCCCTGGCTCCCCTCTACTCTCTGGCTCCCCTCTTCTCCCTGACTCTCCTCTACTCCCTGACTCTCCTCTACTCCCAGGCTCCCCTCTACTCCCTGGCTCCCCTCTACTCCCTGGCTTCCCTTTACTCCCTGGCTGTACTTCCTGGCTCTCCTCTACTCCCTGGTTCTCCTGTTCTCCCTGGTTCCCCTCCCTGACTCCCCTTTACTCCCTGGCTCTCCTCTACTCTTTGGCTCCCCTCTACTCCCTGGCTCCCCTCTACTCCCTGGCTCCCCTCTACTCTCTGGCTCTCCTCTACTCCCTGGCTCCCCTCTACTCCCTGGCTCCCCTCTACTCCCTGGCTCCCCTCTATTCCCTGGCTCTCCTCTACTCCCTGCCTCCCCTCTACTCCCTGGGTCCTTTCTACTCCCTGGCTCTCCTCTACTCCCTGGCTCCCTTCTAATCCCTTGCTTTACTCCCTGGCTCCCCTCTACTCCCTGGCTCCTTTCTACTCCCTGGTTCTCCTCTACTCCTTGGCTCCCCTCCACTCCCTGGCTCCCCTCTACTCCCTGGCTCCCCTCTACTCCCTGGCTCCCCTCTGCTCCCTGGTTCCCCTCTACTCCTTGGCTCCTCTCTACTCCCTGGCTCCCCTCTACTCCCTGGCTTCCCTTTACTCCCTGGCTGTACTTCCTTGCTCTCCTCTACTCCCTGGTTCTCCTGTACTCCCTGGTTCCCCTCCCTGACTCCCCTTTACTCCCTGGCTCCCCTCTACTCTCTTGCTCCCCTCTACTCCCTTGCTCTCCTCTACTCCCTGGGTCCCCTCTACTCCCTGGGTCCCCTCTACTCCCTGGCTCACCTCTACTCCCTGGCTCACCTCTACTCCCTGGCTCACCTCTACTCCCTGGCTCCCCTCTACTCCCTTGCTCCGCTCTACTCCCTGGCTCCCCTCTATTCCCAGGCTCCCCTCTACTCCCAGGCTCCCTCTACTCCCTGGCTCCCCTCTACTCCCTGGCTCCCCTCTACTCCCTGGCTCCCCTTTACTCCCTCGCTCCCCTCTACTCCCTGGGTCCCCTCTGTTCCCTGACTTTCCTCTACTCCCTGGCTCCCCTTTACTACCAGGCTCCCCTCTACTCCCTGGCTCTCCTCTACTCCCTGGCTCCCCTCTACTCCCTGGCTCCCCTCTACTCCCTGGCTCCCTTCTACTCTCTGGCTCTCCTCTACTCCCTGGCTCCCCTCTACTCCCTGGCTCCCCTCTACTCCCTGGCTCCTCTCTACTCCCTGGCTCCCCTCTACTCCCTGGCTCTCCTCTACTCCCTGGCTCCCCTCTACTCCCTGGCTCCCCTCTACTCCCTGGCTCTCTTCTACTCCCTGGCTCCCCTCTAATCCCTGGCTTTACTCCCTGGCTCCCCTCTACTCCCTGGCTCCTTTCTACTCACTGGTTCTCCTCTACTCCCTGGCTCCCCTCCAATCCCTGGCTCCCCTCTATTCTCTGGCTCCCCTCTACTCCCTGGCTCCCCTCTGCTCCCTGGTTCCCCTCTACTCCCTGGCTCCTGTCTACTCCCTGGCTCCCCTCTACTCCCTGGCTTCCATTTACTCCCTGGCTGTACTTCCTTGCTCTCCTCTACTCCCTGGTTCTCCTGTACTCCCTGGTTCCACTCCCTGACTCCCCTTTACTCCCTGGCTCCCCTCTACTCTTTTGCTCCCCTCTACTCCCTGGCTCTCCTCTACTCCCTGGCTCTCCTCTACTCCCTGGCTCCCCTCTACTCCCTGGCTTTACTCTCTGGCTCCCCTCTACTCCCTGGCTCCGCTTTACTCCCTGGCTTCCCTCTACTCCCTGGCTCCCCTCTACTCCCTGGCTCCTTTCTACTCCCTTGCTCTCTTCTACTCCCTGGCTCCCCTCTAATCCCTGGCTTTACTCCCTGGCTCCCCTCTAATCCCTGGCTTTACTCCCTGGCTCCCCTCTACTCCCTGGCTCCTTACTACTCCCTGGTTCACAAATAACCCGCACATAAAAGAGAGAAGCTTACGACGACGTTTCGGTCCGACTTGGACCATTGACAAAGTCACACTAACAGAGGTGGAGCAGGACGGCTATATATAGGCAGGAAGAGGTGGAGGTAGTAGTAGTGGTAGTAGTAGTAGTAGTAGTAGTACAAGAATTGTATATAATACTGACAGGATGAAATGACACATGCACAACACCCGGGCATCCCCACCGTAGACGTTTCGCCATCCAGCCAGCCACTGGATGGCGAAACGTCCACAACAAAGACAACCAGACGCCGCACATGTGTCTTAATTTCATCAGTAGATGTAGTAGAAGAAGAAGAAGAGGTAGTGGTAGTGGTAGAAGTGGGAAATAAGGAAGACGAGCCAGTCAAATACAAAGGAAGGGGAGCACTGCAAGAGAGCTAGAAACCCACAGAGGGAGAGCAAGCGCACAGAGGTGCGTGAAAGGGGAAGTGGTGAAATAAAATAAAGAAGGAACAGAAACACGAGACAGGAGAGAGAAAGACAACCCAGAGGAGAAAAGGAGAGAGGAAAGGGGAAGAGGAAGAAGAAAAAGAAGAAGAAGAAGAAAAAATGAGGATTCAGGTTAAGTCACGGGTGTTCTGAAGTTTGGAGCATTTTACAATGTAGTGGGAGAGGAAGGCATCTACAGAGACGAAGCCAGGGCTAAGGTTCATACAAGGAAAGTTGTGTATTAGAGAGGATTCAACTAAACGGCGACTGTTCGAGTTGGAAGTAGGGAAGACAGTTTTAGCAGAAGACCAGTCAATAGGATGGCTATGATCTCTGACGTGACAGAAAAGAGCATTGTTAGTGTCGTAAGCTTCTCTCTTTTATGTGCGGGTTATTTGTGTATCGTTCCAGTCACGGTATTGTGCCTTTTTGTTATTTACTCCCTGGTTCTCCTCTCTACTCCCTGGCTCCCCTCTACTCCCTGGCTGTACTCCGTGGCTCCCCTCTACTCCCTGGCTGTTCTCCCTGGCTCCGTTCTACTCCCTGGCTGTTCTCCCTGGCTCCGTTCTACTCCCTGGCTCCTCTCTACTCCCTGGCTCCCCTCTACTCCCAGGCTTCCCTCTAATCCCTGGCTCCCCTCTACTCCCTGGCTCCTTTCTACTCCCTGGCTCTCCTCTACTCCCTGGCTCCCCTCTACTCCCAGGCTCCCCTCTACTCCCAGGCTCCCCTCTGCTCCCTGGCTCCTCTCTACTCCCAGGGTCCCCTCTAATCCCTGGCTCTCCTCTACTCCCTGGCTCCCCTCTACTCCCTGGCTCCCCTCTACTCCCTGGCTCCCCGCTACTCCCTGACTCTACTCTCAGGCTCCCCTCTACTCCCTGGCTCCCCTCTACTCCCCTCTACTCCCTGGCTCCCCTCTACTCCCCTCTACTCCCTGGCTCCCCTCTACTCCCCTCTACTCCCTGGCTCCCCTCTACTCCCTGGCTCTCCTCTACTCCCTGGTTCTCCTCTACTCCCTGGTTCCCTTCCCTGGCTCCCCTCTACTCCCTGGCTCCCCTCTACTCCCTGGCTCCCCTCTACTCCCTGGCTCTCCTCTACTCCCTGGCTCCCCTCTACTCCCTGCCTTCCCCATACTCCCTGGCTCCCCTTTACTCCCTGGCTCCCCTCTATTTCCAGGCTCCCCTCTACTCCCAGGCTCTCTCTACTTCCTGGCGCCCCTCTACTCCCTGGCTCCCCTTTACTCCCTGGTTCCCCTCTACTCCCTGGCTCCGCTCTACTCCCTGGCTCCCCTATATTCCCAGGCTCTACTCTACTCCCAGGCTCCCTCTACTCCCTGGCTCCCCTTTACTCCCTCGCTCCCCTCTACTCCCTGGGTCCCCTCTGTTCCCTGACTGTCCTCTACTCCCTGGCTCCCCTCTACTCCCTGGCTCCCCTCTACTCCCTGGCTCTCCTCTACTCCCTGGCTTCCCTCTACTCCCTGGCTCTCCTCTACTCCCTGGCCCCCCTCTACTCCCTGGCTCCCCTCTACTCCCTGAGACTCTCCTCTACTCCCAGGCTCCCCTCTACTCCCTGGCTCCCCTCTACTCCCTGGCTTCCCTTTACTCCCTGGCTGTACTTCCTGGCTCTCCTCTACTCCCTGGTTCTCCTGTACTCCCTGGTTCCCCTCCCTGACTCTCGTTTACTCCCTTGCTCCCCTCTACTCCCTTGCTCCCCTCTACTCCCTGGCTTTCCTCTACTCCCTGGCTCCCCTCTACTCCCTGGCTCTCCTCTACTCCCTGGCTCCCCTCTACTCCCTGGCTCCTTTCTACTCCCTGGCTCTCCTCTACTCCCTGGCTCCCCTCTAATCCCTGGCTTTACTCCCTGGCTCCCCTCTACTCCCTGGCTCCTTTGTACTCCCTGGTTCTCCTCTACTCCCTGGCTCCCCTCCACTCCCTGGCTCCCCTCTACTCCCTGGCTCCCCTCTATTCCCTGGCTCCCCTCTGCTCCCTGGTTCCCCTCTACTCCTTGGTTCCTCTCTACTCCCTGGCTCCCCTCTACTCCCTGGCTTCCCTTTACTCCCTGGCTGTACTTCCTTGCTCTTTTCTACTCCCTGGTTCTCCTGTACTCCCCTGTTCCCCTCCCTGACTCCCCTTTACTCCCTGGCTCCCCTCTACTCCCTTGCTCCCCTCTACTCCCTGGCTCTCCTGTACTCCCTGGCTCCCCTCTACTCCCTGGGTCCCCTCTACTCCCTGGCTCTCCTCTACTCTCTGGCTCCCCTCTACTCCCTGGCTCCCCTCTACTCCCTGGCTCCCCTCTACTCCCTGGCTCCCCTCTGCTCCCTGGCTCTTTTCTACTCCCTGGCTCTCCTCTGCTCCCTGGCTGTACTCTCTGGCTCCCCTCTACTCCCTGGCTGTACTCCCTGGCTCCCTTCTACTCCCTGGCTCCTCTCTACTCCCTGGCTCCCCTCTACTCCCAGGCTCCCCTCTAATCTCTGGGTTCCTCTACTCCCTGGCTCCTTTCTACTCCCTGGCTCCCCTCTGCTCCCTGGCTCCTCTCTACTCCCAGGCTCCCCTCTACTCCCTGGCTCTTTTCTACTCCCTGGCTCTCCTCTACTCCCTGGCTCCCCTCTACTCCCAGGCTCTCCTCTACTCCCTGGCTCTCCTCTACTCCCTGGCTCTCCTCTACTGCCTGGCTCTCCTCTACTCCCTGGCTCCCCTCTACTCCCTGGCTCCCCTCTACTCCCTGGTTCTCCTCTACTCCCTGGCTCCTTTCTACTCCCTGGCTCCTTTCTACTTAATGGCTGTCCTCTACTCCCTGGCTCCCCTCTAATCCCTGGCTTTACTCCCTGGCTCCCCTCTACTCCCTGGCTCCTTTCTACTCCCTGGTTTTCCTCTACTCTCTGGCTCCCCTCTACTCCCTGGCTCCTCTCTACTCCCTGGCTCCCCTCTACTCCCTGGCTCCCCTCTGCTCCCTGATTCCCCTCTACTCCCTGGCTCCTCTCTACTCCCTGGCTCCCCTCTACTCCCTGGCTCCCCTCTACTCCCTGGCTCCCTTCTACTCCCTGGCTCCTCTCTACTCCCTGGCTCCCCTCTACTCCCAGGCTCCCTTCTAATCCCTGGTTTGCTCTACTCCCTGGCTCCTTTCTACTCTCTGGCTCCCCTCTGCTCCCTGGCTCCTCTCTACTCCCAGGCTCCCCTCTACTCCCTGGCTCCTTTCTACTCCCTGGTTTTCCTCTACTCACTGGCTCCCCTCTACTCTCTGGCTCATCTCTTCTCCCTGGCTCCCCTCTACTCCCTGGCTCCCCTCTGCTCCCTGGTTCCCCTCTACTCCCTGGCTCCTCTCTACTCCCTGGCTCCCCTCTACTCCCTGGCTCCCCTCTACTCCCTGGCTCCCCTCTACTCCTTGGCTGTACTCCCTGGCTCCCCTCTACTCCCTGGCTCCCTTCTACTCCCTGGCTCCTCTCTACTCCCTGGCTCCCCTCTACTCCCAGGCTCCCCTCTAATCCCTGGGTTCTTCTTCTCCCTGGCTCCTTTCTACTCCCTGGCTCCCCTCTGCTCCCTGGCTCCTCTCTGCTCCCAGGCTCCCCTCTAATCCCTGGCTCCCGTCTACTCTCTGGCTCCTTTCTACTCCCTGGCTCTCCTCTACTCCCTGGCTCCTCTCTACTCCCAGGCTCCCCTCTACTCCCTGGCTCTCCTCTACTCCCTGTCTCCCCTCTGCTCCCAGGCTTCCCTCTACTCCCTGGCTCCCCTCTGCTCCCAGGCTTCCCTCTACTCCCTGGCTCCTTTCTACTCCCTGGCTCCCCTCTACTCCCAGGCTTCCCTTTACTCCCTGTCTTCCCTTTACTCCCTGTCTTCCCTCTACTCCCTGGCTCCCCTCTACTCCCTGGCTCTCTTCTACTCCCAGGCTTCCCTCTACTCCCTGGCTCTCCTCTACTCCCTGGCTCCCTTCTGCTCCCAGGCTTCCCTCTACTCTCTGGCTCCCCTCTACTCCCTGGCTCCCCTCTACTCCCAGGCTTCCCTCTACTCCCTGGCTTCCCTCTTCTCCCAGGCTCCCCTCTACTCCCAGGCTTCCCTCTACTCCCAGGCTCCCCTCTAATCCCTGGCTCCCCTCTACTCCCTGGCTCCTTTCTACTCCCTGGCTCTCCTCTACTCCCTGGCTCCCCTCTACTCCCTGGCTCCCCTCTGCTCCCAGGCTTCCCTCTACTCCCTGGCTCCCCTCAACTCCCTGGCTCCCCTCTACTCCCAGGCTTCCCTCTTCTCCCTGGCTTCCCTCTACTCCCTGGCTCCCTTCTACTCCCTGGCTCTCCTCTACTCCCAGGCTCTCCTCTACTCCCAGGCTTCCCTCTACTCTCAGGCTCTCCTCTACTCCCAGCCTCTCCTCTACTCCCTGGCTCCCCTCTACTCCCTGGCTCCCCTCTACTCCTTGGCTCCCCTCTACTCCCAGGCTCTCCTCTACTCCCTGGCTCTCCTCTACTCCCTTGCTCTCCTCTACTCCCTGGCTCTCCTCTACTCCTTGGCTTCCCTCTACTCCCTGGCTCCCCTCTACTCCCTGGCTTCCCTCTACTCCCTGGCTTCCCTCTTCTCCCAGGCTCCCCTCTACTCCCAGGCTTCCCTCTACTCCCAGGCTCCCCTCTAATCCCTGGCTCCCCTCTACTCCCTGGCTCCTTTCTACTCCCTGGCTCTCCTCTACTCCCTGGCTCCCCTCTAATCCCTGGCTCTCCTCTACTCCCTGGCTCCCCTCTGCTCCCAGGCTTCCCTCTACTCCCTGGCTCCCCTCAACTCCCTGGCTCCCCTCTACTCCCAGGCTTCCCTCTACTCCCTGGCTTCCCTCTACTCCCTGGCTCCCTTCTACTCCCTGGCTCTCCTCTACTCCCAGGCTCTCCTCTACTCCCAGGCTTCCCTCTACTCTCAGGCTCTTCTCTACTCCCAGGCTCTCCTCTACTCTCTGGCTCCCCTCTACTCCCTGGCTCCCCTCTACTCCCAGGCTCTCCTCTACTCCCTGGCTCTCCTCTACTCCCTTGCTCTCCTCTACTCCCTGGCTCTCCTCTACTCCCTGGCTTCCCTCTACTCCCTGGCTCCCCTCTACTCCCTGGCTCTCCTCTACTCCCAGGCTTCCCTCTACTCCCAGGCTCTCCTCTACTCCCAGGCTCTCCTCTACTCCCTGGCTCCCCTCTACTCCCTGGCTCCCCTCTACTCCCAGGCTCTCCTCTACTCCCAGGCTCTCCTCTACTCCCTGGCTTCCCTCTACTCCCAGGCTCTCCTCTACTCCCAGGCTCTCCTCTACTCCCTGGCTCCCCTCTACTCCCTGGCTCCCCTCTACTCCCTGGCTCTCCTCTACTCCCTGGCTCTCCTCTACTCCCTGGCTCTCCTCTACTCCCTGGCTCCCCTCTACTCCCAGGCTCTCCTCTACTCCCTGGCTCTCCTCTACTCCCTGGCTCTCCTGTACTGCCTGGCTCTCCTGTACTCCCTGGCTCCCCTCTACTCCCAGGCTCCTCTCTGCTCACATCTCAGCCAAGATGGCTGGTTTTTATAATATCCTGATCTGTTGGTAAATGGTTCAGAGAACCAACAAGTTTATAAATTAGACGCATGTGTAACACTTGGGATTCTTTATTGTGGGAACGTTTAGCCACACAGTGGCTTCATCAGTCCCATGCAAAGAAGAATGGTTGAAGATCAGAAGGAGTCTGAAGCAATCAGTCCCTCAGGCTTGAGTCGATATAATCAGTCAGTATTTTCAAGATGGATGGACTGATTACCTCAAAGTCCTTCTTATCTTCAACCATTCTTCTTCGTATAGGACTGATGAAGCCACTGTGTGGCGAAACGTTTCCACAGTAAAGATACCCAAGTGTTGCACATATGTCTTAATTTATCAATATCCTGACCTATTATCATGATGTGTCTCCTAGGACACCTGGAGACACGGTACATGGAATCCCTTGTGTCTGAAGTTCAAAATACCTATAACAGGAGCGCTGTATTTTCTACAGAAAGAGTTAAGATACAAGTGAAATAAGAGGGAGCACAAATATACAAACATGACTCCTTTTCAAAACAGAGGCGGCAGAGTTCTGGCAAACAATTACTGGCAGTTGACAATAACATCACACACCAACATCTAAAAAGATTAAGAGATATGTTATTATTATCTTTTGTAGGGTGTAGTCTGGGAGGTCATCAAGTAGAGGAGAGGAGTGGGATGGAGGAGGAGAGGCGTGTGACGAGGGTGGAAGAGAGGAGTGGGATGGAGAAAGAGAGGAGTGGGATGAGGGTGGAGGAGAGAGAGAGGGAGAGGAAGGTAAAGGTTAGGTAAGATATGTAGGGAAGAGAATATTTAGGAGCTGAGGGTTGAGGAGAGGAGGGAGAAGAGTGGTTGTAGGAGGAGGTTAAAGTTGGGGAAGAAGAGGAAAAGTAAGGAGAGAATGGAAGCATTACACATCTATTTACAGTTATAAAAAATAAGCCTTTTTTAGGTAAGATTTGTTAATTAATTGGGTTTGAAGTCTACCAACTACACGAAGGTCGTCAAGATTATGATACCTGTTCACTACCAGTTATGAATACTCTGATCCATTAAATTCTATATAGAGTTTACCTGCTGTATACCAAGTATATCTTACCTAGGCAGAGACGAACAAAAAGATGAATAGGTAGAAAAACCCAATGCAGAGAGATCAAGGAGCGGAGGAGGAGGAAGAAGAAGAAGAGGAGGAGCAGTAGCATCAGCAGCAGCATCAGCAGCAGCAGTATCAGCAGCAGCATCAGCATCAGCAGCAGCAGCATCAGCAGCAGCATCAGCAGCAGTAGCAGTAGCAGCAGCAGCAGCAGCAGCAGCAGTAGCAGCAGCAGCAGCAGTAGCAGCAGCAGCAGCAGTAGCAGCAGCAGCAGCAGCAGTAAGAGACTTTGTAGTAATAAAATAATTAACAGCAGTATGATAAAAAGAATAGAGCCCTACAATAGGCCTACAAAAGGCTGCGTAGATTATCTAACTGACTTTAGTACAAATCCCATAGAATTCGTGAAATAGAAAACATGGCCTCTCACTCAGCACCTGGACCAGATTCATGTTATTCCTTATTTATAAAAAAGTGCAAAGTACCACTTGCACGATCCCTCAGTAGTCTTGGAGGAAGAGCTTAGATCTAGGTGAAATACCGGAGGCCTTAAAGAGTGCAGACATAGCTCCTTTGCATAAGGGAGGTAGTAGAGCACTAGCTAAAAATTACAGACCAGTAGCCCTAACTTCTCACATCACAAAAATCTTCGAAAGAGTGATGAGACGGCAGGTTACAAATTTCATGGAGCAGCACAACCAACATAAACCGAACCAGCATGGTTTTAGAGCAGGACGATCATGTCTGTCACAGCTGCTGAACCATTATGACAGAATTACGGAGGCACTGGAAGACGATCAAAACGCAGATGTGATGCACTGATTTTGCAAAGGAGTTTGACAAATGTGGTCATAGGATGACTGCACACAAAATGAGGGTCATAAGCATAACTGGGAAGGTAGGCAGATGGATTTTAAAGTTTCTAACACACACACAATACAAACATCAGTAGTAAACAGAACAAAATCTCCCTTCCTCTTCCTGACTTTCCAGTGGTCTTCTCTACTTTTTTCGCTCAGTTGTGACTTGACAATGGTGGAAGACGGGCTGAAACGTTATTATGACGTCTTTTTCCAAAATGTGGCTATTTTTTTAAATGTTAAATATAAAATATATTTATTGTTTATCTGAGAAGCATTTAATATATAAATTTTCCACATTAATCAATATTTCTCGCCCAAGATATATCAAGGTCCCCGGAATATTTTTTTCTTGTACTTGTTTTAACATAATTTTAACCTACAAGTTGATTGTATGAAGTCATTTAAGGTAATTAGTATCTTTTAGTCTTGTTTCTAATTATTAAGACATTTACAGATACGACTATGAACAGAAAATATATACCCTTAAGATATCTTTAGTTTCAAAATCAGCTTTACCAGTAACATTTGCCAACAGTTCCTGCCTCTAGAGGTGTCGAGAGAAGATGCTTGAGTCAAGGGCAGGATACACCTCTCACTGAGGTCTCGACACACCTCTCACTAAGGTCTCGACACACCTCTCACTGACGTCTCGACAAGGTCTCGACACGCCTCTCACTGAGGTCTCGACACACCTCTTACTAAGGTCTCGACACACCTCTCACTGAGGTCTCGACACACCTCTCACTGAGATCTCGACACACCTCTCACTAAGGTCTCGACACACCTCTCACTAAGGTCTCGACACACCTCTCACTGAGATCTCGACACACCTCTCATTGAGGTCTCAACACACCTCTCACTGAGGTCTCGACATACTTCTCACTGAGATCTCGACACGTCTCTCACTAAGGTCTCGAAACACCTTTCACAAAGGTCTCGACACACCTTTCACTAAGGTCTCGACACACCTTTCACTAAGGTCTCGACACAGACCTGTGAGTTTTAGAACTTGCTTGACATGGGATCAAACCCTCTCCTGTTCCCTGATCTGTCTCAACTCTCCCTGTCCCGCAGACAGTCTCACCTGTCATACATCATTCGTATGAGATCACATGAAAGATTATTCGTACGAGATCTTGTGAAAGTTGATTCGTATAAAGTGTGAAAGATGATTCGTACGAGATCTTGTGAAAGATGATTCGTATGAGATCTTTTGAAAGATTCGTACGAGATCTTGTGAAAGATGATTCGTATGAGATGTTGTGAAAGATGATTCGTACGAGATGTTGTGAAAGATGATTCGTACGAGATCTTTTGAAAGATGATTCGTACGAGATGTTGTGAAAGATGATTCGTACGAGATCTTGTGAAAGATGATTCGTATGAGATCTTTTGAAAGATGATTCGTACGAGATCTTGTGAAAGATGATTCGTACGAGATCTTTTGAAAGATGATTCGTACGAGATCTTGTGAAAGATGATTCGTATGAGATCTTTTGAAAGATTCGTACGAGATCTTGTGAAAGATGATTCGTACGAGATCTTTTGAAAGATGATTCGTACGAGATCTTTTGAAAGATGATTCGTACGAGATCTTGTGAAAGATGATTCGTACGAGATCTTGTGAAAGATGATTCGTATGAGATCTTTTGAAATACTGTTTACACGTCTATAAAACCACTGGCTAAGTAAGTCCGTCACAAGACAAGAAAAAAACATAACCCTCACAACTGCGAGACATATTACGTCTGTAATGCCACACTACTTATTCAACCATCTTTTATAACAAAGCATGTATTCTTCACCAGTATACATGCAAAACAACCACCGGGGGAGTTGAATGATAGCTCTAGGCCTTTCGTGTTACAATAAACACATAAGGAGCTTGCAATGTTTTAGAAGTGAGTAAGAAGTCCAGGTAGACGCGTTCAGGGGAACGACTCAGGCAGACTAGTGCCAGCCAGGTCAACTCTCCCTGTGGCTGTATAGCATCATACATCACTTGTTCGCGATTTTTTGCATAAAGTCCATATATATATATATATATATATATATATATATATATATATATATATATATATATATATTATTTTTTTATTATTATCACACCGGCCGATTCCCACCAAGGCAGGGTGGCCCGAAAAAGAAAAACTTTCACCATCATTCACTCCATCACTGTCTTGCCAGAAGGGTGCTTTACACTACAGTTTTTAAACTGCAACATTAACACCCCTCCTTCAGAGTGCAGGCACTGTACTTCCCATCTCCAGGACTCAAGTCCGGCCTGCCGGTTTCCCTGAATCCCTTCATAAATGTTACTTTGCTCACACTCCAACAGCACGTCAAGTATTAAAAACCATTTGTCTCCATTCACTCCTATCAAACACGCTCACGCATGCCTGCTGGAAGTCCAAGCCCCTCGCACACAAAACCTCCTTTACCCCCTCCCTCCAACCCTTCCTAGGCCGACCCCTACCCCGCCTTCCTTCCACTACAGACTGATACACTCTTGAAGTCATTCTGTTTCGCTCCATTCTCTCTACATGTCCGAACCACCTCAACAACCCTTCCTCAGCCCTCTGGACAACAGTTTTGGTAATCCCGCACCTCCTCCTAACTTCCAAACTACTAATTCTCTGCATTATATTCACACCACACATTGCCCTCAGACATGACATCTCCACTGCCTCCAGCCTTCTCCTCGCTGCAACATTCATCACCCACGCTTCACACCCATATAAGAGCGTTGGTAAAACTATACTCTCATACATTCCCCTCTTTGCCTCCAAGGACAAAGTTCTTTGTCTCCACAGACTCCTAAGTGCACCACTCACTCTTTTTCCCTCATCAATTCTATGATTCACCTCATCTTTCATAGACCCATCCGCTGACACGTCCACTCCCAAATATCTGAATACGTTCACCTCCTCCATACTCTCTCCCTCCAATCTGATATTCAATCTTTCATCACCTAATCTTTTTGTTATCCTCATAACCTTACTCTTTCCTGTATTCACCTTTAATTTTCTTCTTTTGCACACCCTACCAAATTCATCCACCAATCTCTGCAACTTCTCTTCAGAATCTCCCAAGAGCACAGTGTCATCAGCAAAGAGCAGCTGTGACAACTCCCACTTTGTGTGTGATTCTTTATCTTTTAACTCCACGCCTCTTGCCAAGACCCTCGCATTTACTTCTCTTACAACCCCATCTATAAATATATTAAACAACCACGGTGACATCACACATCCTTGTCTAAGGCCTACTTTTATTGGGAAAAAATTTCCCTCTTTCCTACATACTCTAACTTGAGCCTCACTATCCTCGTAAAAACTCTTCACTGCTTTCAGTAACCTACCTCCTACACCATACACTTGCAACATCTGCCACATTGCCCCCCTATCCACCCTGTCATACGCCTTTTCCAAATCCATAAATGCCACAAAGACCTCTTTAGCCTTATCTAAATACTGTTCACTTATATGTTTCACTGTAAACACCTGGTCCACACACATATATATATATATATATATATATATATATATATATATATATATATATATATATATATATATATATATATATATAATAACTGTTGTATTTAATACTGAGTTTGAAGAATTACCTTTTATATCAGATGGGAAAGACTAGTTTAATTATTTTTATATGATTATATTATATAGTGAACGTGATATGTTGATATATATCCCCAAAAAATAAATCGTGATGATAACTGATCAATTTTCCATCGAAAAGTTGATTGTATTCCATCACCTCAATAAATAAATGAAAGTCTTTTCTTCATAAAATGCATAGATTTTGGTGAAATTTATCACTATCATCAGAATTTTAGAAATCATTACAACACTTGTACAAAATATAAAAGACGAAAGTCAAGAGCAGGTAGAAGTGAGTTAAAATGAACTAACATACCAGTTAGTGTTCTGCATTTTAGTGACAAGCCGGTACATAGCTCCTGGCTCCTGCACAGGGGCCAGGAGCTATGTACCGGCTTGTCATATAGGTGAGTACAGGGTTTAACTACAAGGTCGAACTATTTTAATACAAGGTCGAACTGATCTGTTTAGAAAAAGGCAAAAGGCATTAAAGAGGATGGATCTTAGAGCAACACGGCACATGTTGCAGACATGTGGGAGAGATGTTGCAGCCATGTGGGAGAGATGTTAAAGACACGCGGGAGAGACGTTGCAGACATGTGGGAGAGATGTTGCAGCCATGTGGGAGAGATGTTAAAGACACGCGGGAGAGACGTTGCAGACATGTGGGAGAGATGTTGCAGCCATGTGGGAGAGATGTTAAAGACACGCGGGAGAGACGTTGCAGACATGTGGGAGAAATATTGCAGACATGTGGGACAGATATTGCAGACATGTGGGACAGAGAAAGTTACTAAAAACTATCACAGTTTTTATGCAGAGAGTGAGAGGCGTAATTATGAAGCTGACGCCTCAGCTTCCTAATATTTATATGCTCTAAAATTCTTAACTCTAATTTATCCTGTGTTCTGTCTATAATTTTAAGAGTCATTAGTACTTAGTAAATGACCTTTAGTTTCAGAATGTAGTCTTACAGCTGAAAAAAAGAGGATTTAGCTAATTTAGCCAGAGTCCTGCATGATGCTTCTCTGTGATAACATTCTCTAACTGGGAAGTTTCTGACAACTTCCAACGTGTCTAGCATCACATAGGTGACATAACAACGTGTCTAGCATCACATAGGTGACATAACAACGTGTCTAGCATCACATAGGTGACATAACAACGTGTCTAGCATCACATAGGTGACATAACAACGTGTCTAGCATCACATAGGTGACATAACGTGTATAGCAGTCTAGCATCACACAGGTGACGTAACAACGTGTCTAGCATCACATAGGTGACACAACTACGTGTCTAGCATCACATAGGTGACATAACGTGTCTAGCATCACACAGGTGACGTAACAACGTGTCTAGCATCACATAGGTGACATAACGTGTCTAGCACCACATAGGTGACATAACAAAGTGTCTAACATCACATAGGTGACATAACGTGCCTAGCATCACATAGGTGACACAACTACGTGTCTAGCACCACATAGGTGACATAAAGTGTCTAACATCACATAGATGACATAACGTGTCGAGCATCACGTAGTGTGACACAGCTACGTGTCTAGCATCACATAGGTGACATAACGTGCCTAGCATCACATAGGTGACGTAACAACGTGTCTAGCACCACATAGGTGACATAAAGTGTCTAACATCACATAGGTGACATAACGTGTCTAGCATCACATAGGTGACACAACTACGTGTCTAGCACCACATAGTGACATAACAAAGTGTCTAATATCGCATAGGTGACATAACAACGTGTCTAGCATCACGTAGTGTGACACAGCTACGTGTCTAGCACCACACAGGTGATATAACAACGTGTCTAGCATCACGTAGTGTGACACAGCTACGTGTCTAGCACCACACAGGTGACATAACAACGTGTCTAGCATCACATAGGTAACATAACGTGTCTAGCATCACTTAGGTGACATAACGTGTCTAGCATCACATAGGTGACATAACGTGTCTAGCATCACAGAGATGACAGCCTCGTGTCTAGCATCACAGAGATGACAGCCTCGTGTCTAGCATCACAGAGGTGACATAACAACGTGTCTAGCGTCACATAGGTTACGCAACAACGTGTCTAGCATCACATAGGTGACATAACGTGTCTAACACCATAGAGATGGCACAACATGTCTAACATCACATAGGTGACACAACATGTCTAGCATCACAGAGATGACACAACAACATGTCTAACATCACATAGGTGACATAGCAACATGTCTAACATCACATAGGTGACACAACAACATGTCTTGCATCACATAGGTGACACAACAACATGTCTAACATCACATAGGTGGTACAACAACATGTCTAGCATCACAGAGATGGCATAACATGTCTAACATCACATAGTGACACAACATGTCTAACATCACATAGGTGACACAACATGTCTAACATCACATAGGTGACACAACATGTCTAACATCACATAGGTGACACAACAACATGTCTAACATCACATAGGTGACACAACATGTCTAACATCACAAAGGTGACACAACAACATGTCTTGCATCACATAGGTGACACAACATGTCTAACATTACATAGGTGACACAACATGTCTAACATCACATAGGTGACACAACATGTCTAACATCACAGAGATGACACAACAACTTGTCTAGCATCACAGAGATGACATCACATAGGTGACACAACAACATGTCTAGCATCACAGAGATGACACAACAACATGTCTAACATCACATAGGTGACACAACATGTCTAACATCACATAGGTGACACAACATGTCTAACATCACATAGGTTACACAACATGTCTAACATCACATAGGTGACACATGTCGAACATCACATAGGTGACACAACAACATGTCTAACATCACATAGGTGATACAACAACATGTCTAGCATCACAGAGATGGCATAATAACATGTCTAACATCACATAGTGACACATGTCTAACATCACATAGGTGACACAACAACATGTCTAACATCACATAGGTGACACAACATGTCTAACATCACATAGGTGACACAACAACATGTCTAACATCACATAGGTGACACAACAACATGTCTAACATCACATAGGTGACACAACAACATGTCTAACATCACATAGGTGATACAACATGTCTAACATCACATAGGTGACACAACATGTCTAACATCACATATGTGACACAACAACATGTCTAACATCACATAGGTGACACATGTCTAACATCACATAGGTGACACAACAACATGTCTAACATCACATAGGTGACACAACAATATGTCTAACATCACATAGGTGACACAACAACATGTCTAACATCACATAGGTGATACAACATGTCTAACATCACATAGGTGACACAACATGTCTAACATCACATATGACACAACAACATGTCTAACATCACATAGGTGACACAACATGTCTAACATCACATAGGTGACACAACAACATGTCTAACATCACATAGGTGACACAACAACATGTCTAACATCACATAGGTGATACAACATGTCTAACATCACATAGGTGACACAACATGTCTAACATCACATATGTGACACAACAACATGTCTAGCATCACCGACTAACTCCCATTAGTTTAGGAATTAACAAATGTGAAATTGTTAATTTTTTGAGAATAGCAAATTTGCGACATTTCGAACATTGTTTCTTTACGTTATAACGTAAATATCTGTATAAAGGAAACTTAATATAACGAACGTCTTCAGGAACTGCGACTACTGGTGTCGACATTTATGTGAGATTTTTTTAATAAGGATAATGGGTAGGTGTTACACAAGAAAAAATATGAAGATAGGCGAGAAAGATGAATTTTAATTTACATTTGGAAAATCTTGGAGGGACTGATCCTTGCACACTTGAATTTGTGATAACAGATGATGATGATGATGATGATGATAATGATGATGATGATGATGATGATAATAATAATAATGTTAATGTTGCAGTTTAAAAACTGTAGTGTAAAGCACCCTTCTGGCAAGACAGTGATGGAGTGAATGATGGTGAAAGTTTTTCTTTTTCGGGCCACCCTGCCTTGGTGGGAATCGGCCAGTGTGTTAATAATAAATAAAATCATAATAATAATATATTTAATATAAATACATGTACAAGGTATACAGACCATAGCTGACATCAATTACAGTTTTGTCCCAGGATGCGACCCACACCAGTCGACTAACACCCAGGTACCCATTTTACTGATGGGTGAACATAGACAGCTGGTGTCTTGAGGAAACACATGCAACTGTACCGTGGAATTGAACGCTGGGGTGCGCTTGCGGTCTAGTCATGGGACACACTAGTTGATGCAGACGACCCTCACTAAAAAGCAGAGGCACGACGAATACACTAACAGTGAACTCGATGAGTGTCAGAGGTCCCCGACTCATCAACGCCTTCCCTCCGATCACAAGGAAAATTACCGATAAATCTCTGGCTGTCTTCAAGAGAGAACTGGATAAGTTCCTCAGATCTACTGTGCGAGGCCAGCACTAACAGTCTGCTTGATCAGGCCTTCTTCTTCCAGGCGGCCTGATCTGGGATCGGGCAGCGGGGTCGTTGACCCCATCATGCAGCCTTCAGGTATCCTTCAAGAAATGAATCTGAGGACGTCAGAGGACAGAAGAACTTGGGAAGACACAAAACACTTGGAGTACTTAGTACACAAGCATAGTCCGTTCTAGAGGCGAGAAACAGGTACACGAGGGCACAGAAGTAAAACACACGGAAGAGTCACAAGGATATCAGGAAGCATCTCTTTAGCCTCAGCGTGGTCAGAAAATGACCTTAATGACGAAGTGGAGGTAGGCTCCATACTTTGTTTTAAGACTAGGTATGATACCGCCCACGAAGCTTGGAGGGTAAGAGGAAATCTGGCAGGTAGCAGGTTACGAGGCAGGGCCAGGAGCTGAGACTCGAGCCCTGCAACCTTCACACATACTTGACAGGCTGCTTGATGGTCAAGTTACTTACATCAGGTAACGCTTGAGTGATGTGTTCCATAGCCACCTTGAGTGATGTGTTCCATGACCCTCTTGAGTGATGTGTTCCATGACCCCCTTGAGTGATGTGTTCCATGGCCCCCTTGAGTGATGTGTTCCATGGCCCCCCTTGAGTGATGTGTTCCATGGCCCCCTTGAGTGATGTGTTCCATGGCCCCCTTGAGTGATGTGTTCCATGGCCCCCTTGAGTGATGTGTTCCATGACCCCTGGAGGCTACCTGGAGGTTATTCCGGGGATCAACGCCCCCGCGGCCCGGTCTATGACCAGGCCTCCCGGTGGATCAGGGCCTGATCAACCAGGCTGTGCTTTGCAGTTTTTATATGCACAGTATGGCATGTGTCCGGAACGTGTTGTGTTGCTGCTGTTGAGCCAGACGTACGTCCAGTCAAGTTAGAGAAGCTTTACAACGTGCAGAGAAACCCTTCATCAGGAGAGTGGGAAGCAGAACCACGGCAAGAAAACTACAAACTTGAAACACTAACATCACACAATATAAAAATCAATGAAAGAATACTGAGACATAAAGTTTGTAAATTTATGGAGAAACATGAATCACAGAACACCGAGTCAACATGGCTCTAGAGTAGTGTACGAATGGTATATAATACCGACAAGATGAGATTAAGACACATGTGCAACATCTGGGTATCTTTATTGTAGACGTTTCGCCATCCAGTGGCTTTATCAATACAAATTCTAGGACATAACTTGAAGACAGTAGAACTATGTACAGAAGATGAGGTAATCAGACTATGGTGTTCTTCGCACCTACTCCTAGGTTGAGGGTCTGATTACCTCATCTTCTGTACATAGTTCTACTGTCTTCAAGTTATGTGCTAGAATTTGTATTGATAAAGCCACTGGATGGCGAAACGTCTACAATAAAGATACCCAGATGTTGCACATGTGTCTTAATCTCATGGCTCTAGAGTAGGAATATCCTGCCTGTCACAACTGCTACATCGCTACCATAACATTATGGAGGACTTGTGATGTAATCTACACGGATTTTGTGAAGGTATTCAACATGTGATAATGGAATCAATAGGCATAACAGGAAGCCTATGGAAACACATTCAGGTTTTTAGTAAACTTATCAAAATGTTCGGTAGTAAAGAAAATATAGTTGAGTACCAGCAAAGTAAACTGTTCAGCCCATCATGGCACGGTCCTGGACCACAGCTGTGTCTCACAGCACATTATAGCACGGTCCTGGACCACAGCTGTGTCTCACAGCACATTATAGCACGGTCCTGGACCACAGCTGTGTCTCACAGCACATTATAGCACGTGAAGTACCTTGACTCCGGGGGAAGTGCCTTGACTCCGGGGGAAGTACCTTGACTCCGGGGGAAGTGCCTTGACTCCGGGGGAAGTACCTTGACTCCGGGGGAAGTGCCTTGACTCCGGGGGAAGTACCTTGACTCCGGGGGAAGTGCCTTGACTCCGGGGGAAGTACCTTGACTCCGGGGGAAGTACCTTGACTCCGGGTTCTGGACCACAGCTGTGTCTCACAGCACATTATAGCACGGTCCTGGACCACAGCTGTGTCTCACAGTCCATACAGCACCTCAAAGCACGGTCCTGGACTACAACTGTGTCTCTCACAGTCCATACAGCACATTATAGCACGGTCCTGGACCACAGCTGTGTCTCTCACAGTCCATACAGCACATTATAGCACGGTCCTGGACCACAGCTGTGTCTCTCACAGTCCATACAGCACATTATAGCACGGTCCTGGACCACAGCTGTCTCTCTCACAGTCCATACAGCACATTATAGCACGGTCCTGGACCACAGCTGTCTCTCTCACAGTCCATACAGCACATTATAGCACGGTCCTGGACCACAGCTGTCTCTCTCACAGTCCATACAGCCCATCATAGCACGGTCCTGGACCACAGCTGTGTCTCGCAGTCCATACAGTACATCATAGCACGGTCCTGGACCACAGCTGTGTCTCTCACAGTCCATACAGCACATTATAGCACGGTCCTGGACCACAGCTGTGTCTCTCACAGTCCATACAGCACATAAGAGCATGGTCCTGGACCACAGCTGTCTCTCACAGTCCATACAGCACATTATAGCACGGTCCTGGACCACAGCTGTCTCACAGTCCATACAGCACATAGCACGGTCCTGGACCACAGCTGTCTCTCTGTCCATACAGCACATAGCACGGTCCTGGACCACAGCTGTCTCTCTCACAGTCCATATAGCACATTATACCACGGTCCTGGACCACAGCTGTGTCTCTCACAGTCCATACAGCACATTAGAGCACGGTCCTGGACCACAGCTGTGTCTCTCACAGTCCATACAGCACATCATAGCACGGTCTTGGACCACAGCTGTGTCTCTCACAGTCCATACAGCACATCATAGCACGGTCCTGGACCACAGCTGTGTCTCTCACAGTCCATACAGCACATCATAGCACGGTCCTGGACCACAGCTGTGTCTCTCACAGTCCATACAGCACATCATAGCACGGTCCTGGACCACAGCTGTCTCTCTCACAGTCCATACAGCCCATCATAGCACGGTCCTGGACCACAGCTGTGTCTCGCAGTCCATACAGCACATCATAGCACGGTCCTGGACCACAGCTGTGTCTCTCACAGTCCATGCAGCACATCATAGCACGGTCCTGGACCACAGCTGTCTCTCACAGTCCATATAGCACATCATAGCACGGTCCTGGACCACAGCTGTGTCTCTCACAGTCCATACATCCCATCATAGCACGGTCCTGGACCACAGCTGTGTCTCGCAGTCCATACAGCACATCATAGCACGGTCCTGGACCACAGCTGTGTCTCTCACAGTCCATGCAGCACATCATAGCACGGTCCTGGACCACAGCTGTGTCTCTCACAGTCCATGCAGCACATCATAGCACGGTCCTGGACCACAGCTGTCTCTCTCACAGTCCATATAGCACATCATAGCACGGTCCTGGACCACAGCTGTGTCTCTCACAGTCCACACAGCACATCATAGCACGGTCCTGGACCACAGCTGTGTCTCTCACAGTCCATACAGCACATCATAGCACGGTCCTGGACCATAGTTGTGTCTCTCACAGTCTATACAGCACTTCATAGCACGGTCTTGGACCACAGCTGTGTCTCTCACAGTCCATACAGCACATCATAGTACGGTCCTGTACCACAGCTGTGTCTCTCACAGTCCATACAGCACATCATAGCACGGTCCTGGACCACAGCTGTGTCTCTCACAGTCCATACAGCACATTATACCACGGTCCTGGACCACAGCTGTCTCTCACAGTCCATATAGCACATTATAGCACGGTCCTGGACCACAGCTGTCTCTCACAGTCCATACAGCATATTATAGCACGGTCCTGGACCACAGCTGTCTCTCACAGTCCATACAGCATATTATAGCACGGTCCTGGACCACAGCTGTGTCTCTCACAGTCCATACAGCACATTATAGCACGGTCCTGGACCACAGCTGTGTCTCTCACAGTCCATACAGCACATTAGAGCACGGTCCTGGACCACAGCTGTCTCTCACAGTCCATACAGCATATTATAGCACGGTCCTGGACCACAGCTGTCTCTCTCACAGTCCATACAGCACATTATAGCACGGTCCTGGACCACAGCTGTCTCTCTCACAGTCCATACAGCACATAGCACGGTCCTGGACCACAGCTGTGTCTCTCACAGTCCATACAGCACATTAGAGCATGGTCCTGGACCACAGCTGTGTCTCGCAGTCCATACAGCACATCATAGCACAGTCTTGGACCACAGCTGTGTCTCTCACAGTCCATACAGCACATCATAGCACGGTCCTGGACCACAGCGGTGTCTCTCACAGTCCATACAGCACATCATAGCACGGTCCTAGACCACAGCTGTGTCTCTCACAGTCCATACAGCACATCATAGCATGATCCTGGACCACAGTTGTGTCTCTCACAGTCCATACAGCACATCAAAGCACGGTCTTGGACCACAGCTGTGTCTCTCACAGTCCATACAGCACATCATAGTACGGTCCTGGACCACAGCTGTGTCTCTCACAGTCCATACAGCACATTATAGCACAGTCCTGGACCACAGCTGTCTCTCTCACAGTCCATACAGCACATCATAGCACGGTCCTGGACCACAGCTGTGTCTCTCACAGTCCATACAGCACATCATAGCATGGCCCTGGACCACAGCTGTGTCTCTCACAGTTCATACAGCACATCATAGTGTCATGTGGTTTTTCGATGCGTGGATGGGGTAAGAATACTCACGTAGGCTGGTAGTATGTATAATATATAACGGAAAGTGTGGGAAGGCACCAACAGCCGACCTGCCTCTCTCTGCTCCCTATCTTGACTGACTCACAGTGCCTATGGGTGAGGGGGTGTTTGAAATCCTGCTATGGTCAGGAGCAATATGAATACAGTCAGTGATTCACGCAGAGACGGTTGGTAGTGAGTCATCTACTGGTACACTGGTTACTGGTAACTTGTTACTAGGAGCTGGTACTACTACTGAGAGCTCGGCGACACTAACGTATGTCGTCCTGACATAAACTAATACAAACTAGAGACGGCAGGTGTACGGCTTGGGCTGATTCTATACAATGTCAAAGTACACAACAATTGAACATTATAACATACATAAGTAGAATATTGGAATGGAAGCTTACATAATTAAAACTGTAATGCAATACAAGGTATAATATAGCACAACTCATCGAATGAAACTCAACATTGAGATTACACAATAGAAGTTATAAAAAAAATTTGATCGATCGATCTGTATTCATGTGATCTACGGATTCTGAGGAAGGAATATATACAAAGAAAGAAGCGTTTAACAGAAAGGCAGATTCGGTGCACCCAAATCTAGACTGTTAACTCTCAGAATTCGGAGAGAACGTGAACACACAAAAAAATTCTTGAATACTGATAAGTTGATACTGTAATTATTCATCTATACAGGTTATTTACATTTAACCCCAACTCTGCTAGGGTGAGATTGACATGCAGAATGGGTGTCATCTCTGGGAGGATCAAACTCTGTAGCACTGGCTAACTCATGCTGTACCACAGCTGTGTCTCTCACAGTTCATACAGCACATCATAGCACGGCCCTGGACCACAGCTGTGTCTCTCACAGTCCATACAGCACATTATAGCACGGTCCTGGACCACAGCTGTGTCTCTCACAGTCCATACAGCACATTAGAGCATGGTCCTGGACCACAGCTGTGTCTCGCAGTCCATACAGCACATCATAGCACAGTCTTGGACCACAGCTGTGTCTCTCACAGTCCATACAGCACATCATAGCACGGTCCTGGACCACAGCGGTGTCTCTCACAGTCCATACAGCACATCATAGCACGGTCCTAGACCACAGCTGTGTCTCTCACAGTCCATACAGCACATCATAGCATGGTCCTGGACCACAGTTGTGTCTCTCACAGTCCATACAGCACATCAAAGCACGGTCTTGGACCACAGCTGTGTCTCTCACAGTCCATACAGCACATCATAGTACGGTCCTGGACCACAGCTGTGTCTCTCACAGTCCATACAGCACATTATAGCACAGTCCTGGACCACAGCTGTCTCTCTCACAGTCCATACAGCACATCATAGCACGGTCCTGGACCACAGCTGTGTCTCTCACAGTCCATACAGCACATCATAGCATGGCCCTGGACCACAGCTGTGTCTCTCACAGTTCATACAGCACATCATAGTGTCATGTGGTTTTTCGATGCGTGGATGGGGTAAGAATACTCACGTAGGCTGGTAGTACGTATAATATATAACGGAAAGTGTGGGAAGGCACCAACAGCCGACCTGCCTCTCTCTGCTCCCTATCTTGACTGACTCACAGTGCCTATGGGTGAGGGGGTGTTTGAAATCCTGCTATGGTCAGCAGCAATATGAATACAGTCAGTGATTCACGCAGAGACGGTTGGTAGTGAGTCATCTACTGGTACACTGGTTACTGGTAACTTGTTACTAGGAGCTGGTACTACTACTGAGAGCTCGGCGACACTAACGTATGTCGTCCTGACATACAACTAATACAAACTAGAGACGGCAGGTGTACGGCTTGGGCTGATTCTATACAATGTCAAAGTACACAACAATTGAACATTATAACATACATAAGTAGAATATTGGAATGGAAGCTTACATAATTAAAACTGTAATGCAATACAAGGTATAATATAGCACAACTCATCGAATGAAACTCAACATTGAGATTACACAATAGAAGTTATAAAAAAAATTTGATCGATCGATCTGTATTCATGTGATCTACGGATTCTGAGGAAGGAATATATACAAAGAAAGAAGTGTTTAACAGAAAGGCAGATTCGGTGCACCCAAATCTAGACTGTTAACTCTCAGATTTCGGAGAGAACGTGAACACACAAAAAAATTCTTGAATACTGATAAGTTGATACTGTAATTATTCATCTATACAGGTTATTTACATTTAACCCCAACTCTGCTAGGGTGAGATTGACATGCAGAATGGGTGTCATCTCTGGGAGGATCAAACTCTGTAGCACTGGCTAACTCATGCTGTACCACAGCTGTGTCTCTCACAGTTCATACAGCACATCATAGCACGGCCCTGAACCACAGCTGTGTCTCTCACAGTCCATACAGCACATTATAGCACGGTCCTGGACCACAGCTGTGTCTCTCACAGTCCATACAGCACATCATAGCACGGCCCTGGACCACAACTGTGTCTCTCACAGTCCATACAGCACATTATAGCACGGTCCTGGACCACAGCTGTCTCTTTCTCTGGCAGTCGATACAAAATAAGTATGAAAGTCATCACGGTAGACAACGGTAGTATTTAGTGTTAGCATTTTGTTCAAACAATTGCAGGGACGTGGTCCCAGACAGTAACAATCTTCCGATAGACAGTTAAATTATCCATGTTCATTGATGACATATTTCAACTGCACATGTATAGGAAGAATGAAGGACTTAGAATGAGCACAGAGTACAAAAAGTAAGCAAACCGTATCATAGAAGGTAAGAAATAGGTAAAAAACTAAAGAATAATTACTTGAGATGATCTGGCATGTGTAGAACACAGTAAGACAAATGCAGCTAAAGTCATGAAAATGACAGGGTGGATTATGAGAACTTTCAAAACAAGAGAAACAAAGCCAGTGATGGAATTTCTCAAATCACTTGTGATCTGACGAGTTTAATGTTGTTCTGTGCTCACAGAGTCACTCAAGCCAGAAGAGACAACAGAGCTGGAAAATGTTGATAAATTAGACACATGTGCAACTCTTGGGTATCTTTATTGAGGAAACGTTTCGCCACACAGTGGCTTCATCAGTCCATACAAAGGAGAATCTTGAAGAACAGGAGGAGAATGAGGTAATCAGTCCCTCAACCTTGAGTCGATGTGGTCAGTCCATCAATCTAATTTATCAACATGTCGGTTCTCTGAACCATTCATCTACAGAGCTGGAAAATGTTCAGAGTTAGTATAGTGCTGACATAGAATAAGTATAACATCTTAAAGCATTGGGAATGTCTCAGAACACTTGGATTGTTCTTTCGGGGTTAAAGATACGGGGAGAAAGTTAAGAATGAATCCATTGAAGAGCAAGGGAAAGGCCCTTGGAAAAAATTATGAGAATGCTATGTCAACATCAGATGTTAGGAATAATAGCAGAACGATGATACTACAAGTACTGAATCAGCCGGGTTGTGATGGTAGTGTGGGCCTGCAGGCCGCTAGTACATAAGCCTAAATGATCATTCAGTCAACAGGGAAGCCTGGTCTCAGGCTGGGCTGCCACAGTATAACCCCCTCAAGGGAAGTTCCGTGACGATGATGAGAGGCTCTTGATCTAGGGAATTGGATCTGTGCTCCGGTTCCCTGAATTGAGTCTGAATACCTTCCATCCTCCTCCTCCCCCCCCCCCACATGCGCTGTATAATCCTACGGATTTAGTGATTGCTCCCCCACCATGATTATGATTATGTGAGGGTATATGAGTTATGTTGCGGGTATGTGGGAGACCTGCTGTGGGACTTCATTCCCGTGTTATGACCACCGAGAAATCCAGGAAGAGAGCAGGAAATTCTTGCTGTGCAATCCTGGCAGCAACTGTTCAAGTGAACTGTTGAGTCTCTGACTGTGTATATAGTGTACAGTTACGTGCATCCTAGTGTGCGTACCCGTCATTAAATACCTCGTGCGCTCCTTGTCGCTACAGGCAGCACTGCTCCTTGTCGCTACAGGCAGCACTCTCCTTGTCGCTACAGGCAGCACTGCTCCTTGACGCTACAGGCAGCACTGCTACTTGTCGTTACAGGTAGCACTGCTCCTTGTGACTACAGGCAGCACTGATCCTTGTCGCTACAGACAGCACTGCTCCTTGACGCTACAGGCAGCACTGCTCCTTGATGCTACAGGCAGCACTGCTCCTTGACGCTACAGGCAGCACTGCTACTTGTTGCTACAGGCAGCACTGCTCCTTGTGACTACAGGCAGCACTGCTCCTTGTGACTACAGGCAGCACTGCTCCTTGTGGCTACAGGCAGCACTGTTCCTTGTCGCCACAGGCAGCACTGCTCCTTGTGGATACAGGCAGCACTGCTCCTTGTGGCTACAGGCAGCAGTGCTTCTTGTCGCTACAGGCAGCGCTGCTTCTTGTGACTACAGGCAGCATTGCTCCTTGTGACTACAGGCAGCATTGCTCCTTATGGCTACAGGCAGCACTGCTCCTTGTCGCTACAGGCAGCACTGCTCCTTGTCGCTACAGGCAGCACTGCTCCTTGTCGCTACAGGCAGCACTGCTTGTGGCTACAGGCAGCATTACTCCTTGTCGCTAGAGGCAGCACTGCTACTTGTCGCTACAGGCAGCACTGCTCCTTGTGGCTACAGGCAGCATTGCTCCTTGTGGCTACAGGCAGCACTGCTCCTTGTGACTACAGACAGCATTGCTCCTTGTGGCTACAGGCAGCACTGCTCCTTGTGACTACAGGCAGCATTGCTCTTTGTGGCTACAGGCAGCACTGCTGCTTGTGGCTACAGGCAACATTGCTCCTTGTGGCTACAGGCAGCATTGCCACTTGTCGCTACAGGCAACAATGCTCCTTGTGGCTACAGGCAGCACTGCTCCTTGTCGCTACAGGCAGCACTGCTCCTTGTGGCTACAGGTAGCACTGCTCCTTGTGGCTACAGGCAGCACTGCTCCTTGTGGATACAGGCAGCACTGCTCCTTGTGACTACAGGCAGCACTGCTCCTTGTGGCTACAGGCAGCACTGCTCCTTGTGACTACAGGCAGCACTGCTCCTTGTCGCTACAGGCAGCACTGCTCCTTGTAGCTACAGGCAGCATTGCTCCTTGTGGCTACAGGCAGCACTGCTTGTCGCTGCAGGCAGCACTGCTCCTTGTCGTTACAGGCAACACTGCTCCTTGTCGCTACAGGGAGCATTGCTCCTTGTGGCTACAGGCAGCACTGCTCCTTGTGGCTACAGGCAGCACTGCTCTTTGTGGCTACAGGCAGCATTGCTCCTTGTCGCTACAGGCAGCACTGCTCCTTGTCGCTACAGGCAGCACTGCTTCTTGTCGCTACAGGCAGCACTGCTTCTTCTGGCTACAGGCAGCATTGCTCCTTGTGGCTACAGGCAGCACTGCTCCTTGTCGCTACAGGCAGCATTGCTCCTTGTGGCTACAGGCAGCACTGCTCCTTGTCGCTACAAGCAGCACTGCTCCTTGTCGCTACAGGCAGCACTGCTCCTTGACGCTACAGGCAGCACTGCTCCTTGACGCTACAGGCAGCACTGCTCCTTGTCGCTACAGGCAGCACTACTCCTTGTCGCTTCAGGCAGCACTGCTTCTTGTGGCTACAGGCAGCATTGCTCCTTGTGGCTACAGGCAGCACTGCTCCTTGTGGCTACAGGCAGCACTGCTCCTTGTGGCTACAGGCAGCACTGCTCCTTGTCGCTACAGGCAGCACTGCTCCTTGTGACTACAGGCAGCACTGCTCCTTGTGACTACAGGCAACATTGCTCCTTGTGGCTACAGGCAGCACTGCTCCTTGTGGCTAAAGGAAGCACTGCTCCTTGTCGCTAGAGGCAGCACTGCTCCTTGTGACCACAGGCAGCACTGCTCCTTGTCGCTACAGGCATCACTGCTCCTTCTGGCTACAGGCAGCACTGCTCCTTGTCGCTACAGGCAGTACTGCTCCTTGTGACTCCTGGCAGCATTGCTCCTTGTGGCTAAAGGTAGCACTGCTCCTTGTCGCTACAGGCAGCACTGCTCCTTGTCGCTACAGGCAGCACTTCTCCTTGTGACTACAGGCAGCATTGCTCCTTGTGGCTACAGGCAGCACTGCTCTTTGTGGCTACAGGCAGCATTGCTCCTTGTCGCTACAGGCAGCACTGCTTCTTGTCGCTACAGGCAGCACTGCTTCTTGTCGCTACAGGCAGCACTGCTTCTTGTGGCTACAGGCAGCATTGCTCCTTGTGGCTACAGGCAGCACTGCTCTTTGTCGCTACAGGCAGCATTGCTCCTTGTGGCTACAGGCAGCACTGCTCCTTGTCGCTACATGCAGCACTGCTCCTTGTCGCTACAGGCAGCACTGCTCCTTGACGCCACAGGCAGCACTGCTCCTTGTCGCTACAGGCAGCACTGCTCCTTGTCGCTTCAGGCAGCACTGCTTCTTGTGGCTACAGGCAGCATTGCTCCTTGTGGCTACAGGTAGCACTGCTCCTTGTCGCTACAGGCAGCACTGCTCCTTGTGACTACAGGCAACATTGCTCCTTGTGGCTACAGGCAGCACTGCTCCTTGTCGCTACAGGCAGCACTGCTCCTTGTGACTACAGGCAGCACTGCTCCTTGTCGCTACAGGCATCACTGCTCCTTGTGGCTACAGGCAGCACTGCTCTTTGTCGCTACAGGCAGTACTGCTCCTTGTGACTCCAGGCAGCATTGCTCCTTGTGGCTACAGGTAGCACTGCTCCTTGTCGCTACAGGCAGCACTGCTCCTTGTCGCTACAGGCAGCACTGCTCCTTGTCGCTACAGGCAGCACTGCTCCTTGTCGCTACAGGCAGCACTGCTCCTTGTGACTACAGGCAGCATTGCTCCTTGTGGCTACAGACAGCACTGCTCCTTGCCCTTACAGGCAGCACTGCTCCTTGTCGCTACAGGCATCACTGCTCCTTGTCGCTACAGGCAGCACTGCTCCTTGTCTCTACAGGCAGTACTGCTCCTTGTGACTCCAGGCAGCACTGCTCCTTGTGACTACAGGCAGCATTGCTCCTTGTGGCTACAGACAGCACTGCTCCTTGTCGCTACAGGCATCACTGCTCCTTGTGGCTACAGGCAGCACTGCTCCTTGTCTCTACAGGCAGTACTGCTCCTTGTGACTCCAGGCAGCACTGCTCCTTGTGACTACAGGCAGCATTGCTCCTTGTGGCTACAGACAGCACTGCTCTTTGTGGCTACAGGCAGCACTGCTCCTTGTCGCTACAAGCAGCACTGCTCCTTGTGGCTACAGGCAGCATTGCTCCTTGTCGCTACAGGCAGCACTGCTCCTTGTCGCTACAGGCAGCACTGCTCCTTGTCGCTACAGGCAGCACTGCTCCTTGTCGCTACAGGCAGCACTGCTCCTTGTGGCTACAGGCAGCACTGCTCCTTGTCGCTACAGGCAGCACTGCTCCTTGTGGCTACAGGCAGCACTGCTCGTTGTGGCTACAGGCAGCATTGCTCCTTGTCGCTACAGGCAGCACTGCTCCTTGTCGCTACAGGCAGCACTGCTTGTCCCTACAGGCAACACTGCTCCTTGTGGCTACATGCAGCACTGCTCTTTGTGGCTACAGGCAGCACTGCTCCTTGTCGCTACAGGCAGCACTGCTCCTTGTGACTACAGGCAGCATTGCTCCTTGTCCCTACAGGCAGCACTGCTCCTTGTGGCTACAGGCAGCACTGCTCTTTGTCGCTACAGGCAGCACTGCTCCTTGTGGCTACAGGCAGCACTGCTCCTTGACGCTTCAGCCAGCACTGCTCCTTGTCGCTACAGGCAGCACTGCTCCTTGTCGCTACAGGCAGCACTGCTTCTTGTGGCTACAGGCAGCATTGCTCCTTGTGGCTACAGGCAGCACTGCTCCTTGTCGCTACAGGCAGCACTGCTTCTTGTGGCTACAGGCAGCACTGCTCCTTGTGGCTACAGGCAGCACTGCTTCTTGTGGCTACAGGCAACATTGCTCCTTGTGGCTACAGGCAGCACTGCTCCTTGTGACTACAGGCAGCACTGCTCCTTGTCACTACAGGCATCACTGCTCCTTGTGGCTACAGGCAGCACTGCTCCTTGTCGCTACAGGCAGTACTGCTCCTTGTGACTACAGGCAGCATTGCTCCTTGTGGCTACAGGCAGCATTGCTCCTTGTGGCTACAGGCAGCACTGCTCTTTGTCGCTACAGGCAGTACTGCTCCTTGTGACTCCAGGCAGCATTGCTCCTTGTGGCTACAGGTAGCACTGCTCCTTGTCGCTACAGGCAGCACTGCTCCTTGTCGCTACAGGCAGCACTGCTCCTTGTCGCTACAGGCAGCACTGCTCCTTGTCGCTACAGGCAGCACTGCTCCTTGTGACTACAGGCAGCATTGCTCCTTGTGGCTACAGACAGCACTGCTCCTTGCCCTTACAGGCAGCACTGCTCCTTGTCGCTACAGGCATCACTGCTCCTTGTCGCTACAGGCAGCACTGCTCCTTGTCTCTACAGGCAGTACTG
>NC_091330.1:27972141-27974641 GCF_038502225.1 Cherax quadricarinatus | reverse complement strand
GGAATGGCAAGAAAGAATCAATGAGAAGTCCCCAGACATCATAGCAGTTACAGAAACAAAACTCATGGAGACAATAACAGATGCAATCTTCCCACCAGGATACCAGATCATGAGGAAAGATAGAAGGGGTAGGGGGGGAGGTGGGGTTGCTCTGCTCGTAAAAAACAGATGGAAATTCGAGAAAATGGAAGGAATAGATGAGACAGGAGAAAGAGACTACATAGCAGGTACACTTCAGTCTGGGGAACACAAAGTGGTCATTGCAGTGATGTATAATCCACCACAGAACTGCAGGAGGCCAAGAGAGGAATATGAAGAGAGCAACAGAGCAATGGTGGACACACTTGCTGAGGTGGCAAGAAGAGCTCACTCCAGCAGAGCAAAGTTGCTGGTTATGGGGGATTTCAACCACAGGGAGATTGACTGGGAAAACCTGGAGCCACATGGGGGTCCCGAAACATGGAGAGCCAGGATGTTGGACGTGGTGCTGGAAAACCTCATGCACCAACATGTTAAGGACACTACCAGAGTGAGACGGGAGGATGAACCAGCAAGATTGGACCTTGTGTTCACCCTGGGCAGCTCAGACATTGAGGACATCAAGTATGAGAGTCCCCTAGGAGCTAGCGACCACGTGGTTCTGTGCTTTGAATACATAGTAGAGCTGCAAGTGGAGAGAATAACAGGAGTAGAATGGGAAAAGCCTGACTATAAAAGAGGGGACTACATAGGGTTGAAGAACTTCATGCGGGAGGTCCAGTGGGACAGAGAACTGGCAGGAAAGCCAGTAAATGAAATGATGGAATATGTAGCAACAAAATGCAAGGAGGCAGTGGAAAGGTTCATTCCCAAGGGCAACAGTAACAACGGGAAGACCAGAACAAGCCCCTGGTTTACCCGACGGTGTAAGGAGGCAAAAACAAAGTGCAATAGAGAATGGAAAAAGTACAGAAGGCAGAGAACACACGAAAATAGGGAGATCAGTCGCAGAGCCAGGAATGAGTACGCACAGGTAAGGAGGGAGGCCCAGCGACAGTATGAAAATGACATAGCATCGAGAATCAAGACTGACCCGAAACTGTTGTATAGCCACATCAGGAGGAAGACAACAGTCAAAGACCAGGTGATCAGATTAAGGACAGAAGGTGGAGAACTCACAAGAAATGATCAGGAGGTATGTGAGGAGCTGAACAGGAGATTTAAGGAAGTTTTTACAGTAGAGACAGGAAGGGCTGTGGGAAGACAGCACAGAAGGGAACATCAAGAGGGAATATACCAACAAGTGTTGGATGACATACGAACAACTGAGGAGGAGGTGAAGAAGCTCTTAAGTGACCTTGACACCTCAAAGGCGATGGGACCGGACAACATCTCCCCATGGGTCCTTAGAGAAGGAGCAGAGATGCTGTGTGTGCCTCTAACCACAATCTTCAACACATCCCTTGAAACTGGGCAACTACCTGAGAAATGGAAGACAGCTAATGTAGTCCCCATATTTAAGAAAGGAAACAGAAACGAGGCACTAAACTACAGACCTGTGTCTCTGACATGTATTGTGTGCAAAGTCATGGAGAAGATTATCAGGAGGAGAGTGGTCGAACACCTGGAAAGGAACAAGATTATAAATGAAAACCAGCATGGGTTCATGGAAGGCAAATCTTGTATCACAAACCTCCTGGAGTTTTATGACAAGGTAACAGAAGTAAGACACGAGAGAGAGGGTTGGGTAGATTGCGTTTTCCTAGACTGCAGGAAGGCCTTTGACACAGTTCCCCACAAGAGATTAGTGCAGAAGCTGGAGGATCAGGCACACATAAAAGGAAGGGCACTGCAATGGATAAGGGAATACCTGACAGGGAGGCAGCAACGAGTCATGGTACGTGAAGAGGTATCACAGTGGGCGCCTGTTACGAGCGGGGTCCCACAGGGGTCAGTTCTAGGACCAGTGCTATTTTTGATATATGTGAACGACATGATGGAAGGAATAGACTCTGAAGTGTCCCTGTTCGCAGATGACGTGAAGTTGATGAGAAGAATTAAATCGGACGAGGATGAGGCAGGACTGCAAAGAGACCTGGAGAGGCTGGACATGTGGTCCAGTAACTGGCTCCTCGAATTCAATCCAGCCAAATGCAAAGTCATGAAGATTGGGGAGGGGCAAAGAAGACAGCAGACAGAATATAGGCTAGGTGGACAAAGACTACAGACCTCACTCAGGGAGAAAGACCTTGGGGTGACCATAACACCGAGTACATCACCGGAGGCACACATCAACCAAATAACCGCTGCAGCATACGGGCGCCTGGCAAACCTGAGAATAGCGTTCCGATACCTCAATAAGGAATCGTTCAAGACACTGTACACTGTGTATGTTAGGCCCATACTGGAGTATGCAGCACCAGTCTGGAACCCACACCTGGTCAAGCACGTCAAGAAGTTAGAGAAAGTACAAAGGTTTGCAACAAGGCTAGTCCCAGAGCTCAAGGGAATGTCGTACGAG
>NC_091330.1:27689641-27969641 GCF_038502225.1 Cherax quadricarinatus | reverse complement strand
TACAGTGTTCAAGTGAACATACAGTGTTCAACTGAACATACACAGTGTTCAACTGAACATACACAGTGTTCAAGTGAACATACAGTGTTCAAGTGAACATACACAGTGTTCAAGTGAACATACACAGCGTTCAAGTGAATATACACAGTGTTCAAGTGAACATACACAGTGTTCAAGTGAACATACACAGTGTTCAAGTGAACATACAGTGTTCAAGTGGACATAGTGTTCAATTGGACATACACAGTGTTCAAGTGAACATACACAGTGTTCAAGTGGACATACAGTGTTCAAGTGGACATACAGTGTTCAAGTGGACATACAGTGTTCAAGTGGACATACAGTGTTCAATTGGACATACACAGTGTTCAAGTGGACATAGTGTTCAAGTGGACATACAGTGTTCAAGTGGACATACAGTGCTCAATTGTACATACACAGTGTTCAAGTGGACATACACAGTGTTCAAGTGGACATACACAGTGTTCAAGTGGACATACAGTGTTCAATTGGACATACACAGTGTTCAAGTGGACATACACAGTGTTCAAGTGAACATACAGTGTTCAATTGGACATACAGTGTTCAAGTGGACATACACAGTGTTCAAGTGAACATACACAGTGTTCAAGTGAACATACACAGTGTTCAAGTGAACATACACAGTGTTCAAGTGAACATACACAGTGTTCAAGTGGACATACACAGTGTTCAAGTGGACATACACAGTGTTCAAGTGAACATACACAGTGTTCAAGTGAACAAGCAGTGTTCAAGTGGGCATACACAGTGTTCAAGTGAACATACACAGTGTTCAAGTGAACATACACAGTGTTCAAGTGGACATACACAGTGTTCAAGTGGACATACACAGTGTTCAAGTGGACATACACATTGTTCAAGTGAACATACACAGTGTTCAAGTGGACATACAGTGTTCAATTGGAGATACAGTGTTCAAGTGAACATACACAGTGTTCAAGTGAACATACATTGTTCAAGTGGACATACACAGTGTTCAAGTGGACATACACAGTGTTCAAGTGAACATACACAGTGTTCAAGTGGACATACACAGTGTTCAATTGGACATACAGTGTTCAAGTGAACATACAGTGTTCAAGTGGACATACACAGTGTTCAAGTGAACATACAGTGTTCAACTGAACATACACAGTGTTCAAGTGAAGATACACAGTGTTCAAGTGAACATACACAGTGTTCAAGTGAACATACACAGTGTTCAAGTGAACATACACAGTGTTCAAGTGAACATACACAGCGTTCAAGTGAACATACAGTGTTCAAGTGGACATACAGTGTTCAATTGGACATACAGTGTTCAAGTGGACATACAGTGTTCAATTGGACATACACAGTGTTCAAGTGGACATACACAGTGTTCAAGTGGACATACAGTGTTCAAGTGGACATACACAGTATTCAATTGGACATACACCGTGTTCAAGTGGACATACACAGTGTTCAAGGGAACATACAGTGTTCAAGTGGACATACACAGTGTTCAATTGGACAGTGTTCAAGTGGACATACACAGTGTTCAAGTGAACATACACAGTGTTCAAGTTAACATACAGTGTTCAAGTGGACATACAGTGTTCAAGTGGACATACACAGTGTTCAAGTGGGCATACACAGTGTTCAAGTGGACATACAGTGTTCAAATGGACATACAGTGTTCAAGTGGACATACACAGTGTTCAAGTGGACATACACAGTGTTCATGTGGACATACAGTGTTCAGGTGGACATACACAGTGTTCAAGTGGACATACACAGTGTTCAAGTGAACATACACAGTGTTCAAGTGAACATATACAGTGTTCATGTGGACATCCACAGTGCTCAAATGGACATGCACAGTGTTCAAGTGGACATACAGTGTTCAGGTGGACATTCACAGTGTTCAAGTGAACATACACAGTGTTCAAGTGAACATATACAGTGTTCATGTGGACATCCACAGTGTTCAAGTGGGCATACACAGTGTTCAAGTGGACATACACAGTGTTCAAGTGGACATACACAGTGTTCAAGTGGACGTACACAGTGTTCAAGTGGACATACACAGTGTTCAAGTGAACATACACAGTGTTCATGTGGACATACACAGTGTTCAAGTGGACATACACAGTGTTCATGTGGACATACACAGTGTTCAAGTGGGCATACACAGTGTTCAAGTGGACATACACAGTGTTCAAGTGGGCATACACAGTGTTCAAGTGGACATACACAGTGTTCAAGTGGACATACAGTGTTCAAGTGGACATACACAGTGTTCATGTGGACATACACAGTGTTCAAGTGAACATACAGTGTTCAAGTGGACATACACAGTGTTCAAGTGAACATACACAGTGTTCAAGTGGACATACAGTGTTCAAGTTGACATACAGTGTTCAAGTGGACATACACAGTGTTCAAGTGAACATACACAGTGTTCATGTGGACATACACAGTGTTCAAGTGAACATACACAGTGTTCAAGTGGACATACACAGTGTTCAAGTGGACATACAGTGTTCAAGTCGACATACAGTGTTCAATTGGACATACACAGTGTTCAAGTGAACATACACAGTGTTCAAGTGGACATACACAGTGTTCAAGTGAACATACACAGTGTTCATGTGGACATACACAGTGTTCAAGTGGACATACATTGTTCAAGTGGACATACAGTGTTCAAGTGGACATACACAGTGTTCAAGTGGACATACACAGTATTCAAGTGGACATACACAGTGTTCAAGTGGACATACAGTGTTCAAGTGGACATACACAGTGTTCAAGTGGACATACACAGTGTTCAAGTGGACATACAGTGTTCAAGTGGACATACAGTGTTCAAGTGGACATACAGTGTTCAAGTGGACATACACAGTGTTCAAGTGGACATACACAGTGTTCAAGTGGACCTACAGTGTTCACGTGGACATACACAGTGTTCAAGTGGATATACAGTGTTCAAGTGGACATACACAGTGTTTAAGTGGACATACACAGTGTTCAAGTGGACATACACAGTGTTCAAGTGGACATATACAGTGTTCAAGTGGACATACACAGTGTTCAAGTGGATATACAGTGTTCAAGTGGACATACACAGTGTTCAAGTGGACATACACAGTGTTCAAGTGGACATACACAGTGTTCAAGTGGACATACACAGTGTTCAAGTGGGCATACACAGTGTTCAAAACCATTGCTACGAGTCCTGTCTAGGCTAGATATTTTCAGCACGTTATTTACATCCTCTTTATTTATTCCTGTTTTTCATTTATACACATCAATCATATCCCCACTAATTCTACGCCTTTCTAGAGAGTGCAGATTCAGGGCTCTCAGTGTATCCTCATAGGGAAGATTTCTGATACCTGGGATCAACCTTGTCATCCTCCTTTGTATGTTTCCCAGAGCATTTATATCCATTCTGTAATACGGTGACCAAAACTGTGCAGCATAATCTAAATGAGGCCTAACCAAGGATATATGGAGTTGAAGAACAACCTGAGGACTCTTATTGTATATGCTTCTTGATATGAAGCCAAGGATTCTGTTAGCTGTATTGCGAACACTTATGCACTGTTGTCTTGGTTTCAGATTACTGCTAACCAGAACTCCTAAATCTTTTTCTCAATCCGTAATAATAAGATCTACATTATTTAGTTTATGTGTGGCATGGTTATTTTCCTATCCAACATTTAGAACTTTGTATTTGTCTATTTTAAACTGCATCTGCCACTTCTCTGACCACTGCATCAGTCTATTCAAATCTTCCTTGGGTGCTCTAATGTCCTCATCAGAATGAATTCGACGGCCTATTTTGGCGTCATCAGCAAACTTGCTTATGTCGCTCTTTATGCCCTCATCAGTGTCGTTATTTAGATTGTGAACAACAGGGCGCCCAACACTGACCCCTGTGGAACACCGCTGGTGACGCTTCCCCTCTCTGATTTCTCCCTATTTATGCAAACACTCTGCTGCCTATTTGTCAACCATGCCTCTATCCAGGAAAAAGTTTCTCCTCCTGTTCCGTGTGCCTTAATTTTCCTCAATAGTCTCTGATGTGGGATCCTGTCAAAAGCCTTACTGAGGTCCATATACACGATATCATATTCATTACCATGATCTACCTCCTCAAATACCTTAGTGAAAAAAGTTAATAAATTCGTAAGGCAGGAATGCCCCTTTGTAAAACCATGCTGAGATTCGTTGATTAATTTATGCTTTTCAAGGTGGCTACGAACTGCCTCGGCATATATTGATTCCATAAATTTTCCCACTATGGAGGTTAGGCTTATTGGTCTATAGTTCGAAGCTAAGGACCTGTCACCTGCTTTGAAAATAGGTATCACATTTGCCATTTTCCACTTACCTGGCACCATGCCAGGTTAGGTTTGCTAAGCTCCTCTTTACATTCCTTTAGAACCCTTGCGTACAGGTCATCAGGGCCTGGGGACTTGTTAGGTTTTAATTTATCTATTTGCCTAAGGACCATGTCACTTGTGACCCTAATCATGCATAGTTTATCATCCTGTTCTACATAATTTATTATTTCTGGAATATCCCTTGTATCTTCCTGTGTAACAACTGAGAGGCAGTATGTGTTAAAAATTCTACACATTTCCTTACCACTGTCCGTGAGCTGACCTGAGTAACTTTTGAGTGGGCCTATCTTGTCCCTGATCTTACGTCTGTATACCTGAAAGAATCCTTTTGGGTTAGTCTTCGATTCTCTTGCAACTTTAACCTCATAATCTCTTTTTGCTTTTCTTATTCCCTTTTTTATTTCTCTCTTTAACTGAATATATTGATTTCTTAATTGCCCCTCTCCTCTTTTGATTTGCCTATATATGCCTCTCTTTTGACCTGTGAGATGTTTTAATCTATTGTTCATCCATTTAGGATCATTTTTGTTTGATATGATTTCCCTATTTGGAACATACTTTGTCTGAGCAGCTAGAACTATATTAATGGTGACACTATTCAAATCGCTGGTGCTCTCTCATCTCAAGTATTATTCAGTGAATAACAAAAAAAGGCACAATACCGTGACTGGAACGATACACAGCCATCCTATTGATTGGTCTTCTGCTAAAACTCTTCCCTACTTCCAACTCGAACAGTCGCCGTCTAGTTGAATCCTCTCTAATACACAACTTTCCTTGTATGAATCTTAGTCGTGGCTTCGTCTCTGTAGATGCCTTCCTCTCCCACTACATTGTAAAATGCTCCAAACTTCAGAACACCCGTGACTTAACCTGATTCCTCATTTTTTTCTTCTCTCTCTTCCCCTTTCCTCTTTCTCTTTTTCTCCTCTGGGTTGTCTTTCTTCTGTCTCGTGTTTCTGTTCCTTCATTATTTATTTCATCACTTCCCCTTCTTCCCCACCTCTGTGCACTTGCTCTTCCTCTGTGGGCACCTAGCTCCCTTGCAGTGCTCCCCTTTCTTTGTATTTGACTGGCTCCTCCTCCTTATTCCCCACTACTACTACTACTACCACTGCTACTACTACTACTACTACTACCACCACTACCACTACTACTACCACTACTACTACTACTACTACTACCACTACCACTACTACTACCACTACTACTACCACTACTACTACCACTACTACTACCACTACTACTACCACTACTACTACTACTACTACTACCACCATCACCACCACCACCACCACCACCACCATCATCATCATCACCACCACCACCACCACCACCACCACCACCACCACCACCACCACCACCACCACCACCACCACCACCACCACCACCACCACCACCACCACCTCTACCTCTACCTCTTCCTCTTCCTGCCTATATATACCCCTTCCTGCTCTACTTCTCGTTGGTGTGACTTTGTAAATGGTCCAAGTCGGACCGAAACGTCGTCGTAAGCTCCTCTGCTCTATGTGCGGATTATTTGTGTATTATTCAGTGCTGACGGTTCTGTTCAGGGCGGGGGAGATATAGCTAGGTCAGATACGGATATCATTTACGGTCCGCTTAGAGCTAATGAAGCATTTCCTCGGTCTTAAATATGTAATCACTGGAGCAGAGAAAGATGCATAATAATATATCCCTGGGAAATACTTGAGGGCTTAGTCTCAAACCTGCACATTGTCATAACAGTGTGAAAAGCACAGGTGCCTTGGGCACAATAAGAGAACATGGTATCAGTAACTTGGCGAGTCACCACATGGAGAAGACCCGGGCCAAGACCTGTCCTGGCAAACCTACCTATAACATCTGTTGTCACGGAATACTCAACATCTTACCAGAAGATATCAGAAACACAGCTGTATTAAACTGGACAAGTACCAGATCAACCATGCTGTGATGGATATGTGGGCCAGAGGGCCGCCAGCAGCAACAGCATGGTTGACCAGGCTAGCACCAGACAAACCTGGCCCCGGGCCGGACTCTGGTAATAGGAAAACTCCAAAACTCCTCAAAATATATCAAAGTTAGGAGGCAATCGGGTTTGAGCCAGGTATACCTGGAGTATACCTGGAGAGTGTTTCGGGGATCAACACCCCCGCAGCCCGGTCTGCAACCAGGCCTCGTGGTGGATCAGAGCCTGATCAACCAGGCAGTTACTGTTGGCTGCACGCTAACCTACATACGAACCACAACACGGCTGGTCAGGTGTCGGTCCAGTGCCTTGTTGAAAACAGTCAGGAGTCTAATGGTAATTCCCTTTATGTATGCTGGGAGGCAACTGAAGAGTATTTGGCCCCTGACACTTATTGTGTTGTCCCAAAGTGTACTCGTGGCGACCTTGCTTTTCATTGGAGTGAATGTTGCATCTTCTGCCTAGTCTTTTGCTTTCGTATTGAGTGATTTTCGTGTGCAAATTTGGGACTAGTCCCTCTAGGATATTCCAAGTGTATATTTTCATGTATCTTTCTCGCCTGCGTTCCAGGTCTTCAATTTTGCCTGCTTTGAAAGGGGCCGTTAGTGTACAGCAATATTCCAGCCTAGAGAGAAAAAGTGATTTAAAGAGAATCATCATGGGCTTGGCATCCCTAGTTTTGAAGGTTCTCATTATCCATCCTATCATTTTCGTAGGAGATGTGGTAGATACATTGTTGTGATCTTTCAAAGTGAGATTCTCTGACATTATCACTTCCAGATCCTTCACATTAGTTTTTCGCTCTATTGTGTGATTGGAATTTGTTTTATACTCCGATACACTTTTAATTTCGTCGAATTTTCCGTATCGGAGTATGTTAGGTAAGACACATATGCAACAGTTAGGTATCTTTATTATGAAACGTTTCGCCTACACAGTAGGCTTCTTCAGTCAAGTACAGAAAAGTTGATGGAAGCAGAAGATACTTGAAGACGATGTAATCAGTCCATCACCCTTAAAGTTTTGAGGTGGTCAGTCCTTCAGTCTGGAGACTGAGGGACTGACCACCTCAAAACTTTAAGGGTGATGGACTGATTACATCGTCTTCAAGTATCTTCTGCTTCCATCAACTTTTCTGTACTTGACTGAAGAAGCCTACTGTGTAGGCGAAACGTTTCATAATAAAGATACCTAACTGTTGCATATGTGTCTTACCTAACAACCTGTCGGTATTTTATACCATTTTAATGTCCGTATCGGAGTAACTGAAATTTCTTTTCACTACACTTAGAAAGATATCTTGCTGTGATGCACTTAATAAGAGAGAACGGATGTTTGTATATGGGAAATATGCACATATAAACAGTCAAATGGCAGCTCACGGTATATGAGGTAAAGTTCTAACGTGGATCGAAGTATGAGTGAGTAATAGGAAACAGAGAGTTTGCATTAAAAAAACCATACCCCCGGCCGGGATTGAACCCGCGGTCATAGAGTCTATGACCGCGGGTTCAATCCCGGCCGGGGGTATGGTTTATTTGCAATCGTGTCATTACGATTTCTTAAGTCAGTTTGCATTAATGGGGTTAAGTCTGAATGGGGACCTGTCACAAGTGGCTTTCCACAAGACCCATTATTGTTCAGAATTTACATTAATGAGTTTTGACGAAGGAATAACGAATGATATGAATAAATTCGCTGATACAAAAATACGCCGAATAATAGATTCTGGGGACACTAATGAACTTCAGGAGGATTTGAACAAATTAATGTCATGGTCTGAAAAGTAGCAGATGCAGTTCAGTGTGGGAAAGTGTAAAATCCTATTCCTTGGGAACGAAAATAAGCCTTGTACTTATAAACTATGTGATGTAGAGCATCATACAAAATGTGACAAAATTAGTTGTCATGGTAAGCAGAAATCTGAAGACAAGACAACAGTGCCTAAGTGTGCGCAATAAGTTTAATGGGCTACTACTTTGACTTTTGTCAAGAAGTAGAAGTGGAAATAAATGGTATAAAATACCGAAACAGTGGAATTATAAACACTTCAGCAGTATAACGTGATCCTTTGTTGACAACGTTTCGCCCACACAGTGGACTTTATCAAGTCAATAAAGAATCACATTATACTGCTTAAGTGTTTATATTTCCAAGAGTTATAAGTAACTGAAATCCAGAAGTATCTTACAGCTCAAAACATCACTAGTAATGTCTCTCTTAAATTATGCAGCTCAGTTTTGGTCGCCATACTACAGAATGGATATAAATGCATTGGAGAACATTCAGAGAAGGATGACAAAATTAATCCATTGTATAAGGAATCTCTCATACAAGGATAGACTGAGAACCTTGAACTTTCACTCTTGAGAGACGTAGAATGAGAGGAGATATCATTGAAGTTTATAAGTGGATGGTGGGCATAAACTAAGGCGATATTAATAAAGCGCTGAGGATATCGAATCAAGAACCAAAAATAACGGATTTAAATTATATAAATTTAGATTTAGAAAGGACGTAGGTAAGTATTGGTTTTCAGAGTTGTCGACGCATGGAACAATCTGCCGAGTAGGGTAATAGACCTACCTTAGGTGGCTTTTAAAATATATTTAGATAATACAAGAGTGAGAATGGCTGGATTTGATCAGTACCTGAGGTATTTAAGGGAATTCTTGGGTGGCTTTGTGAAAAGTTTGGACAAGAGGGTGGGTGGGAATAGTTGGTTTAGAGGAGATGCCTTGTATGGTCCAGTAGGCCTGCCTCAGTGTTCCTCCACTTATGTTCTTAACATCGTTCACCTTCATGAAAATCAAGACACATGTGCAACATCTGGGTATCTTTATTGTAGACGTTTCGGCATCCAGTGGCTTTATCAATACAAATTCAAGGACATTAATGGAAGACAGTAGAACTATAAACAAAAGATGAGGTAGTCAGTCCCTCAGCCTTGCAGTTGGTGTGAAGAGCACCGTAGTCGTGAAGATTCTGGGGCACAGGCAAGAAGGCTGGCGCTTATATACTGGCGTCAGGTGGAAAGGGACGGGTAGCAGACGAGGGCATATTATGAGTCTGACAATTGGGAAGGTGATGTGGTAGCACTCATGATTCACTCTTGCCAGGTTCATCCAGCTGCTGGTTGAAAGCGGTCGTCTCTGTCTCCGGCTGTTGTCCTTGCCTCTTGATCACTCTGATACTATTATTTTAGATGAATGGTTCAGAGAACCGACATGTTGATAAATTAGACACATGTGCAACTCTTGGGTATCTTTATTGAGGAAACGTTTCGCCACACAGTGGCTCCATCAGTCCATACAAAGGATAATCGTAAACAAGAGAAGAATGAGGTAATCAGTCCCTCAACCTTGAGTCGATGTGGTCAGTCTATCAGTCTTGAATAGATTGATGGACTGACCACATCGACTCAAGGTTGAGAGACTGATTACCTCATTCTTCTCCTGTTCTTCACGATTCTCCTTTGTATGGACTGATGAAGCCACTGTGTGGCGAAACGTTTCCTCAATAAAGATACCCAAGAGTTGCACATGTGTCTAATTTATCAACGTGTCGGTTCTCTGAACCATTCATCTAAAATAATAGTATCAGTGATCAAGAGGCAAGGACAACAGCTGGAGACAGAGACGACCGCTTTCAACCAGCAGCTGGATGAACCTGGCAAGAGTGAATCATGAGTGCTACCACATCACCTTCCCAATTGTCAGACTCATAATATGATTGGCTGAACCAAGGTACTGATTTAACGATCAGGCCCCCTGAATCGTTAAACCCTTAGCACCTGGTTCGCTGGTTGGGAGGCAGCCTATATGAGAGTGTGTACATACGCCGAATAAATGTAACGTACTCTTTGCATGCCACATTTAATAAGGGTTTCTTTGTTTGGTGTGTGGCTGATGTCTCTGTCCTGGTGTGTGGCTGATGTCTCTGTTCTGGTGTGTGGCTGATGTCTCTGTCCTGGTGTGTGGCTGATGTCTCTGTCCTGGTGTGTGGCTGATGTCTCTGTTCTGATGTGTGGCTGATGTCTCTGTCTTGGTGTGTGGCTGATGTTTCTGTCCTGATGTGTGGCTGATGTCTCAGTCCTGGCGTGTGGCTGATATTTCTGCCCTGGTGTGTGGCTGATGTCTCTGTCCTGGTGTGTGGCTGATGTCTCTGTCCTGGTGTGTGGCTGATGTCTCTGTCCTGGTGTGTGGCTGATGTCTCTGTTCTTGTGTGTGGCTGATGTCTCTGTCTTGGTGTGTGGCTGATGTTTCTGTCCTGATGTGTGGCTGATGTCTCTGTCCTGGCGTGTGGCTGATGTCTCTGTCCTGGTGTGTGGCTGATGTCTCTGTCCTGGTGTGTGGCTGATGTCTCTGCCCACAAACTTGACATTTCCTGTGATTGGCGTCACCATACAAATTACTTATATACTTAGTTAAGGAATGACGTCGTCTTGTAGTCTGTTGATCTTGTTACTTTCTCCTTCAGTATGTTTTAGTTAACGCTTCATTACGTTAGGCAAGGGATCTACTTCTTTGTACTGTTCTGCTTCAAAATCGTAAGCTAGTTCTTATCCAGCAATAGTGTTTTAACTTGTTAATTTATCCAGGACATCACTTTTTATCTTGTTCCTAGAAGCTTATGCGAGAGATCCTCATAAATCTAACATTAATCCCTACTTAATAATTTGTGTTAATCTGTATCTGGCCTCGTGTTTGAGGATGTTTTATTTAGTCCTCAGGCTATTTATAACAAGTAATAAGGATAGTTGGTTAACCTAGTGACTACGCTGCCAGTCAAGAACACTTGAATCTTTGAAATAAGGACTAGAGTAAATTCTTTGTATATACAATGAGACACTTTCCTTTTGATGTATATATCCTTGACGAGAAACAAATAATACGCATATAGAAGAGAGGAGCTTACGACTTGGACAATTTACAAGGTGTGACTTTGTAAATGGTCCAAGTCGGACCGAAACGTCGTCGTAAACTCCTCTCTTCTATGTGCGGGTTATTTGTGTATTATTCCAGTCACGGTATTGTGCTTTTTTTTTTTTTGTTATTCCTTGAGGATAGACAGACACTGGCTTCCTGATAGTTCTTAGTCAGAAACATGTGGTACAACAGATCGTAGTCAGAAACATGTGGTACAACAGATCGTAGTAAAAAAACATGTGGTACAACAGATGATACGTGGGAACATGTCACTGAGCTGATAACCTTAGAACTGAGGTGAGAGATGTGCGAGGTTTTTACATAGCCTAGCCAGGCTTATTTAAGGCTTGTCTGGTCAACCAGGCTGTTGCTGCCGGTGGCCCTCTGGCCCGCATATCCATCACAACCTGATTTATCGGGCATTTGGCAGAGGTACTTGTCCCGACAGTGTTTATGATATTTTCTGATAAGATCTTGAAAATTTTTGGGCCACAGATGTTGATGCAGTGTTTTCTTATTGTGTCCACGGTGCCTCTGCTTTTCACTGGTTTTATTTTACATTCCAAGTAATTTAAACGCTTTTTTTAGCTCTATGCGGGCTGTGAATGATCTCTGTTCCATTTCTGATATCTTCCCTGCCCTGAACAGGGCCGTCAACACTGAGCAATATTTTAAACGAAAGAGCATAGGCAAGGAGAGTCTCCTTGCCTATGCTCCATAATTCTACAACTACGGTGCTCTTCACACTAACTCCAAGGCTGAGGGACTGATTACCTCATCTTCTGTATATAGTTCTACTGTCTTCAAATTATGTCCTAGAATCTATATTGATAAAGCCACTGGATGGCGAAACGTCTACAATAAAGATAACCAGATGTTGCACATGTATCTTAACTTTCATCTTGTCGGTATTGTATACCTATTTTGCACAACTATTTCACTTGTTTTGAAAATTTTCATTATCTACCCCGTCATTTTCTTGGCTGTTGGGAAGTTTGCCTTGAAAGAAAGGTCAGCCGATATGATTACTCCCAGGTCTTTCACGTGTTTCGTTCTATTGTGTGATCGTTTCGGGTCTTGTATACAATATTCCTTTTGAGGGGTTCATTCTTTCCATATCTGTGCAGTTGGAACTTCTCACTGAACGCCATGTCATGATGTTATCAACTACCCGCTGTTAAAACTTGATTGTATCTTCTTGTAATATTTTAGTGTCTTCTTACTGAGGCGACTTTCATTTTTATTTTGGTATTATCCGCAAATAATGTTACAAAGTTGTGGCGGGTGTTTTATCTGTCTGTTGTGGCAGGCGCCAGGACCGTGCTCTGGTACTGAGCGTTTTACCTCGCTGATGCTGAATTTTTCTGTTTAGTAATACTGTCATAAGTTTTTTCTCCTGTGTGCGGGTTATTTGTGTACTACTACTACTCTGTGTTCTGTCTATCAGGAAATTGAATATCCATCCGTCTAACTTCTTCGTTATGACCCTCAATTTCTGTGCAATCAACACAATCGCAGTTGTCAAACGCCTTGATATTCGTTTTTCATACTCCTACTTTCTGGATAGCGTCGTTTCCTTTCACGTGTCAGCCTGAACAGCTAAAGTCATAACTCCCTGAGCTACATACGGGTTTTGCACATCTCTGAATGGAAGTACGTGCATTACTTTTTAAAAATAACGGATATCAAAACATGGATAACACGTCCCTTAAAATGACACTTCCCCTTCCTTAGCATTTTTAAACATTTTTTCGTGTGGTGGAAGAGCATTCTCTTCCGTATACGCACACATCTTTCACGTAGAGTTTACAGATGTCCCTACTGCCTACATTTCTGTGGTAGATATATTTTTTTTCTGTGAGGTGCTCTGGATCCTTTTGTTTATGTTTCCCTCTGCCTTGTTCTCCAGCTTGTTACCGAGGCTTAGGAATAAGAACAATTACAATATTAGGCCCTCAATTCTCCCCGTCCTCTCCCTCTCTCTCTTTTTCCTTCTCCCTCTTTCTCTGACACGACTCGTCGACCTCCTCCTCTCTTCTTCCTCTCCATATTAGTAAGACACGTTAAGATGGGCTTAATATCCGTGTGTAACCCTTCTTCTTGGCCTCCCATATATGTCGAGTGTTGTAATGTGTTTAATTCTTCATCCCTTCCCTCCCTCACTTCCCCTCAGGGGTGGAACCGTTTAGCCCTTAACTGAATTGTCTAAGGCAAGGTTACCACTGCCTTAAAAAAAAAAAAAACTGTCCCTACTCACTTAGCAGTGTAAATAGGTACCTGTGTCTATAGCTGGGTCTCATAGTAACATATAAGAAAAATTTCTGTGCAAATATGTTAGAAACTTGTTATCTGTTAAGTGTTGCTGAGGCTTAGCTTTCTCACTTCCCAGGCCCAGATCAGGCCTCGTAAGGGATATTTTACACGATTAAGATCTATTACGGAGCCAAGGAAAGCAAAGATGTGTGTATATGGTATGCAAGACAAAGCTGGTAGGATTTACCTGTCATCTTACGTGTTCACGAGACCAATGGAAAAGACCAGCACTCTTGCCACAGTGCACAATTTAACAGGTTTTTCAGTTTTTCACTTCAGACTTAAAGGTTAGCACCTCCCTGGATGGTTGCTGTCTACCATCCATCGCTCACCAAACCTGGAACTAACATTCTGGGCAGAATGACACACTAAACCTCTAAACCTGCTGCGTGGCACTGAGAGGCAAGATCCCAAATGGGATGAGCGGGTAAGACGGGACAGACGAAGAATAATGCTGGAGAGGAGTGTTCTTAGTTGTAGAAATAGAGCCAGGGCTTAACCCAGCAGCTAAGTCGATCGTGGGACAGACATTGAGAACACACATAGCAGGCTCTTCTGTTGCGACTCCGGTGGGTGAGTGGGGAAGTGTGGACAGACGATGAACAGTCGTGAGAGGAAGGTCTTGAGTTGTAGATGAAAGAGCCAGGGCTAAACCCAGCTGCGTGGCACAAACCTGCTGGAATTATTATTATAATCAAGGGGGAAGCGCTAAACCCGGAGGATTATACAGCGCCTAGGGGGGGGGATGTGGAAGGCATTCAGACTTAATTCGGGGAACTGGACCACAGATCCAATTCCCTAAATCAAGAGCCCCTCACCAACATCAAGGAACCTTCCTTGAGGGGACCTGCTGGAAGCGTTTACTTCTTGGCTTCACGGGATCAGAAACACTACTGGAACAAGTGTAAAAGTCTTCAAGAGGAAATTGGGCAAGTATCTTTACCAGGTGCCAGATTAACCAGGCTGTGATGGATGTATGGGTCACTGGGCCACCAGCAGCAAGAGCCTGGTTGACCAGGCGAGCCTGGCCCATGGCCGGGCTCCAGAAGTAGAAAAACTCTCCGAACTCATCTAAGGTATATCAAAGGTAAAGGTCCGGTGTGTGTGTAGCGTTGCCTGTTTGTTGATGTAAATAAAAGAAAACGAATAGAACTAACAAAATGCTTTTGCAATAGAATGTTAAATATAAAGAAGAATAAAGTAGACGCCTCCCTTCCGTCACTCCCCGTATATCTTCCCCATTTTAATACTTTTTTGGTAACCCACGTGACGAAATATGACAGGTATAACCTAGTTAGCTTTTGTTCCCACAGTGTGTCGTGTAAAACATTGTAGCCTCACACTGCAGGTGTTCCCACAGTGTAGCCTCACACTGCAGGTGTTCTCACAGTGTAGCCTCACACTGCAGGTGTTCCCAGTGTAGCCTCACACTGCAGGTGTTCTCACAGTGTAGCCTCACACTGCAGGTGTTCTCACAGTGTAGCCTCACACTGCAGGTGTTCCCAGTGTAGCCTCACACTGCAGGTGTTCTCACAGTGTAGCCTCACACTGCAGGTGTTCTCACAGTGTAGCCTCACACTGCAGGTGTTCCCACAGTGTAGCCTCACACTGCAGATGTTCCTAAATATGGTGTGAGAATTCCTATCCACCTTGCCCCCTTCCCTCCTCCCTACAATTCCCTCCCCTGACCCCTACATCTCGTTCGTGAGTGTGCACTAAGAGGACTATAATGCGTGAAAGGGGAAACATTAGCACATAATACCTGGCCGCCAGCCCCGCCCAGCCTGCCAGTCTACCAGTCTACCAGCCAGTCAGTCTACCAGCCAGCCAGTCTACCAGCCAGCCAGCCAATCTACCAGCCAGCCAGTCTACCAGCCAGCCAGCCAGTCTACCAGCCAGCCAGCCAATCTACCAGCCAGCTAGCCAGTCAGTCTACCAGCCAGCCAGCCAGTCAGCCAGTCTACCAGCCAGCCAGCCATTCTACCAGCTAGCCATCCTATCAGCCAGCCAGTCTATAAGCCAGTCAACAAAGCAGCTAGAAAGGCGTCATCCATCCTACAACAGAGTGGCCCCAAGTCTTCACACCGAAATCATCTACGAGAGCAAGAAGCTGGGAAGAAACCCACGGTTGCCACGATCATGCTGAGAAAAGTCAACAAGCATAAGGGGACCAGCACTCTTCAACACCATACATAATGGGGATTACCAACAGACCTCTAGCTGTCTTCATAACGGTATTGGAAGATTTCTCAAGGCAGTTCCTGATCACCCGGGTTCTGATGCAAACGTTGGACCAACGTGTGCATCAGACACCAACAGCCTAACTGATCAGGCTATTGCATCATACAGCGCCTTGGGGAATGAGAAGCAGTCAGATTCGATCCAGCGAAAGGAAGGGCAGCTCCAATTCTTTAGATCAAGATCCCTTTACAGGTGTCAAGACGCCTACTGTTGAAGGGAGGATGGCAGATAAATACTTTATTATCTTCTATAAGTACTTAAGAGGAAGGCAAGTGTAGCATCTGTTGTACCTCAGGTGTACCTGGGGTACCTCAGGTGCTGCTGTACCTCAAGTGCTGCTCTACCTCAGGCGTACCTGGGGTACCTCAAGTGCTGCTCTACCTCAGGCGTACCTGGGGTACCTCAGGTGCTGCTCTACCTCAAGTGCTGCTCTACCTCAGGTGTACCTGGGGTACCTCAGGTGCTGCTCTACCTCAGGTGTACCTGGGGTGCGTCAGGTCTAGCAGGCGTTGGTATAGGGAGGCTAGGTTGACTCAGAGATGATAGCCAGAGCAGTGTTGCTGGTGGGATTAGTTAAGTGAAGGTGTCGCGCCAGGCAGCGTCCGGGTTACAACCAGTGATTATTTGTGGATTACTAGTATTATCAAAGGATTACTAGTATTATCAAAGGATTACTAGTATTATCAAAGGATTACTAGTATTATCAAAGGATTACTAGTATTACCAAAGGATTACTAGTATTATCAAAGGATTACTAGTATTATCAAAGGATTACTAGTATTATCAAAGGATTACTAGTATTAAGATATTGCTACTATTAGCAAGGTATTACTAGTAGTAAGGGATTATTAGTAGGAAGAAATTACTAGTATAATTGAGGGATTACTAGTATAATTAAGGGATTACTAGTTTTAAGGGACTACTAGTATAATTAACTATTACTAGTCTTAAGGGAGAACTAGTATTAAGAGATTATTAGTATAATTAAGGAATTGCTAACATTATTAAAGAATTATTAGTGTTGACATACAAAGTAATGCCACAGTGGAGTCTGAAGGTTAGACAACATGTTTGCTTCTGGGAGTTCCGTTCACAAATGTTTGAATTGTTATTGTTACTGTTATGTATTGTTCTGAAGGTGCAAATTCCGCACACTCCTGTTGATGAAGTTATTAACCAATAAGCCTGGTCTGAGACCGGCTAGCGGGGGTAATCCCGGAATAAAATAAAGGTAACCTGCAGGTCATACCGCGGGTAATTAGCAAAGAGCCTGATCAGCCGGGGTGTGGTGCATATGTTGCACTGCGTGCGGCTAGCATCAACAGTCTGAGTGATCTGGCCCTCTACCAAGAGGCCTGGTGTGAGACAGCTTCAGGGGCGGTGACTGCCTATACGGTCTTCAGGGAAGGATGGGTGAATTCAGTTACTTGGATCAGGAGTCTCGACTGGGATCAAGGTAGTCAGTCCAGTCGAGAAGATAACTGAAGAATTTTAGTCCAACCATCCAGGGAGGTACTGCCCTTGTACTGTCTTGTGTGTTACCATCCAGGGAAGTACTGCCCTTGTACTGTCTTGTGTGTTACCATCCAGGGAAGTACTGCCCTTGTACTGTCTTGTGTGTTACCATCCAGGGAGGTACTGCCCTTCTATCTTGTGTGTTACCATCCAGGGAGGTACTGCCCTTGTACTGTCTTGTGTGTTACCATCCAGGGAAGTACTGCCCTTGTACTGTCTTGTGTGTTACCATCCAGGGAAGTACTGCCCTTCTATCTTGTGTGTTACCATCCAGGGAGGTACTGCCCTTGTACTGTCTTGTGTGTTACCATCCAGGGAAGTACTGCCCTTCTATCTTGTGTGTTACCATCCAGGGAGGTACTGCCCTTGTACTGTCTTGTGTGTTACCATCCAGGGAAGTACTGCCCTTGTACTGTCTTGTGTGTTACCATCCAGGGAAGTACTGCCCTTCTATCTTGTGTGTTACCATCCAGGGAGGTACTGCCCTTGTACTGTCTTGTGTGTTACCATCCAGGGAAGTACTGCCCTTCTATCTTGTGTGTTACCATCCAGGGAGGTACTGCCCTTGTACTGTCTTGTGTGTTACCATCCAGGGAAGTACTGCCCTTGTACTGTCTTGTGTATTACCATCCAGGGAAGTACTGCCCTTCTATCTTGTGTGTTACCATCCAGGGAGGTACTGCCCTTCTATCTTGTGTGTTACCATCCAGGGAGGTACTGCCCTTGTACTGTCTTGTGTATTACCATCCAGGGAAGTACTGCCCTTCTATCTTGTGTGTTACCATCCAGGGAGGTACTGCCCTTGTACTGTCTTGTGTGTTACCATCCAGGGAAGTACTGCCCTTGTACTGTCTTGTGTATTACCATCCAGGGAAGTACTGCCCTTCTATCTTGTGTGTTACCATCCAGGGAGGTACTGCCCTTGTACTGTCTTGTGTGTTACCATCCAGGGAAGTACTGCCCTTCTATCTTGTGTGTTACCATCCAGGGAGGTACTGCCCTTGTACTGTCTTGTGTGTTACCATCCAGGGAAGTACTGCCCTTGTACTGTCTTGTGTATTACCATCCAGGGAAGTACTGCCCTTCTATCTTGTGTGTTACCATCCAGGGAGGTACTGCCCTTGTACTGTCTTGTGTGTTACCATCCAGGGAAGTACTGCCCTTCTATCTTGTGTGTTACCATCCAGGGAGGTACTGCCCTTGTACTGTCTTGTGTGTTACCATCCAGGGAAGTACTGCCCTTCTATCTTGTGTGTTACCATCCAGGGAAGTACTGTCCTATCTTGTGTGTTACCATCCAGGGAGGTACTGTCCTATCTTGTGTGTTACCATCCAGGGAGGTACTGTCCTATCTTGTGTGTTACCATCCAGGGAGTTACTGCCCTTCTATCTTGTGTGTTACCATCCAGGGAGGTACTGTCCTTCTATCTTATGTGTTACCATCCAGGGAGGTACTGTCCTATCTTGTGTGTTACCATCCAGGGAGTTACTGCCCTTCTATCTTGTGTGTTACCATCCAGGGAGGTACTGTCCTTCTATCTTGTGTGTTACCATCCAGGGAGGTACTGTCCTATCTTGTGTGTTACCATCCAGGGAGTTACTGCCCTTCTATCTTTTGTGTTACCATCCAGGGAGGTACTGTCCTTCTATCTTGTGTGTTACCATCCAGGGAGGTACTGTCCTTCTATTTTGTGTGTTACCATCCAGGGAGGTACTGTCCTATCTTGTGTGTTACCATCCAGGGAGGTACTGTCCTATCTTGTGTGTTACCATCCAGGGAGGTACTGCCCTTCTATCTTGTGTGTTACCATCCAGGGAGGTACTGTCCTTCTATCTTGTGTGTTACCATCCAGGGAGGTACTGTCCTTCTATCTTGTGTGTTACCTTCCAGGGAGGTACTGTCCTTCTATCTTGTGTGTTACCATCCAGGGAGGTACTGTCCTTCTATCTTGTGTGTTACCATCCAGGGAGGTACTGCCCTTCTATCTTGTGTGTTACCATCCAGGGAGGTACTGTCCTATCTTGTGTGTTACCATCCAGGAAGGTACTGCCCTTCTATCTTGTGTGTTACCATCCAGGGAGGTACTGTCCTTCTATCTTGTGTGTTACCATCCAGGGAGGTACTGTCCTTCTATCTTGTGTGTTACCATCCAGGGAGGTACTGTCCTTCTATCTTGTGTGTTACCTTCCAGGGAGGTACTGTCCTTCTATCTTGTGTGTTACCATCCAGGGAGGTACTGTCCTTCTATCTTGTGTGTTACCATCCAGGGAGGTACTGCCCTTCTATCTTGTGTGTTACCATCCAGGGAGGTACTGTCCTATCTTGTGTGTTACCATCCAGGGAGGTACTGCCCTTCTATCTTGTGTGTTACCATCCAGGGAGGTACTGTCCTTCTATCTTGTGTGTTACCATCCAGGGAGGTACTGTCCTTCTATCTTGTGTGTAACCTTCCAGGGAGGTACTGTCCTTCTATCTTGTGTGTTACCATCCAGGGAGGTACTGCCCTTCTATCTTGTGTGTTACCATCCAGGGAGGTACTGTCCTTCTATCTTGTGTGTTACCATCCAGGGAGGTACTGTCCTTCTATCTTGTGTGTTACCTTCCAGGGAGGTACTGTCCTTCTATCTTTTGTGTTACCATCCAGAGAGGTACTGTCCTTCTATCTTGTGTGTTACCATCCAGAGAGGTACTGTCCTTCTATCTTGTGTGTTACCATCCAGGGAGGTACTGTCCTTCTATCTTTTGTGTTACCATCCAGAGAGGTACTGTCCTTCTATCTTTTGTGTTACCATCCAGAGAGGTACTGTCCTTCTATCTTGTGTGTTACCATCCAGGGAGGTACTGTCCTTCTATCTTTTGTGTTACCATCCAGGGAGGTACTGTCCTTCTATCTTTTGTGTTACCATCCAGAGAGGTACTGTCCTTCTATCTTTTGTGTTACCATCCAGGGAGGTACTGTCCTTCTATCTTGTGTGTTACCATCCAGGGAGGTACTGTCCTTCTATCTTGTGTGTTACCATCCAGGGAGGTACTGTCCTTCTATCTTGTGTGTTACCATCCAGGGAGGTACTGTCCTTCTATCTTGTGTGTTACCTTCCAGGGAGATACTGCCCTTCTATCTTGTGTGTTACCATCCAGGGAGGTACTGTCCTTCTATCTTGTGTGTTACCATCCAGGGAGGTACTGTCCTTCTATCTTGTGTGTTACCATCCAGGGAGGTACTGTCCTATCTTGTGTTACCATCCAGGGAGGTACTACCCTTCTATCTTGTGTGTTACCATCCAGGGAGGTACTGTCCTTCTATCTTGTGTGTTACCATCCAGGGAAGTACTGCCCTTCTATCTTGTGTGTTACCATCCAGGGAGGTACTGTCCTATCTTGTGTGTTACCATCCAGGGAGGTACTGTCCTATCTTGTGTGTTACCATCCAGGGAGTTACTGCCCTTCTATCTTGTGTGTTACCATCCAGGGAGGTACTGTCCTTCTATCTTGTGTGTTACCATCCAGGGAGGTACTGTCCTATCTTGTGTGTTACCATCCAGGGAGTTACTGCCCTTCTATCTTTTGTGTTACCATCCAGGGAGGTACTGTCCTTCTATCTTGTGTGTTACCATCCAGGGAGGTACTGTCCTTCTATTTTGTGTGTTACCATCCAGGGAGGTACTGTCCTATCTTGTGTGTTACCATCCAGGGAGGTACTGTCCTATCTTGTGTGTTACCATCCAGGGAGGTACTGCCCTTCTATCTTGTGTGTTACCATCCAGGGAGGTACTGTCCTTCTATCTTGTGTGTTACCATCCAGGGAGGTACTGTCCTTCTATCTTGTGTGTTACCTTCCAGGGAGGTACTGTCCTTCTATCTTGTGTGTTACCATCCAGGGAGGTACTGTCCTTCTATCTTGTGTGTTACCATCCAGGGAGGTACTGCCCTTCTATCTTGTGTGTTACCATCCAGGGAGGTACTGTCCTATCTTGTGTGTTACCATCCAGGGAGGTACTGCCCTTCTATCTTGTGTGTTACCATCCAGGGAGGTACTGTCCTTCTATCTTGTGTGTTACCATCCAGGGAGGTACTGTCCTTCTATCGTGTGTGTTACCATCCAGGGAGGTACTGTCCTTCTATCTTGTGTGTTACCTTCCAGGGAGGTACTGTCCTTCTATCTTGTGTGTTACCATCCAGGGAGGTACTGTCCTTCTATCTTGTGTGTTACCATCCAGGGAGGTACTGCCCTTCTATCTTGTGTGTTACCATCCAGGGAGGTACTGTCCTATCTTGTGTGTTACCATCCAGGGAGGTACTGCCCTTCTATCTTGTGTGTTACCATCCAGGGAGGTACTGTCCTTCTATCTTGTGTGTTACCATCCAGGGAGGTACTGTCCTTCTATCTTGTGTGTTACCTTCCAGGGAGGTACTGTCCTTCTATCTTGTGTGTTACCATCCAGGGAGGTACTGCCCTTCTATCTTGTGTGTTACCATCCAGGGAGGTACTGTCCTTCTATCTTGTGTGTTACCATCCAGGGAGGTACTGTCCTTCTATCTTGTGTGTTACCTTCCAGGGAGGTACTGTCCTTCTATCTTTTGTGTTACCATCCAGAGAGGTACTGTCCTTCTATCTTGTGTGTTACCATCCAGAGAGGTACTGTCCTTCTATCTTGTGTGTTACCATCCAGGGAGGTACTGTCCTTCTATCTTTTGTGTTACCATCCAGAGAGGTACTGTCCTTCTATCTTTTGTGTTACCATCCAGAGAGGTACTGTCCTTCTATCTTGTGTGTTACCATCCAGGGAGGTACTGTCCTTCTATCTTTTGTGTTACCATCCAGGGAGGTACTGTCCTTCTATCTTTTGTGTTACCATCCAGAGAGGTACTGTCCTTCTATCTTTTGTGTTACCATCCAGGGAGGTACTGTCCTTCTATCTTGTGTGTTACCATCCAGGGAGGTACTGTCCTTCTATCTTGTGTGTTACCATCCAGGGAGGTACTGTCCTTCTATCTTGTGTGTTACCATCCAGGGAGGTACTGTCCTTCTATCTTGTGTGTTACCTTCCAGGGAGATACTGCCCTTCTATCTTGTGTGTTACCATCCAGGGAGGTACTGTCCTTCTATCTTGTGTGTTACCATCCAGGGAGGTACTGTCCTTCTATCTTGTGTGTTACCATCCAGGGAGGTACTGTCCTATCTTGTGTTACCATCCAGGGAGGTACTACCCTTCTATCTTGTGTGTTACCATCCAGGGAGGTACTGTCCTTCTATCTTGTGTGTTACCTTCCAGGGAGGTACTGTCCTTCTATCTTGTGTGTTACCATCCTGGGAGGTACTGTCCTTCTATCTTGTGTGTACCATCCAGGGAGGTACTGCCCTTCTATCTTTTGTGTTACCATCCAGGGAGGTACTGTCCTTCTATCTTGTGTGTTACCATCCAGGGAGGTACTGCCCTTCTATCTTGTGTGTTACCATCCAGGGAGGTACTGCCCTTCTATCTTGTGTGTTACCATCCAGGGAAGTACAATCCTTCTATCTTGTGTGTTACCATCCAGGGAGGTACTGTCCTTCTATCTTGTGTGTTACCATCCAGGGAGGTACTGCCCTTCTATCTTGTGTGTTACCATCCAGGGAGGTACTGTCCTTCCATCTTGTGTGTTAATATCCAGGGAGGTACTGTCCTATCTTGTGTGTTACTATCCAGGGAGGTACTGTCCTTCTATCCTGTGTGTTACCATCCAGGGAGGTACTGCCCTTCTATCTTGTGTGTTATCATCCAGGGAGGTACTGCCCTTCTATCTTGTGTGTTACCATCCAGGGAGGTACTGTCCTATCTTGTGTGTTACCATCCAGGGAGGTACTGTCCTTCTATCTTGTGTGTTACCATCCAGGGAGGTACTGCCCTTCTATCTTGTGTGTTACCATCCAGGGAGGTACTGTCCTTCCATCTTGTGTGTTAATATCCAGGGAGGTACTGTCCTATCTTGTGTGTTACTATCCAGGGAGGTACTGTCCTTCTATCCTGTGTGTTACCATCCAGGGAGGTACTGCCCTTCTATCTTGTGTGTTATCATCCAGGGAGGTACTGCCCTTCTATCTTGTGTGTTACCATCCAGGGAGGTACTGTCCTATCTTGTGTGTTACCATCCAGGGAGGTACTGTCCTTCTATCTTGTGTGTTACCATCCAGGGAGGTACTGCCCTTCTATCTTGTGTGTTACCATCCAGGGAGGTACTGTCCTTCCATCTTGTGTGTTAATATCCAGGGAGGTACTGTCCTATCTTGTGTGTTACTATCCAGGGAGGTACTGTCCTTCTATCCTGTGTGTTACCATCCAGGGAGGTACTGCCCTTCTATCTTGTGTGTTATCATCCAGGGAGGTATTGTCCTTCTATCTTGTGTGTTACCATCCAGGGAGGTACAGTCCTTATATCTTGTGTGTTACTTTCGAGGGAGGTACTGTCCTTCTATCTTGTGTGTTACCATCCAGGGAGGTGCTGCCCTTCTATCTTGTGTGTTACCATCCAGGGAGGTACTGTCCTTCTATTTTGTGTGTTCCCATCCAGGGAGGTACTGTCCTTCTATCTTGTGTGTTACCATCCAGGGAGGTGCTGCCCTTCTATCTTGTGTGTTACCATCCAGGGAGGTACTGCCCTTCTATCTTGTGTGTTACCATCCAGGGAGGTACTGCCCTTCTATCTTTTGTGTTATTATCCAGGGAGGTACTGCCCTTCTATCTTGTGTGTTACCATCCAGGGAGGTACTGTCCTTCTATCTTGTGTTACCATCCAGGGAGGTACTGCCCTTCTATCTTGTGTGTTACCATCCAGGGAGGTATTGTCCTTCTATCTTGTGTGTTACCATCCAGGGAGGTGCTGCCCTTCTATCTTGTGTGTTACCATCCAGGGAGGTACTGTCCTTCTATTTTGTGTGTTCCCATCCAGGGAGGTACTGTCCTTCTATCTTGTGTGTTACCATCCAGAGAAGTACAGTCCTTCTACCTTGTGTGTTACTATCCAGGGAGGTACTGCCCTTCTATCTTGTGTGTTACCATCCAGGGAGGTACTGCCCTTCTATCTTGTGTGTTACCATCCATGGAGGTACTGCCCTTCTATCTTGTATGTTACCATCCAGGGAGATACTGCCCTTCTATCTTGTGTGTTACCATCCAGGGAGGTACTGTCCTTCTATCTTGTGTGTTACTATCCAGGGAGGTACTGTCCTTCTATCTTAACATAAGAAACATAAGAAAGGAGGAACACTGCAGGAGGCCTGTTGGCCCATACTAGGCAGGTCCTTTACAATTCATCCCACTAACAAAGCATTTGCCCAACCCAATTTTCAATGCCACCCAAGAAATAAGCTCTGATGTGAAAGTCCCACTCAAATCCAACCCCTCCCACTCATGTACTTATCCAACCTAAATTTGAAATTACCCAAAGTCCCAGCCTCAATAACCCAACTAGGTAGACTGTTCCACTCATCAACTACCCTATTTCCAAACCAATACTTTCCTATGTCCTTTCTAAATCTAAACTTATCTAATTTAAATCCATTACTGCGGGTTCTCTCTTGGAGAGACATCCTCAAGACCTTATTAATATCCCCTTTGTTAATACCTATCTTCCACTTATACACTTCGATCAGGTCTTCCCTCATTCTTCGTCTAACAAGTGAATGTAACTTAAGAGTCTTCAATCTTTCTTCATAAGGAAGATTTCTAATGCTATGTATTAATTTAGTCATCCTACGCTGAATGTTTTCTAACGAATTTATGTCCATTCTGTAATATGGAGACCAGAACTGAGCTGCATAATCTAGGTGAGGCCTTACTAATGATGTATAAAGCTGCAGTATGACCTCTGGACTTCTGTTGCTTACACTTCTTTATATAAATCCCAGTAATCTATTTGCCTTATTACGTACGCTTAGGCATTGCTGTCTTGGTTTAAGGTTGCTGCTCACCATAACCCCCAAGTCCTTTTCGCAATCTGTATGGCTAAGTTCTACATCATTTAACTTATAAGTACTAGGGTTATGGGCACTCCCAAGCTTCAGAACCTTGCATTTATCTACATTGAACTGCATCTGCCACTTTTCTGACCAAGAATAGAGTTTGTTTAAATCCTCCTGAAGTTCCATAACATCTACGTTTGAATCAATTATCCTACCTATCTTTGTGTCATCGGCGAATTTGCTCATATCACTAGTAATTCCTTCATCAAGATCATTGATATATATTATAAACAACAACGGGCCCAAGACTGATCCCTGTGGAACGCCACTTGTTACAGATCCCCACTCTGATTTAACCCCATTTATGGACACACTCTGCTTCCTGTCGGTGAGCCATGACTCGATCCACGAGAGCACTTTTCCCCCAATGCCATGAGCTGCCACTTTCTTTAACAGTCTATGGTGCGGAACTCTATCAAAAGCCTTACTAAAATCTAAGTAAATAATATCAAATTCTTTATCGTGGTCAACAGCCTCAAAACCTTTATTGAAGAAAGCTAATAAATTAGTTAGACAAGACCGGCCTCTTGTGAATCCATGCTGAGTATCATTAATCAAGCTATGCTTATCGAGATGGCTTTTTATAATCTCAGCTATAATTGACTCTAGTAATTTGCCTACAATTGAGGTCAGGCTTATTGGGCGGTAATTTGACGGTAACGACTTGTCCTCTGTTTTAAAAATAGGAATTACATTAGCCATCTTCCACATATCAGACACTACACCTGTTTGAAGAGATAAATTAAAAATATTAGTTAATGGTTCACAGAGTTCCATTTTGCATTCCTTAAGAACCCTTGAAAAAACCTCATCAGGACCCGGTGACTTATTTTGCTTCAGTCTGTATATCTGCTTCACAACCATTTCACTAGTGACTGTGATATTACATAATTTATCTTCTTCTAGCCCACTATAAAAATTAATTACTGGAATATTGTTAGTGTCTTCCTGTGTAAAAACTGAGAGGTTACCTGGAGGTTACCTGGAGGTTATTCCGGGGATCAACGCCCCCGCGGCCCGGTCCATGACCAGGCCTCCCGATGGATCAGGGCCTGATCAACTAGGCTGTTACTGCTGGCCGCACGCAGTCCGACGTACGAGCCACAGCCCGGCTGATCCGGCACTGACTTTAGGTATCTGTCCAGCTCTCTCTTGAAGGCAGCCAGGGGATTTTTGGCAATTCCCCTAATGCTTGATGGGAGGCTGTTGAACAGTTTTGGGCCTTGGACACTTATCGTGTTTTCTCTTAGTGTACCAATGGCGCCCCTACTTTTTATTGGCGGCATTTTTCATCGCCTGCCCAGTCTTTTACTTTCGTAGGGAGTGATTTCTGTGTGCAGACTTGGGACCATTCCTTCCAAGATTTTCCAAGTGTAGATTTTGATATATCTCTCCCTCCTGCGTTCCAACGAGTTCAAGTCAAGTGCTTCCAAGCGTTCCCAGTAGTTAAGGTGCTTGACAGAACTTATACGTGCAGTAAAGGATCTCTGTACACTCTCTAGATCTGCGATTTCACCTGCTTTGTATGGAGATGTTAATGTACAGCAGTATTCCAGCCTAGAGAGAACAAGTGATTTGAAAAGGATCATCATGGGCTTGGCATCTCTCGTTTTGAAAGTTCTCATTATCCATCCTATCATTTTCTTTGCACGTGCGATCGTGGCACTGTTGTGATCCTTGAAAGTGAGATCCTCAGACATTACTACTCCCAGGTCCCTTACATTATTTTTCCGCTCTATTGTATGGCCGGAGTCAGTAGTATACTCTGTTCTAGTTATTATCTCCTCCAGTTTTCCATAACGGAGTAGTTGGAATTTGTCCTCATTGAACATCATATTGTTTACCGTTGCCCACTGGAAAACTTTGTTTATATCTTCTTGGAGGTTAACCGCGTCCTCAGCAGATGACAACCTCATGCAGATCCTAGTATCATCCGCAAAGGATGATACGGTGCTGTGGTGTATATCTCTGTTTATGTCTGATATGAGGATAAGGAATAAGATGGGGGCGAGTACTGTGCCTTGTGGAACAGAGCTCTTCACTATGGCAGCCTCCGATTTAACTCTGTTGACCACTACTCTTTGTGTTCGATTTGTTAGGAAGTTGAAGATCCATCTCCCCACTTTCCCAGTTATTCCTTTAGCACGTATTTTATGGGCTATTACGCCATGATCGCATTTGTCAAATGGTTTTGCAAAGTCTGTGTATATTACATCTGCATTCTGATTTTCTTCCAGTGCATCCAAGGCCATGTCATAGTGATCCAGTAGTTGTGAGAGGCAGGAGCGACCTGCCCTGAACCCATGTTGCCATGGATTGTGCAGATTTTGGGAATCCAGGTGATTTGCAATCCTGCTTCTTAGCACTCTTTCAAAGATTTTTATGATGTGGGACGTCAGAGCTATTGGTCTATAGTTCTTAGCTAATGCTTTGCTGCCACCTTTATGGAGCGGGGCTATATCCGTTGTTTTAAGTGACTGTGGAATTTCACCCATGTCCAAGCTCCTCCTCCATAGTGTACTTAGGGCACGTGAGAGGGGTTTCTTGCAGTTCTTAATGAAAACAGAGTTCCACGAGTCTGGGCCCGGGGCTGAGTGCATAGGCATGTTGTCAATGGCTTTTTCGAAATCTATCGGAGTTAGGGTAATGTCGGAAATCTGGCATACATTTATGGAGTTTTGAGGCTCATTCATGAAGAAATCATTTGGGTCGTCGATCCTCAGACCGATTAGTGGTTCACTAAACACAGAGTCGTACTGGGATTTCAATATTTCACTCATTTCCTTGTTGTCGTCTGTGTAAGTCCCATCCTGTCTGAGTAAGGGCCTGATACTAGATGTGGTATTTGCCTTGTTTTTGGCATATGAAAAGAAATATTTTGAATTTCTTTCAATTTCACTAATAGCTTTAAGCTCCTCCTGCCTCTCCTGGTTCCTGTAAGAGTCATTTAGCTTAAGTTCGATAGTTTCCACTTCCCTGGTCAGCGCCTCCTTTCGTGTATCAGATATTCTAGCACTCCTGAGGAGCTCAGTGACTCTTCGTCGTCTTCTGTAGAGGGAGCGTCTTTTTCTCTCCAGTTTACTCCTGCTCTTCTTCTTTCTTAGGGGAATATGCCTAGAACATGCTTCGGCTACCAGGGAGTTGATCCTTTCAAGGCACTGGTTTGGATCCATGTCATTTAAGACATCTTCCCAACATGTTTCGTTTAGGACATGGTTTACCTGGTCCCAGTTGATGTTCTTGTTGTTGAAATTGTATTTTGTGAAGACACCTTCACAGGTACATGCATTCGGCTGTTCAGGACCCCTATGCATGTACGTCTGGACTTCGATTAGATTGTGATCGGAATTAGTTGTTTTTGATATTCTTATGTCTCTTATCAGGTCCTCATTATTTGTGAAGATAAGGTCAAGTGTGTTTTCTAGTCTTGTTGGCTCCACTATCTGCTGGCTTAAGGTGTGTTTTTCGCAGAGACTTAGTAGCTCATGTGTGTGTGACCTTTCATCTGCGCTACCTCCGGGGATTGTTTCAGCTATAACATTATTTGCTACATTCTTCCATTTTGTATGCCTTAGGTTGAAATCACCAAGCAGTAAGATGTTTGGAGATGGAGCTGGAAGGTTTTCCAAACAGTAATCGATTTTCAGTAGCTGTTCCTTGAACTGTTGGGAGGTTGCATCTGGTGGCTTGTATACAACCACAATGACTAGGTTTTGGTTCTCGATCTTTATTAATAGAACTTCAACTACCTCATTTGTGGTGTTCAGCAACTCCGTGCAGATAAGGGACTCTTTGACATACAGGCCAACCCCCCCTTGTTGCCTGTTTTTTCTGTCGCATCTAAAAAGGTTGTAACCACTTATCCATATTTCACTGTCAAAGTGATCTTTTGTGTGAGTCTCTGTGAAGGCTGCAAACATTGCATTAGACTCCACTAGAAGTCCACTGATAAAAGGTATTTTGTTGTTGGTGGATGGCTTAAGGCCCTGTATATTAGCAAATATGAACGAGGTTGTATTCTGTGTTTGTTGGGGGGATTTTGTTATTGGCATCAGTAGTTGTAATTCTGGAGGGCCATGGGTGGCCACTGGCTGCGCCTCCAGTCCAACAAGGCTCCAAGGTGGTGGACTATTTTTATTATTTCCTTCCATTTTCTTTTTTCGTTTCCTGCCACTAAAAAATCACCTGGAGTTGGGTTGTCGTAGCTACTATTGTTTGTCTTGTGGGGTCTGTGCCTCCTGGTCCCTTTTAGATGGTATGCAGGGCACTCGATGTTGTAACACTGCTTCTGGAGGACCGAGGAGTGGCACATTTTTGGGTGAAAGAAAGTACAGGAAGAAGAGCGACACACTCCTTTAGACAGGAGGTTGCTACATTTTTTGGGATGGTCAAAGTTGCATGTCCCATTTTTTTCCCCTGTTATTCCATGCTTACAGATGCCCCAAGCATAATAATTATTAAAAATCGAGCACATTTCATTCTCTTTGTCAGTAAGGTGCCCATAGTTATTTTTAAGGGGACCTATCTTATCTCTAACTTTTGTTTTATAGACCTGGAAAAACTTTTTGGGTTAGTTTTAGAATCCCTAGCAACTTTAATTTCATAGTCCCTTTTAGCTTTTCTTATCCCCTTTTTAATGTCCCTCTTAATGTCAATATACTGATTCATAAGATGACCCTCACCTCTTTTGATACACCTATAAATTCCTTTCTTATGCCCTAGTAGATATTTGAGCCTATTATTCATCCATTTTGGGTCATTTCTATTTGATCTAATTTCTTTATATGGGATAAACGTTCTTTGAGCAGCATGTATAGTGTTCAGAAAACTGTCATATTGATAGCTCACTTCGTTACCCCAGTCAACAGATGATAAGTGTTCTCTAAGCCCATCGTAATCTGCTAAGCGAAAATCTGGGACTGTTACTGAGTTATCGCTACTATCGTACTTCCATTCAATGCTAAATGTAATTGATTTGTGGTCACTAGCACCCAGTTCCTCTGAAATTTCTAAATTATTAACAAGGGATTCATTGTTTGCCATAACTAAGTCAAGCAGGTTATTTCCCCTTGTAGGTTCTGTCACAAACTGCTTCAAAAATCAATCCTGAACTACTTCTAAGAAGTCGTATGATTCTAAATTCCCAGTCAAGAAATTCCAATTAATATGACTAAAGTTAAAGTCTCCTAGAATTACTACATTATCGTGCCTTGTGGCCTTAACAATTTCCTCCCATAGTAGTCTCCCTTGGTCCCTATCTAAGTTTGGGGGACGGTATATCACTCCTAAAATCAGTTTTTCATGCCCCTCTGAAAATTCTATCCAAACAGACTCTGTATGTGTTACTTCAGACTTAATACCCGTTTTTATGCAACAGTTCAAGCGATCTCGGACATACAATGCCACCCCACCCCCCTTCCCGATACTTCTATCTACTTGGGACAATTTAAAACCCTGAATATGACATTCCGCAGGCATGTCCCGACTTTTTGAATTAAACCACGTCTCAGTTAAGGCAAATACATCAATGTTACCTGCACTAGCAACTAATCTCAACTCGTCCATCTTATTCCTAGCACTACGGCAATTAGCATAATAAACATTGAAAGACTCTCCTTTCTCTTTACCCTTCCTGCTCATTTCTGTTTTTCTACTAAACCTATTACTGTCCTTATCACCTAGTGTCACTGGCTTTTCAATATCTACCTCGTTCTGCTTATTACTAGTTCCCCTAGAACTCATATTTCTACTACACTGGGACTTCACTGTTTTCCTGCCAAAACCCATACCACTAACTATTCCTAGTTTAAAGTCCTAACTGCTCCCTCCACTGCAGTTGCCAGTGCTACCACCCCAGACCTAGATAAGTGAACCCCATCCCTGGCATACATGTCATTTCTGCCATAGAAGAGGTCCCAGTTGTCAATGAATGTTACCGCATTTTCCTTACAGTATTTGTCCAGCCAGCAATTGACACCAATTGCCCTGGACAACCATTCATTTCCAACTCCTCTCCTTGACAAAATACCACATATGACAGGGTTCCCACCCTTACTCCTAATTATTTCTATTGCTGACCTATACCTGCTAATCAGGTCTTCACTCCTACATCTGCCAACATCGTTGCCTCCAGCACTGAGACAGATAATAGGATTGCTCCCATTACCTCTCATGATGTCATCCAGATGGATAACAATATCCTCCATCCCAGCCCCAGGAAAGCAAACTCTCTGTCTCCTACTCCTGTCCTTCAAGCAGAACGCCCTATCCATATACCTAACTTGGCTATCCCCAACAACAACAATATTCTTACCTTCCTTGGTGTCGTTCGTCGTGATGTTCCCAGTAGTCGACTCACATTCGTCGGGTAGCACTGAGAATGTATTAGATGTTTCCACAACAGTTTCCACGGCAGTCTCTTTCTTCTTCATCGTTTCTACCTTTCCATTCGTCTTCTTGATCGTCAACTTCGTTCCCTGCTGTCCAGCCACTGACCAGTTTCCCTTCTTGACCTGAGGACTCAAAACAGGAGGACTACTACGAATCTTCTTGTTTTCCTCGGTCAGTCGCCGAATCTCCATCTTCGCCATCCTCAATTCTTCCTTAAGCTGTTGGTAAAGTTGCTCGATGGAGGGCATCTTGCTTCAATTCGTAGAGATCGCGCAAACAGGTCTTCACTGAGCTAAGTACACGTCACCACTGAGCTAAGTACACGTCACCACTGAGCTAAGTACACGTCACCACTGGGCTAAGTACACGTCACTATCCAGGGAGGTACTGTCCTTCTATCTTGTGTGTTACCATCCAGGGAGGTACTGTCCTTCTATCTTGTGTGTTACCATCCAGGGAGGTACTGTCCTTCTATCTTGTGTGTTACTATCCAGGGAGGTACTGTCCTTCAATCTTGTGTGTTACCATCCAGGGAGGTACAGTCCTTCTATTTTGTGTGTTACCATCCAGGGAGGTACTGCCCTTCTATCTTGTGTGTTACCATCCAAGGAAGTACTGCCCTTCTATCTTGTGTGTTACTATCCAGGGATATACTGTCCTTGTATCATGTGTGTGAAATATGATCCTGTTTTTTTAACAGTGGCAGGATTGCTGATCTTTTCTTTCTCACGAACATGTAAGATGACATAAATGTTGGACATTTACTTATACTCAGTATACATATTCCTTTCCTTCGTTTTTGTAAATAGTTCTTATTCGTTTGTTTCCTTTCCATGCTAGGAGGCTTGGTCTGAGACCTCGCACAGGGGAAGATGATACCAGGAATCACTAACAAATAACATATATCGTGTGGGAGACGTTCTACTACTCCCGGTCCTACCCCTCCCTTGTTATATATATATATATATATATATATATATATATATATATATATATATATATATATATATATATATATCTGTGTGTGTGTGTGTGTGTGTGTGTGTGTGTGTGTGTGTGTGTGTGTGTGTGTGTGTGTGTGTGTCGTGCCGAATATGTAAAACTGGTCAATTAGCAAGAACTCATTTAAAATTAAGTCCTTTCTAAAATTTTCTCTTATACGTTTAAAGATATATTTTTTTCATTAATGTTAATGTAAAAATTTATAATTTTGCACTAAAAGAATCTTAGAAAACTTACCTAACCTTATTATAACAAGAACAATTTATTTTAGCCTAACCCAACTAAATATATTTTAGATTTTTTTACAATAATTTAATACTAAACAAACACAGTGAAATATAGTTTTTTCGTTAGGTTCAGAATGATTTTGGCGAAATTATTGCATACACAAATTTTCACTTGTCCGATATGGCAAGATGAGCGTTGCTATTTAAGTCAATAAGTCAAGATCGCAAATTCTGCCTATTCGGCACGACATATATATATATATATATATATATATATATATATATATATATATATATATATATATATATATATATATATATATATATATATATATATATATATATATACTGTGTGACCAATGTTCCAAGTCAGACCAAAACGTCGTTACAAGTTTCACTCTCCTATGTGCGGGTTGTGTATTAGGTTGAAATAATATAATCGTTAAGAGGTAAACCAGTATGGGTGAAGCAGCAGTGTGGGTAGGGACGTGCCAGGCTGAGAGTGTGAGAAGGTTCATCAAGTCTGGCTTGTGTTGAGAACCTCATTATTTGCTTGTACTTTGTTCTCACATTCTATAATGTGTTAGTGTGAGGCCCAACACTGTACAAGCTGCAAACAAATGGTATAAAATACCGACACAATGGAAAGATAAACACATAAGCAGTATATTGTGATCCTTCATTGACGTTTCGCCCACACAGTGGGCTCTGTCAAGTTACAAACAGATCTACTTGTGACTTGATAAAGCCCACTGTGTGGGCGAAACGTTGTCAATAAAAGACCACATTATACTGCTTATGTGTTTACTTTTCCACTGTACAAGCTATGTGAGTGCTTGCCACCGCTGCTAATACACTCTAGCACCACAAGTGATGCACTTTCGAATCTGAACGTTCCCTGGGACAGTTCAACCGCTATGTTTCCGTATATATTGCTCTTTCTTTTATTAATTCACTTATTTGTGAATATACTTTAATGCAGGTTGATATAATTTAAACTCCAGTAAGAGAAATGTAATTTATAAGTTTACAGAAAGAGTTTAATAAGTGGCGTCGGAACTTTAGTAAGAAAATTAACGCAGTAAAACCATTATAATAGGTCTCAGTTTGACTCACGAAATTACAGTAACATGATTGCAAATAAATCAGGGAACGGGTGAGGTTTGAACCCATGGCGAGCGAGTCGTGAAACTCACTTGCCATAGGTTTTAATCCTAAAACTGACTTACCATGGGTTTTAATCCTAAAACTCACTTTTCATGGGGTTTTAAGCCCGGCCCGTTCCGTGATCTGATACATTCCATTTATAAGATCATCTTGGCAAGCACACCTCACTAACCACGGTCGCCTCACACACACTTCAACTCCTCACTTATATTACCCACCGAATGACTGGTTAAGTGTGCTGTTGCAGTTCATCTTGTGAACAGCGACGCAAATAAGAATCACAAGAGTCGGAGCGTCTTTCAGAATCCGTGGACAAAATTGTTATAGCTTTGGATACTACAGCATTTAATAATTTCCTAGAATACTGTTGTATCATATGGTAATTAAACTAGTTGATGGAGAATGTAAAAAAATTGGGTTCCAAGACTATCGACTACACGAGGGTCATTATGGCTATAAATATTTTTACAACCACTCAGAAAGATGAGGATTGAAGTAAACTTCCAGCATATATACCTTGTGAGAGACATCCTCAGTTTTCGTATCCTCGGTGCATATATCCTCACTATATATCCTCGGTGCATATATCCTCACTATATATCCTCGGTGCATATATCCTCACTATATATCCTCGATGCATATATCCTCACTATATATCCTCGGTGCATATATCCTCACTATATATCCTCGGTGCATATATCCTCACTACATATCCTCGATACATATATCCTCACTATATATCCTCGGTGAATATATCCTCACTGCATATCCTCGGTGCATATATCCTCACTACATATCCTCGGTGCATATATCCTCGGTGTATATATATCCTCACTATATATCCTCGGTGTATATACATATCCTCACTATATATCCTCGGTGCATATATCCTCGGTGTGTATATATCCTCGGTGCATATATCTTCGGTGCATATATCTTCGGTGCATATATCCTCGGTGCATATATCCTTGGGGCATATATCCTCCGTGCATATATCCTCGGTGCATATATCCTTGGGGCATATATCCTCGGTGCATATATCCTCGGTGCATATATCCTTGGGGCATATATCCTCGGTGCATATATCCTCGGTGCATATATCCTTGGGCATATATCCTCGGTGCATATATCCTCGGTGCATATATCCTTGGTGCATATATCCTCGGTGCATATATCCTCGGTGCATATATCCTTGGTGCATATATCCTCGGTGCATATATCCTCGGTGCATATATTCTTGGGGCATATATCCTCGGTGCATATATCCTCGGTGCATATATCCTTGGGGCATATATCCTCGGTGCATATATCCTCGGTGCATATATCTTCAGTGCATATATCCTCGGTGCATATATCCTCGGTGCATATATCCTCGGTGCATTTATCTTCGGTGCATATATCCTCGGTGCATATATCTTCGGTGCATATATCCTCGGTGTATATATCCTCGGTGCATATATCCTCGGTGCATATATCTTCGGTGCATATATCCTCGGTGCATATATCCTTGGGGCATATATCCTCGGTGCATATATCCTTGGGCATATATCCTTGGTGCATATATTCTCGGTGCATATATACTCGGTGCATATATCCTCAGTGCATATATCCTCGGTGCATATATCCTCGTTGCATATATCCTTGGGGCATATATCCTCGGGGCATATATCCTTGGGGCATATATCCTCGGTGCATATATCCTTGGGGCATATATCCTCGGTGCATATATCCTTGGGGCATATATCCTCGGTGCATATATCCTCGGTGCATATATCCTCGGTGTATATATTCTCTGTGCATATATCCTTGGGGCATATATCCTCGGTGCATGTATACTCGGTGCATATATCCTTGGGGCATATATCCTCGGTGCATATATCCTTGGGCATATATCCTCGGTGCATATATCCTCGGTGCATATACGGTGCATATATCCTCGGTGCATATATCCTCGGTGCATATATCTTCGGTGCATATATCCTCGGTGTATATATCCTCGGTGCATATATCTTCGGTGCATATATCCTCGGTGCATATATCTTCGGTGCATATATCCTCGGTGCATATATCCTTGTGACATATATCCTCGGTGCATATATCCTCGGTGCATATATTCTCGGTGCATATATCCTCGGTGCATATATCCTCGGTGCATGTATCCTCGGTGCATATATCCTCGGTGCATGTATCCTCGGTGCATATATCCTCGGTGCATATATCCTTGGGGCATATATCCTCGGTGCATATATCCTTGGGGCATATATCCTCGGTTCATATATCCTCGGTGCATATATCCTCGGTGCATATATCCTTTGGGCATATATCCTCGGTGCATATATCCTCGGTGCATATATCCTCGGTGCATGTATCATTGGGGCATATATCCTCGGTGCATATATCCTCGGTGCATATATCCTCGGTGCATATATCCTCGGTGCATATATCCTCGGTGCATATATCCTCGGTTCATATATCCTTGGTGCATATATCCTCGGTGCATATATCCTTGGGGCATATATCCTCGGTGCATATATCCTTGGGGCATATATCCTCGGTGCATATATCCTTGGGGCATATATCCTCGGTGCATATATCCTCGATGCATATATCCTCGGTGCATATATCCTTGGGGCACATATCCTCGATGCATATATCCTCGGTGCATATATCCTCGGTGCATATATCCTTAGGGCATATATCCTCGGTGCATATATCCTCGGTGCATATATCCTCGGTGCATATATCCTCGGTGCATATATCCTTGGGGCATATATCTTCGGTGCATATATCCTCGATGCATATATCCTCGGTGCATATATCCTTGGGACACATATCCTCGGTGCATATATCCTTGGGGCATATATCCTCGGTGCATATATCCTCGGTGCATATATCCTTGGGGCATATATCCTCGGTGCATATATCCTCGGTGCATATATCCTTGGGGCATATATCCTCGGTGCATATATCCTCGGTGCATATATCCTCGGTGCATATATCCTTAGGGCATATATCCTCGGTGCATATATCCTCGGTGCATATATCCTCGGTGCATATATCCTCGGTGCATATATCCTTAGGGCATATATCCTCGGTGCATATATCCTCGGTGCATATATCCTCGGTGCATATATCCTCGGTGCATATATCCTTGGGGCATATATCTTCGGTGCATATATCCTCGATGCATATATCCTCGGTGCATATATCCTTGGGACACATATCCTCGGTGCATATATCCTTGGGGCATATATCCTCGGTGCATATATCCTCGGTGCATATATCCTTGGGGCATATATCCTCGGTGCATATATCCTCGGTGCATATATCCTTGGGGCATATATCCTCGGTGCATATATCCTCGGTGCATATATCCTCGGTGCATATATCCTTGGGGCATATATCTTCGGTGCATATATCCTCGGTGCATATATCCTCGGTGCATATATCCTCGGTGCATATATCCTCGGTGCATATATCCTCGGTGCATATATCTTCGGTGCATATATCCTCGGTGCATATATCCTCGGTGCATATATCCTTGGGGCATATATCCTCGGTGCATATATCCTCGGTGCATATATCCTCGGTGCATATATCCTCGGTGCATATATCCTTGGGGCATATATCTTCGGTGCATATATCCTTGGGGCATATATCCTCGGTGCATATATCCTCGGTGCATATATCCTCGGTGCATATATCCTCAGGGGAGATGTTATGCATGGTTCTGCATGACATTGTAATGTATATATAGTGGAGAAGTGCGCCATAATAATATGAATGTTATAATTGTAAAGCTTAATTTTATAATTTATAATTTGCATATGGGGGCACTGACAAGAACTTTAAACTGTAAGTGTAAGGAAATCCTTCCAGGGATTTATTTTCCAAGTGTGTTTTGGTTACCGGGTGATGGTGGGCGGGTGAGTCACGAGGAGGCAGTATGGAGTAAAGGCTGGCGTCGCACTCTGACAGGTTAGCTCCACTTTTCTGTTTGTGCGACTTTGTCAGGTGCCGTGCTTCTTCCTTTAAGTGAATGTGATCTGACCTGACTAGGTTGGGGCATTGGCTTGGGGTGGATAGGGGACTTGGACCTGCCTCGCATGGGTTGGTAGGCCTGCTGCAGTGTTCCTTCTTTATGTTCTTATGTACACTTAAGAACATTTTAAATGTATATTGAACGCAATATTTCATATTACTGGTGACAGGCCGGGCCACGGGGGCGTTGACCCCCAAAACCCTCTCCAGGTATACTGTTATAACCAGTGTTCACTTTACGAGGTCTGGTCTGACATCGGGAAGTATAGGTGATGATCGTGGACCTTTTAGCAGATGTACACTATATATAAAAAAAAAAACTCGCTAGGTATCCCGTTTTCAGCTTTGAACTTTTAACTAAAGTTCGTCTTACTGAGAGGAAAGTTCGATACCAATTTGATTTTTTCAATATTGTTTCGTAAATTTTCGTGCATAACTTGAGTCATCGTCTAAGGAAGCGTCTGAGAGGAAAGTTGAGTGATGCTCTAGCTAGTTAAGGCTTCAAGTTTGTACTGTATTGGTAGAATTACCGACAATGTATTAGGTAAAGAGGACACATGTTGCAGCTAGTGCGACATTTTTATTGTGACAACGTTTCGCTCTCCAGGAACTTTGTCCAGCCGTTACGGCTGGACAAAACTCTTGGAGAGCGAAATCTTGGCACAATAAAATGTCGCATTTGGTGCACATGTCATCTTTACCTTAAGTATGCACTGGTTGCCGTGGGCTCGAACCCCACCATTTCTGTGATTTATCCGACTTTCCAAATTTCAGCACTGGTGTATTTTGATCCAAGGTTCATATTGTTATTGTTTGCCACCCTTCATGGAAGGTTCCTTGATGTTGGTGAGGGGCTCTTGATTTAGGGAATTGGATCTGTGCTCCAGTTCCCCGAATTAAGCCTGAATGCCTTCCACATCCCCCCTCCCCTGGGCGCTGTATAATCCTACGGGTTTAGCGCTTCCCCCTTGATTATAATAATAATAATAGTTTGCCAATTTATTTGGCTTCTTGGCGGTGTTGATCTACAATTACTGTACTTCTTTGAACAGTTTTAATTATAGCTTGTAGGTCTCTCAGAGTTGAGCTGCAGCTCGTCTGCATCTTAGTGGTTTGAGGTACAGTTACTGCGTCTCTTGCATGGGTTGAGGTACAGGGGCTGGGGTTGTTATACCCGGGGATCTCTCTCTCTCGGATCGCACAGTGACCTAAGCAAATGTACTTGTAAGTAAACTTTTAGTGATAAAACTTTTCCTAAGCATTTTGAAGAGATTCTAAAATGCAAAATATCACCGTAGCCACCTCGGCCGTGATATTTTGAGATAAAGGACATGGTCCCTGATATTGGTGTCCGTGTAGTGGTGAGTGCAGCCAGTGGTCCGTGGCGAGGCGGAGGGGGTGACGTGACGGCTCTTGACATTTTTACTTGTGGGTGGAGAATGTCACAATACCGTGACTGGAACAATTCAAGAATAACTCGCACGTAGGAGAAACCTGTGACGACACTCCTATCTGAACTGAGCCATTATCGTGTAAAAAGTTGAGTGACAAAAAGCAGAGACCAGAAGACAGGTCGGGAAAAGTGAGGGAAGAATGTGACAGTAGTGGTAGTAGCAGCATTAGTAACTATAATTATGGTAGTAATAGTAACCGTAATAGCAGCAGTAGTATGGTAACAAAATTCGCCTCCTGGGTATCTTCAGTTAATTCAAGCATAAGCAAGAATATATATATACACCGTGAGGTGTGTATTTCTCAGTGTATATATTCCAAAAGCTTACCTTAATTCCTGTTTCTGGGACTGAAGTCCACTTGACCGGTGATGAACAGATGACAGGCATGAATGACCATTAACCACATTCGTACTCTCAATACTTATTCTAACTTCGCCTCTATTTTGCGCTATAAACTTTTAAAATATTCGTATATAGCCTTTCCCAAGTTAACCTCACTTTGTGGTGTGTAAGCACTCTGCACCTGTCCTAGCTTAACCAAATTATGTTCCTCACGGAGAAGCTCTAAATAGCACTTTAGGAATGGGAGGTACTTAGCTATATAAAAAAAAGTAGCTCCAGTTTGTTAGAGCTAGAACCCCTTTTCCAGCATTGGTCACTTCGTCCCTCCCCGTCTTGAAGGATAGCCTAACCTAAGTATTTATTATTCTCTAAACCCGTGTTAGTCATTCATCCACATTCGAGACTCGATCCTCTGTCGCGGTCTGGTCTCTGATTAGTCAGGCTGTTTGGTAATTGTATAAGTCCAGCAGGATACAAGGTCCGGGAGAGCAGCAGCGGCGGGGAGACATCAGACACAACACTCCACCCACCACACCTCATGTGTTGCTACACACACTATATACAGGCTTGGTAACCCTTCAGCACACCATCAAGATAAAATAAAGCTACCACCCTCTTCCATAGATCAGCCCTGATTACTTCCCATTCCCCAAATGGTGTTAAGTTTGATACTTCCCATAAACATAGCTATAACAACATCCGTGGCAAGCAAGATGTGTGGCCTGGCATCCCGAGTACTCTACGTGATGACTGACGGATGAGCGCACCACCTTCATCCACACTAACAATGTACACTATACCCACATCATATCTATTAAGAGATCTCTGTATATATTTTTTAAAATATCCGTATGTCATAAAACAACACTGGTAAAGATTGAGCGTCACCAAAAAATTTATTTATTTCAGATATTTATATTCGCAGAGATAAACGATTAACCTTTTTTTTTCAAATATCCATGTAAATATTTCAGAATGAGGCGGCCAACTGCAGACTCTAGACTTATGATCATAAGAAAAACAGGAGAATAAACACTAAACTAACCTAGAGAAGCCTTGAGAGCCAGCTGATTCAAAAGGTGGTGTGATTACACGTAACTCAGTCCAAGTGATACACTTGCATTTGTGGTCACAGTGGTGCCTGTACTAACCTTCCTATGGTGTAGAAATATACCTAGTTGGACGAATATTATTGTGGCTAGCTGGTCTAGTGGCTAACGCGACGGGCTGGAGTTTTGAGACTCTCTGACCGCGGGTTCAATCCCAGCCGGGGTATGGTTTGGTCTGAGTTTTAGTCGTCTGATGACTTGCTCAGTTATTGGTCATGGTCGAGGCCTTCCGTTGGCTTACCTACCCATCCAGGTTTTCTACCTCATTTAAAGACAGTAGTAGTAACAGTGTCCATGAATTGTAATAATAGATTGTATGGGACTCCAACAATTCCCAGTTGATAATGACACGAGCAACGACTGGAAACTTTATTAAGATAACATTTCGCCTGCGCAGCAGGCTTTATCAAGTCTAATAGTAGCACAATCCATAGGCAAAAGAGAGGAACATGGGTGTAAAAGAGGCAATATTAGAGAAGTGTAGTAGGCTTACTGGTTCACTCTTGCAAGGTAAATCTTGTAATAAAGTTGGTAGAATTACCGACAATATGTAAAGTAAAAGGACACAAGTGCAACTAATGTGACATTTATTGTGGCAACGTTTCGCTCTCCAGGAGCTTTATCATGCCATTGTAATGGCTTGATAAAGCTCCTGGAGAGCGACCCCTCAAGGAAGGTTCCTTGATGTTGGTGAGGGGCTCTTGATTTAGGGAATTGGATCTGTGCTCCAGTTCCCCAAATTAAGCCTGAATGCCTTCCACATCCCCCCCCAGGCGCTGTATAATCCTCCGGGTTTAGCGCTTCCCCCTTGATTGTAATAATAATAATCCTGGAGAGCGAAACGTTGCCACAATAAATGTCACATTAGTTGCACTTGTGTCCTTTTACTTTACAAGGTAAATCTTAACACACTGGCATGTTGAGTAGTAGTTCCCGGTGATAAACCTCGTTCAGTATCCGGCTAAAGGTTTTGTAACTGTGTCAGGGGTCATGATTAAAATAGTTTCAAAGCATTTTCTCGCAAATTTTTCATCTTTTGTTACTTGTTTTGAACAGAGAAAATTCAACAGATGGTTGTATGAATTTCTATGTTGGTCACATGTATTGTTTCTGTTATCAGTTGAGGCTCCGCACTTACGAACGTTGACTTGTTTTACACATCTCAGGTGTGTATTAACTAAAAATGGTTATAACTATAAGCATAATTTTTAAAGTGGGTGGACCGGTAAGCCTGCGGAAGGCCTCTATCAGACTACCAAAAGCTCCAGCTGTGGATCATCATATGACTAAGAGCAGCGTCAGGAAACACTTGTCCTGTTTTCTGGCAAATCCTACCAACAGTTGACCTGTTTACTCGAGCTTCTGGTGGTCCCTCTCACATAAATCTTGTATCCACAGCCTGAAATATTGTAGGCACCTCCCCCTTCATATGTGCTACTGTTACTGTTTTTCTTTTTTTCGTCTAGTGAGTTCACAGCAGAAGAGGTTACGACGGCTACTTTGTTGTTTCGAAAATCTGTGATGTTGGAGACGTCAAATGTAAGGAAATTATGCCTCGGTCTACTTCCTTTTCGGTTTTGATGTTTTCCAAAATATCCATGTAACGTTTTCTACAACTAATGATGAGTGATCTTTGGTACTGCAGTTCCAGATGATTTAACTAACACTCTTCAAGGAAACACAAGCTACATATCTTATAATCATTTAGGAAGATCCTTGTCAATACATTTCTTCTTTATGCTGACATGTAACCAAAAAATGTACGTGGTAGTTTTTATGAGTTAGCTTACGGTTTTGCTTGTCTATAAGAACCTCTAAAAAGAATTCTGTTATTTACTTCAATTTCTAAAGTAAACCGGTTCGGTGGATCTAATCAGTTGAGGTCTCATATCTGTTGAAGGTCGGGTTGTGTAGGAGCGGTGAACAATATGTCTATATACTTAGTTAGGATTGAAGGTGCCCAAGTCGATCAGTTTCCAGCTACTCCATGTAGCTGTTCGCCGGTATAGCACTTAACAGTGATCTCTTGGTCAAGCTGAAAGACACTAGCAAATGCCGTCGTGTGTGAAGCAGTTAAATGTAATACATGATTTCATTAATAAATGGTTTCATAATAAAGACACTGGGCAATACATCTGAAGGACGTTTTTGTGAGTCAACGCCCCCGCGGCTCGGTCCTAGACCAGACCTCCTCGAGGATCAAGGTCTAATCAACTAGGATGTTACTGCTGACCCCACACACTCCATGATTATTTATGTGAATTAAGGAATATATAAAATGCAGAAGAGCAAAATTATTATTGCATTGGAGATATTCAAAAGAAAATGGAATGGAACTTGGCACACCCCAAGGTGTTCTCAGTCTATATTGTTTTATTAAGCAAATTAGCCAAAATAAACTTTGCTAATGGTATGACGCATGGAGGCCTTGCTGGTGGTATGTAGACTCGGTCCCTATGTTATAAAATGAAACTAGCACTGAAAGAACCTGATGTAAACTGCAGAGTGGGGTTTGTAGGTGGGAACTTTTGAAATGTGAAGAACGCTTTCCCCTGCGCATCATTCAGCGCTCTTGGTAATAAAAATATTAGGGGGAGCGCTAAACCCGTAAAGATTATACAGCGCCTGTGGGGGGGGGGAGGCATTCAGGCTCGATTCAGGGAACTGGAGCACAGATCCAATTCCCTAGATCAAGAGCCCCCTCACCAGCGTCAAGGAACCTCCCTTGAGGGATCACACAAAAGAAAATCAGATGAAAAAAATATCTTCTATTTACACTTTTACGTTAGTTAATAGTATTTCTGCGACTAAATTTGTTAAATAACTTAAGTGCTAACGATCTTGTTGCCACAGGAAGAACATAAAAGATAAGTCTTCTGTGAGAGGAGAGTAAAATCATGGTCAAGGTAACTAAACCCAAAATGACTGAGTCTGATATTACCACTTGCAACTTGGAATGAATTCTTCCAATTATCAATACTCAGTGTGACGGAGGTCTGGACCAGATATTCTCTGATGGATCACCTGATCTTGTAAGTGGCGCTGCTGGAACAATACTTACTGTCGTTAGAACCCAGAAGTTTGTCAGACATTTTGAAATGTTTCTAAAAGATCAAGGATTGAGTGTCAACTTAATTGCCATTGAAGTGGCCATTGAATTTTTAAATATATAATAAATTCAGTTGTATTTTTAGTTAAAAAAAATTAGCTTTGTTGATCAAATTGAAAAAAAAATTACTAACAAAACTACAGAAGACATAAGAAATGTAAATGTTAAAAAGAATAGCAAGATATGAATGTTCATGTGGATACCATCTCGTGTCAGCGTCACGGGGAATGACACAGCTGATGTACTGGCAGAAACACCAACACAAGAAGATATACAACACAGGTTCTGAGTAACATTCTAGCGAATTACAAGGGAAAAGTCAAATTAGAAAGTGCCTTTGTCGATAGTGAATCGGTAGAGCATTACAGCGAGGTTGTGTTAGATGAAACTATACAAAATACCATGATGTTCTGAGGTGATTAATTCCAACTACTCTAATATGGAAAGAATGAAGAACTCAAACGAAATACTTGATACAAAACGAAATGAATGTGTAACTTGGTTATAATAATTCCAAAAGATCTGTTATTTGCAGAACATAATAATGTAAATTTTCGTTTAGGCCAGAAAAAATGACAGGGTAGATAGAAAAATTGACAAATGCAGTATTATGCAGTCCTTTATTGACTACGTTTCGCCCACAGTGGGCTTTATCAAGTCACAAACATGTATTTGACTTGATAAAGGCCACTATATGCGAAACCAAGTCAATAAAGAATCACATTATACTGCATTTGTTTATTTTTCCATCGTGTCGATATTTTATACTGTCTCCATGACAGGGTAGATAATGAGAACTTTCAAACCAACAGAAATAATGCCAATGATGACACTATTCCACTAACTTGTGCTTTATCTCGTTTTGAATATTATTCATTGTTGATGACTATGTTGCGCTGCCATCATTTATGAGGTCTGAGGTTCGGATGTGTATTCACATCTGCTTTAGGTCTGCCGTCTGCTACGTATGACCGTCTACTCTGGCGTCTACATTTTAATTGAACTATACGCCGCTGGTCAGCGAGGCGTGGGGCATTTGAACTGGGGAGGTCAGCGTCGGTGACCCAAACATTCCCAAGACTAAAGCTATATATGAAGCTAAGGCAGGAAAGAGACAGATGGAAAAGGTACAGAGATTGTTTACTGCCTCTTGACGCAATGAAACTCAAACTGTTTGGAAGGTACTTTTTGGAGTTAAGGAAGGGATACCTGATAAGGAAATAGAAGATAATGGATGGCCTAGTTCTAAGTCAACACACTACCCTAACAGCATACTGGAGTGGGAGCTATGGTAGAAAGTGTAAAATAAACCTTGTGAAAAGCAGAGAATACTGTCAACATCTGTGATCCTAGCCTATCCAACCATTCTCGGGAGATAACAAATATTACTGAAGCAAATACATGTATATTAGTCTTCAAAAGTAAACTAGATCACTGCCTCTGAGAATTGATAGGCCAACCAGGCTGTCGGGGCCAGCGGGCCGCCAACAGCAACAGCCTAGCTGAGCATGCAGTGAACAGAAAAGTCTTGTCCCTGGCCGGACCGCGAGGTTAGAAAAAAAAAAATGTCAAGTGTTTGGGGGAATAAAGGGGGGAGTGTGTGTGTGTGTGTGTGTGTGTGTGTGGTAAGTGTGCGTCATACTTGCTCCTGACACAGAGGGGGAGTATGTAAATGAGGTGTAGCTTACGGGGTGTGTTAGATCAATCATTCTCTGTTGAATGTCATGAACACACCAACTGAATAACAATGCTCTTTATTATAGGAGTGCATTTGTCTTGTATCTGAGTGTGAAGGAAAAAGCCGGTATTAAGTGCGGTTATGGTTGTTCAGACACCCAGGAACCATTAGCGTGTTACCGCCAGCACTACCATCTAGTGGGCTGAGGCTAAACTCCAGTTCCTGGGGTCTTACCTGGAGAGAGTTCCGGGGGTCAACGCCCCCGCGGCCCGGTCTGTGACCAGGCCTCCTGGTGGATCAGAGCCTGATCAACCAGGCTGTTGCTGCTGGCTGCACATAAAACCAACGTACGAGCCACAGCCCGGCTGGTCAGGAACCGACTTTAGGTGCTTGTCCAGTGCCAGCTTGAAGACTGCCAGGGGTCTGTTGGTAATCCCCCTTATGTATGCTGGGAGGCAGTTGAACAGTCTCGGGCCCCTGACACTTATTGTATGGTCTCTTAACGTGCTAGTGACACCCCTGCTTTTTATTGGGGGGATGGTGCATCGTCTGCCAAGTCTTTTGCTTTCGTAGTGAGTGATTTTCGTTTGCACGTTCGGTACTAGTCCCTCTAGGATTTTCCAGGTGTATATAATCATGTATCTCTCCCGCCTGCGTTCCAGGGAATACAGGTTTAGGAACCTCAAGCGCTCCCAGTAATTGAGGTGTTTTATCTCCGTTATGCGCGCCGTGAAAGTTCTCTGTACATTTTGATTTGCTTTAATTTCTACTCCTGGTAGTATTAACCTTACCTGGTGTGGGTTGAAGTTTGGAGAAACACTTCACCTCCACTCTTCTCCTGATCAGGTAAGGTGATCTACCGGGAGTATATCTGTTCATTGTTACTGATTTACTTGGTTACCAGTAATGACACTGAAGTTGAATACCATCCTTGTCTTTCTTCAATGTTATACTTATCTAACTTTATGTAACCAGTGTCATTTTCTTCATTATCAGCCGTGCTGCTGGCCTGGTCAACCAGGGTAGACGCTAGTTATTGTAGCAAGATCCCTGTCTACAGGACGTAGTGGGGGATATTACGATTACTAATCACCTTTTCAAATTTTATTTGTGGTGTTACAACTAAGTGGTGACAGGATTTTCCAGAACATGGGACGAACATCGGCATCCAGGATAACATCAGAAGACCATCCTGGGTATTATATACTCCTGCCCTAACATCTTACTGGAACCACAACGGCCAATTTTTATTTAATTTTAATTAAAAGCATTAGAAAATTATCTTATTCCTCAAGTTATTCATTTATTTATTTTTCCCTTTTTTAGTTCACGCGGAAGGCGTTTCCCTGACACTGAGCCCACGGTCTTGCTGGCTATAAGTTTTATTCAGGAAATGCGCAATTTAAGAAGAGCTCCCCCATGTTTATAATATTTTAACTAGAGGACGATGGGAACAGCAAGACAAAAAGTGTGGTGGAAGACCAGTCTGCTGCCGCAGATATTACAAACATTGCCGGGGCAATAAAAGTTTTTATGAATAAACAGATTACGTGCATGCTATCTCCGCTAAGTGCCAGATAAACCAGGCTGTGATGGATACGTGAACCGCCAAAAGCAACAGCCCGTTTGAACCAACAAAGAAAAAAAGCCTAAATCCCGGCAGGACTGCGAGGGGAAAAAAAAACTCTTAAAACCACTCGCAGGTATATCCTAGGTATAATAGTACAAATTTGTACCTTGGCTTTGAGGGCACACATGTTGGGGCACCTTTCATGAGTTTCGAGAGCCTCTCTACTCTGGGAGCCCGGCCATGGGCCAGGCTCGTTTGGTGTTTGCCTGGTCAAACCCCTCAAGGAAGGTTCCTTGACGCTGGTGAGGGGCTCTTGATCTAGGGAATAGGGTCCGTGCTCCAGTTCCCTGGATTAAGCCAAATACCTTCCACAGGTTTAGCTCTTTCCCCTTAGTAATTGCCTGGTCTACTAGGCTGTTGCTGCTGGAGACCCTGTGAAGGCTTACTCAGCCCTGTAACAACTTCAGTCAGTATTACTAAGGCTGGCTCCTCCCCAGGAAAATTAATGAATAGAAAAAGAAATAATTCACAAAGATAAACACTTTATTATTAAGTAATGAAAATATAAAACAATAAAACATGAGTTTGTATCCTACATGAAAGAAAAATGAAAAAGGAAATGGAAAAATTATATTTGAATTCAATGCTAATATGTACAGTTATACTGGGGTGTCTGGTTGAGGTAGACACCGTCTTGTAGAAACTGTAGCCGTTACTGATGAGGGGGGGGGGTTAACAGGTGTTGAGTGACAACCCAACGACTAGTTCTTCACAGTCTACAGCCTTGAATAGTCTTTCCAGATGACAGGAACGCAGGTTCTTTACCACTGCAAAGATGAGGGGTCGTTGCCTGCTGTTGCTTACTATTACTCAGGTAGGTAGATCAAAAAGTGACGTCTCAGGACTTCAGTCCGTCTCCTTCAACACGTTTCTTTGGTTGGCAGATGACCCGAGCTGTCATTCCAAGCTAGAAAGAGACAAAGGTTACCCACCACTGCTTAAGAAATCTCTCCATGATAAGTACATTACCTAAAAGAAATGGTGATTATCTAAAAGCATAATGTGAACACAAGACTGAAAGAACTAAGTTTATTATTGGTCAAAAGTGAAGCTTTCAACCCAATATATCCACTAGAATAGGAGCAGAGGCTTTTACAGTTGTGCTGGGAGCTGAGTCAAGTGATTATGATTACTGTTTGGTCCAAGCCCCCACACGTCACCTTTCGGGGTGGAAAAAGGGGAGGGGAAAGGGGATAGCGGGAGCTAGACTGACCCTACCTTAACAAGCAGCCGGCAATCAAACTATCGTCACCATATACTCACTCGCTACACATATCTGTTGAATTTTTCCTCACACTTCCCCATACCAAGACTTATAGTCAAGGAGTATAAGAAGAATAGGCTAGGAAAAAGTTCTACCCTGTGGAAGTCGCGTAAGGCACCAAATCTTCTACTGACTGTCACGACTTAACCAGAGAAATAATTGAATGAACCATTGATATACACAATGTGGAACTTAAAAGCTTGGAGAGCCAATGTCCACCTCAAGAGGCGACTGTTGGTTCCCTTAAAAGTTTCTAGGTATATGAAATGTTTGTGATCCATTTCTAAAATGAATTCTTTTCCCAGTAAATAAAATTTAAGCTTGGAGATGAGATACCCTACACAAGGGCTAAACATCCCTTTTGAATGGTGGAGTATCTTCTTCTGTAGGAGGGAAATTTTAGATTTAATACACAGGAACTAGGAGTGTGTGTATTTTGTGCAGTAAGCACCTGACACCTATTGCAAGAACTATACTTCTTTGTAACCTGTAAGTACATGCTTGGCCAAAAATAAGTGTTTGAGTTTATGCCACGTCTTACGATGTGCCAAGTGTTTGGTCACTGGCAAATCGTGAGCCATTTGAAGAACAGTCTCTCGACATGGTTTAGGAACAACAAGGAGGGAATAATCTATCGTTGAAGAATGAGATTTAAATACAGATTTATATAAGATACCATTAATATATTCAAACTTATGAGATACGTATCTCCCGTGGATAACTTTGTTGTTAAAAGCTTGATTATGACAATCCCGAAGTGAAAGGCAGTCGCGCTGTATATTGACAAAGTCATCCTTGGACATAAAATCTGGGAAAATAAAAGGACTTACGGTGATAGAAGAGGAGGTAGGAGAAGCCTGGGTTATGGTCTGAGCCCTAGTCAAGACATTGAGAGTGCCGGAGGTAATACCCTTACTTTCACCTGACGAGTGGACAGGTGATCCTGCTACCTCACTATCGAGAACAGTATCATCTGTTTCCACCCCAAATGAACAGTACGAGACAATGCAGCTTCCGGTGCGGAATTGTTAATGGGCTTATTTAGCTTGCAAGGAAGAGGAGCTGGAAAACTTAGTTCCATGGGTGGTGACGAAAGATCCGCCTCCGAAGGAATAATGGCACCTTTAACGTTACCCACTATTAGAGAACAAGTAATTGGGGCAAGTACCTCATTAGTCCAACCGGTGAACCATTTAGTTTTCAAGTAACAATGTATTGTAGGGAAAGTATTTTCAAGACGCAAGTAGTCTGAAAGAATAGAGGACACGAGAGGTTTTAAAGTAGGGGAACTGTCCGAAATTACGATGCACGTACATCCAGTGTCACGTAATATGTCCGAGACTTGTATACCATTAACTGTTTCTGAACAGGAGGGTGCTTGGTCATTGCAGTCAACAAAACATTGCCAACTTTCTCTATTTTCTTGGAAGGACAATCTGGACGTTTATGTCCAATACCACCACACCGATGACATGTTGGTATAATAGCTGGTGACTTTTTCTACTGTAGGCTTCTTAACCTTTGGTTCAGGTGAACCATTGCCCTTAGGGATCGATCCCTTTAGGACTTTATAGGAATTGTGAGCCTCAGCATACAAGTCAGCGGCCTCAGCAACTTCCTCAGCTTTAAGCAGGTTACGTTCTCAAATGAATGTTTGTATCTGGTGAGGAAGAGCTGTCAGGAACTGGTCAGCAACCATGAAGTCTAAGAGTTTCATAACTGTGATCAATTCTTGAGCTTTCTATCCAAAAGTCGAACAAACGAAAGAGTGTTACCTGTAACTGTTGAAAGTTTGGGCTATGTTGTCAGGTAGTATACCTGAAATCTTTCCTATAAAAATTTGTGGTTTTTTGATATGCTTTAAAGATTGCCTTCTTCAGTAGGTTATAATTACATATATCCTGTGACAAAGTTGCATAGATATTCAAAGCTGTACCAGAAAATACATACCCAACCTGGTAGCTCAGGTGTCAGCAGGCCATTCACAGAGGGTAGCAGTATTTTCAAACCTGATAATGTATGAAGTAATGTCTTCACCCTCTGTGAAAGGAGGTAAATTAGGTGTTGGAATATGTGCACTTACTGCATGATGTTCCATTAGTCTTTCCTCTATTGTTGTGAAAGAGTTAACTTTTTATTCTCTAATTCAAGGCGAGATTTCTCTATCTCGCAATCTTTTTCTCTTTCTTTTAATTCATATTCTCTAGCTCTTTCCTCACGTTCTCTAGCTCTTTCTTCAACTTCTTTATCTTTTGCTCTTTCCTCAAGTTCTCTTAATTTAACTTGTTCCTCACGGTCAAGTCTATCACGCTCCTTTTTCTCCTCTCTCTCTTTCTAACTTTCTTGATTTTCTTTTTCAATTCGATCTCTCCTTTTTCTCCTCTCATTCTCTTTGTCTTTCTTCTCTCTCAATTCTTTCCTTTTTAATTCTTTCCTGGATCTTAGCACTAATGAAAGCTTCCAAATTTTTCTCAGTTATTCCTAACTTACTCCCAGCGTTCATCCAAAACTGGTATTTCTCCATACTTGCAAGAATAACTTAAACTACCAGGGGAAAATGAAACCGATATATCAAAGAAAACAGGGTTCTATTCCTGCTCTGCTCAAACTGTAAATTGGAGTGTTCGATCCCTGCTTCGATTAAACAGTATATGTGAATGAAAACGGAGGGTTCTATGCTGGCTCCGACCAAACAGCAAGTAGAATGGGGTCCCTTGACCATCCGATCTCACCAAAAATAAATCAAGAGTGTCCTACAACAGTTCCCTTGATATAATAAACAGAGCTCAAAGAAACAACTTGTCACTGGAATATGTCGGGTCCCTAGAGTCTGTTCCTCCAAATCATTTCAAGCTCAAGAATAAAGGTGACAGAATTAACTAGTATATCCTGCCTTGACTTGACTTACAATAAATTGAGACTATAACAATCACCAAATCTTTTAAATACCTGTACAGTAGTCCGACCATAGAGAATGATTACTCATGGCTGGTGGTAACCGTCTGTCATTTGTGGCGTTGAAGTTCCAATGGTAGATTCGAGATGGAGTTGAATCTTGATTCAGTCGAGTTGATCCTGGCAAGGTCGCCACTTGTGAAGGCTTACTCAGCCTTGTAACAACTTCAGTCAGTATTACTAAGGCTGGCTCCTCCCCAGGAAAATTAATGAATAGAAAAACAAATAATTCAAAGATAAACACTTTATTATTAAGTAATGAAAATATAAAACAATAAAACATGAGTTTGTATCCTACATGAAAGAAAAATGAAAAATGAAATGGAAAAATATTTGAATTCAACGCTAATATGCACAGTTATACTTGGGTGTCTGGTTGAGGTAGACACCGTCTTGTAGAAATTGTAGCCGTTACTGATGATGGGGGGGGGGGGAAGTTAACAGGTGTTGAGTGACAACCCAACTACTAGTTCTTCACAGAGTCTACAGCCTTGAATAGTCTTTCCAGATGACAGGAACGTAGGTTCTTTACCACTGCAAAGATGAGGGGTCGTTGCCTGCTGTTGCTTACTATTACTCAGGTAGGTAGATCAAAAAGTGACGTCTCAGGACTTCAGTCCGTCTCCTTCAACACGTTTCTTTGGTTGGCAGATGACCCGAGCTGTCATTCCAAGCTAGAAATCCCCTCAAGGAAGGCTCCTTGACGCTGGTGAGGGGCTCTTGATCTAGGGAATTGGATCTGTGCTCCAGTTCCCTGAATTAAGCCTGAATGCCTTCCATCCCCCCATAGGCGCTGTATAATCCTACGGGTTTAGTGCTTCCCCCTTGATTATAATAATAATAATCCAAGCTAGAAAGAGACAAAGGTTACCCACCACTGCTTAAGAAATCTCTCCATGATAAGTACATTACCTAAAAGAAATGGTGATTATCTAAAAGCATAATGTGAACACAAGACTGAAAGAACTAAGTTTATTATTGGTCAGAAGTGAAGCTTTCAACCCACTATATCCACTAGAATAGGAGGAGCAGAGGCTTTTACTTACAGTTGTGCTGGGAGCTGCGAGTCAAGTGATTACTGTTTGGTCCGAGCCCCACACATCACCTTTCGGGGTGGAAAAAAGGGGGGGGGGAGGGGATAGCGGGAGCTAGACTGGCCCTACCTTAACAAGCAGCCGGCAATCAAACTATCGTCACCATATACTCGCTCATCCATCACAGCCTGGTTGATCCGGCACTTGGTAAAGATTCTTGTCCAGTCTCCTCTTGAAGGTTTCTACACTTGTTCCAGCCGTGTTTCTGATATCTTCTGGTAAGATGGACCACGAATTTTGACAGTGTTCCCTTACTGTGCCCACCGCGCCCCTGCTACTCACTTAGTTCACTGGCAGTGTGAAAAGTGTCACCATTGGCATTATTTCCCTTGCTTTGAAGGTTCTCGATACCCACCCAGTCATCTTCCTGGCTGTCGTGATCTTTGTCTTGTTATGGTCTTTAAAAGGTCAGCTGACATAATTCCCAAGTCTTTTACGTGTTCCTTTTGTTCTATTTGGTGATCCTCTTGAGTTTTGTATATAGTGTTCCTTTTGAATTCATTCTTTCTATACCTAAGCAGCTGGAACTTATCACCATTGAGCATCATGTTGTTGTCCACTGCCCACCGGAAAACCCTGCTTACGTCTTTCTGTATTTTTTTTTTTACGCGTCTTCTACTGTAGTGACTTTCATGCTTATTTTAGTGTCATCTGCAAATAATACAAAACTTTGACTAGTGTTTTTATCTATGCTATGAGGATGAGAAACAGCAGAGGCGCCAGGATTGTGCCTTGAGGAACTGAGCTTTTTACCTCGTTGATGCTGGATTTTGCTCTGTTTACTACTACTTTTTGTGTTGTGTGCCTACCTTCTGAGCCAGAATGACAATTTTTTCCTCATCCATCATCGCCTAGGGAGAAGGAAAATGCTCAGTTAGGTCAGGTTTGTCAGAAAACAGGACAAGTGTTTCCTGACGCGGGTTTTAGTCATATGATGACCCACCGCTGGAGCTTTTGGTCATTGACAGAGGCCTTCTGCTGGCTTACCGGTCAACCCCTTTAAAAATTAGGATTATATTAGTATAAATGCTCAGTAATTTTCTTTGAAGCTATGCCTCTCTAGAGTCAAAGAATGTGACAATATTGCAACAGTGGTAACTTTGGAGTGAAACTGTTGGTTGTACAACTCCACCTAAATTGTTAGTTTTCTAAACTAAGCAATCTAAGAAAATAAACACTTCACGACTGTGTCAGTTACTTATTATTATTCATGTCTCACTGAAAATTTTAAGACATACCTTAGACCCTTGCCTATTGAAATTTTTTTGTTTGAAAAGCCTCGTAAATGCCTTTAACATCATTGAGTGGGTTTATTAACCTTTTACTCTTGTTAGGCTATACAGGGGCTAGCAAGAAGTGAAGGTAAAAAGAGGGAGAGGGGAAGAGAGAGAACGTTAAAGTGGCCTGACTACTTTGGGCAGGTTTTAAGAGTGATTTTTGCCAATGACGATTATTCACAGAACTTATATAAATATAAAATACACAAACACGAATTATCACTTAATTGAATAAAAAAATTAGTGAATTACAGCTAATACATAAACATAATACTTAAAGAGTCCTACAACACGAAGCAGAGCACAGCCCGAGCTACTGTTTAGTGATCTATGATGAGCAGCCAATTAAAGGAATGAGTTGATTGTATCAGAAGATTCAAGTATCTCAAATTGAAGACCCATGGTAAAATAGGCATGATCCCTAATGACGAGTGCTCATCAAAGAGGGCAGTGCATTACACATTGACCAGAATCATACCATGAACCCAGCTGTTTGAGATCTTTGTTATACAAGGAGGCACAGTTGGCAGTGATGATGCACCATATCCAGAATAACAGTTGCTTGAATAACTAGCATAGACTTCCACAGTTGCAGGATATAAACTGAAGAATAGTCACACTTTCTGTCAGAGGCCAAGCAGCCTGACACAACCCTCCAAAGAGCTGCTTGTCTCCTCAAAGCACTCAGGAATGAGACAGGAAAAAAAAAACAGGTTACCATCACGACATGTGATTGAATCACTTGATAAAGATCCCTATATACGATCACTTGCTAGGCCTAGGGGCTAGCATGGAACGTCACGTGATGCCACAAGTGAGCGTCAGTCACCCTGCCCCTCTCTCAGTTCCCGGATAGACCTACAGGCAAGAAGGCTAGGCTGGGCTTCCCCTCACGACTGTAAATACAAGTGTTGCTAGCCATACCCAAGTGTATTACTACACCACCTTTATCTCCTAGAACCTCCACGTTACAAGAGAGCCGAGCAGTCAAGGGACTCCCTCCGACTCATAGTAACAATCACCTACCACCCCAGAGTGCAGTGTGGAGAGGTTGGCAGGCCATGCATAAATCTGCTTACCTCGGACAAAAGCCCTCCAACGACCTAACTACAGTCACATACACACACATAAACAAGCAGTTCTCCCAGTGTCTGATATATTGCATGAAGTGGAGCTGTGTAGGTACAATTTTTGGTAGATCCTGAGCAATAACTGGAGAATGTCATAGCCCTTGTGGTTTAGCGCTTCTTTTTTATTATTATAATAATGGAGAATATGTCTTCTGGTTGGTGTCCAGCTTTTACCGTTGATATGTTACCTCAAAGGAAGCTTCACCTTGATTTTAGGTTGTGTAAGGTTTAATTTAACAATATTATTAATCAGACTGGTTCCCATGAAATAAATGGAAAATGTCTCTTATGATAAGGAACAAGTCAGTGTTTAACTTTATTGGGGTATTCTAGATTAAATCTACATAATGTTCGTTCATGAACGTAATGGGAATACTATCAGGAAGAGATTAGAAGATACTACAAGTAGATCTCCCCTCAAGGAAGGTTCCTTGATGTTGGTGAGGGGCTCTTGATTTAGGGAATTGGATCTGTGCTCCAGTTCCCCGAATTAAGCCTGAATGCCGTCCACATCCCCCCCCCCAGGCGCTGTATAATCCTCCGGGTTTAGCGCTTCCCCCTTGATTATAATAATAATAATACAAGTAGATCTGTACAAACTGCGTGATTGGTCTGACAAATGGTTATTTGAATTTACCTCCAGAAAATGTAGTCATGAAAATCGGGGAGGGGCAGAGACGACCGGAAACAGAGTACAGGCTTGCCTCTTTGAAAGAGAAGGATTCTGGGTGAGCATAGTTCCAATATATAGCCTGAAGTGAACAGCAACCGGATAACCTTCCCAGCCAACGTGAGATTGGTGCTTCTAATAGTAACTTACAGAAGTCTCACCAAGAAGTCATTCGCAACACTTTATAAGGCATGTCAGGTTCATCTTAGAGTATGCAGCACCAGTATAGTCTGGTATGCAATACCAGCACCAGTATTGCCTGGTATGCAGTACCAGGCTATTGCTGCTGGTAGCCCGCTGGTCCACATGAACATCACAGCCTGGTTGATCTGACACTTGACGGAGATACTTGTCGAATTTCCTTATGAAGACTTCTACTCTTATTCTGGCAGTATTTCTGATATATTCTGATAGAATATTGAACAGTTTGGGACCACAAATGTTTATAAAATGTTCTCTTATTGTGCCCACGGCGCCATTGGGTAAATTTCACATTTTCTCCCATCTCTCTAACTCCAGTATGTTATAGCAGTGTGCAGATTTGGGGCCAAACCCTCTGCTATCTTTACGCGTATATTATCATGCATCTCTCTCTTTCTCTCTCTCAACCCTGATCTCAAACCTGCACACCGAAATGGTTCCATATTAAAACAACTGATTTGGCAGACGGTGCAAATTACTTCCGATAAAAAGTATAGCGACGAGGGCGCAAGCCTCTGGCTGTCTTCTAGAGGGAGCTGGACAAGGTCCTTTAGTTCCTGACCAGCTGGTTTGAACGTTTGACAGCGTGCGGCCAGTAGTAACAACCTTGTTATCAGGTCCTGATCTACCGAAAGGCCTGGTCTGAGGTCGGGCCAGGGGGTGGCTGACCCACAGAAGCATCCTTCAGGTATGCTTCAGGTATACTGTTTAAAGCCTCTGGGATTTTAAGCTCTTTCTCCAAAGAATACTGAGTATTTGTGCTTGTGTCCTTTTCCACTTCTTAATTAATAAGGAATTCCATGAATCCGGTGCAGGTGCTGCATCAGTGAGCAAGTTTTATATTATTATTTTCAAACTCCTCGGAATTAGTGATTATGTCAGTAATATGAGTGACCTTTACAGGTAATTAAAAAAATCTGCATTCTCCTCCCTGCTTTCGTTTAGTGATTAATATTCATGTTTCAGAATTTCGTTTTCTTTTTCATCGTCAGTGTATGAACCTTCTGTTATTATTAGTTTAATTCCACAGGTAGTTCTTTACTTGGTTTTTGTGTATGTGTGGAAATATTTGGTGTTTCTGGCAATATCCTGGATGACGTTTTGTCTCCTTGTGTTTCTTCTGTCTGGTACGACAGCTTAAATTGTTTTATCTCAGTGATCTCTCGTCTAAGATTATAAATTATCTTTCCTTCGTTGTGACGTTCACCTTTTTATGAAATTCGTTAACCAATTTTCTTATAGAGAGTAGAAAAATTTATGTATTTGATTTTTTATGTATATAAATAATACTTGTATGGTCCAGTGTTCAGTTTCCAAGCACTGGTGAGGGTCAACATTCGCTGCCTGACCACGGTAGAGTGCGGTTGTGCTCTGCACCCCTCTGCTGTTTCAGGCGAGCTACACCAGTTCGTCAACAGTCATTGAGTAGTGAGGACGTGTGCTGCTCATTTTCCAACATGGCGCTGCATAGCAACAGGCGCATCAACACTGTTTGCGTTGAGTTGACCCGTGGGGCTGTCACGGGAGCCACGATGGATTTGTTACTACCGGCGATTATCCGTGATACCTACGGTATCGCAAATGAAGAGATATGTGGTGTAGCACTTAATGGGACGACACGGATTTTCGTTAAAATGACGTCAGCAAATGTCTACGAAGCAGTGGTGGATAAGTATCAAGAGACCATTATAGCCGTCAATTCAGCTGTATCAGTACGTCTTCATGATGTATCAAGATACTACACATGGGTAAAAATCAAGAATGTGCCTTTTGAAGCGACTGATTTTGTTATAAAAGATGAACTACGTAATTATGGTACGGTTCATATGGCCTCTGCAGGTCGGTGGGCCGCTGGACCTTATGCTGGAAGTTTGGAGGGAACATATTCAGTCAAAATGACCTTACGCCACCCCATACCGTCCTATATTATGCTGCAAGCATTTCGAACTCAAGTATATGTGACATATGCGGGGCAACGTCGTACGTGTCGGCTGTGTGGGTCGTATGACCACATAGCGGCACAGTGTGGTAAGCGTCGTGGGAATCTCCAAATATCGCAACAGCAACAACCGGAAGAAGTCGAGGAAGTTGAGGGACGAGAACAGTCTTATGCTCACCCGTCTCGACAACGGACATCTTGGAGTGAAGAGGTAGAAAAAGCGCAGGAGAATGCTTTGGAGGATGCAAAACAGCGAGAAGAATCACCGTCACTGGACATAAATAAAGTATTGGAAGAGACTCTGCCCACTATGGGGGAAGAGGATGTAGCGGCGTCTTTAGTGAAGGCACTGGATGTTTTGTTAGACGAGTCGATCGTCAACCATGTGGAGGATCCAGGTGCAATTTTGGGATCGGTTGAACATCATGGTGAGGCGACGGATGGAAGCATTGAGTCTAGTGTGTCGCATGGTATGACGGTAAATGTAGCAGAAGTGGAGGTGCATCACGATAGTACTAAAGAAATCCCAATGCAGGTGGAGGGTAGGACGCGAAAGCGAACTGCGACCCCATCAGACTCAGACGACGTGCTTACTCCTGCCCAAAGGCCAGGAAAAAAGTCTTGGGCGGATGTACAGAGGACAGGGAACAGAGAATCCACGAAACAAGGGTTTATCAAGGTGGTTCCCAAAAAAGGGGGGAGGGATAGAGGTGGTGTAAAATGTATAAGTGAAAAGTCTATACCTAGAACGAAAGGAAAACCCCATTAATTGACTTTAAGGCTTTGACAATAAATATTAACGGTTTGAGATCTGAGCGGAAGCGAAAGTGGTTTAATGAATTTTTGGTGCGTCTAGATGTGGATGTGGTATTTATCCAAGAACACAATTACAGAATTGGATATGAGTTAGAAATGGATGGTTATGATGTGTATATGGAATATGCGACGAGGTTAAAAGGAGGCGTCGCCATTCTGGTAAAGGAAAATAGCCCGTTTGTAGTACGCCATAGTGAAAGGGGGGAGGGGAGAGTGATTAGGGTGGATGGTTTATGGGGTAGAGCACACATAAGTTTTGTATGTGTATATGGGCCGGCCGAGGGAGATGTACGACTTAAAACTCATTTTGTACAAGATGTATTAGTATATTATCTACGTAGTTTACCAAATGTAGCGATAATAGGGGGCGACTGGAATTGTGTAATACGACGAAAAGATGTGGAGCCTCGAGGAGCAGGTTGTTGCTTGGGATTCCTGGGAGATTTATTGACGAGTGTGGGTTTAATGGATGTGTGTGGGGGGGGTGGGCATGGTGGAGCATACTTTTATTAGACGAGATTATGCGGCGAGATTGGATAGAATGTACGTGTCTAGTGCGGTTACAGTGCGGAGAGTGAATGTGATAAATGTGGTTTTTTCGGATCATAGAGGAGTTGTAATGGATGTAGATATTGAGGGTGTGCCTAGAAGGGGTCCATCTTTTTGGAAATTAAATGTAAAGTTATTGAAGAGGGAGGAAAGTCTTTTGTCTTTTGGGCATATGTGGGAACGCCTTGTGGTTGAAGCACCTAGAGATGTGGATTTGGTTAATTGGTGGGAAACGATAGCCAAAAAGCAAATTAAGGAATATTATATTAGTCAAGGAGTGAGATATAGTCAGTTACAATACGGTTTCCAACGATATTTAGAGGGGCAGTTGCGCGACTGCTATGTACAAGCGAATGCTAATTATCCTGTTATAGAAATTGAAAGAATTAAGGAGCAACTACGAAATTTACAAAACGAAAGGTTTGATGGGGAAAGGCTTAAGGGTGGAATCGAAGAGGTTTTGTGGGGAGATCGGCCGTCGGCGTGTGTGTTGAGGAATCAACACAGACGTCGCAAAGCAATGGAGTTAATGGGGTTGAATGTTCAGGTAGGTATGCAGGGGTATAGAGTGAATCAGGAGTTGACGACGACGGAGGGTATGAGTGGGTATATAGATGCATGGGTTAAATTGAAAACGCAAAGTGTTGGAATAAGTGAAATTGCATTGCAGTCAATCGGTAGGTTTGTGCAGTGTGAGCTGGAGGAGCATGATCGTTTGATGTTGGGAGGGCCGATAACGGAGTGTGAGACTTGGGAGGCTTTATCTGGGGCGCAATTGGGTAAGGCGCCAGGAATTGATGGGTTGCCCAGCGACTTTTATCTTCAAAATTGGAACGTTTTAAAGGGGTTTTTGGTACGTTTATTCAATATAATGAAGCGGGATGGGGTTTTAGGGGAACAACAAAGGTTGGCTGTGGTCGTCCTAGTTCCTAAAGGCGAGCCATTAACGGTTAAAGATTATCGTGCAATCTCGTTATTATGTGGTGACTATAAAATTTTTGGAAGGATCTTGGCTAACAGAATAAAAAAAGTCCTGGGCAGAGTGATTGACAAGGGACAATATGGGGTGCCGGGCAGGTCTATGTATGAAGGTCACGGTATGATTAGAAGTTTTATTGAAGAAAGAGTAAGATTAGGAAAGGGGGGGGTATTGGCTATAGATTGGGAGGCGGCATATGATAGTGTGGAACGGGAGACGTTATGGAAGATCATGAGATGGCAGGGGTTTGGTGCGGAAATTATATCATGGGCCAAATTAATGTATCAGGAGGCAACCTTGCGTGTGCAGGTGAATGGGAGGTTGGGAGATCGAATTCAGATGGGAAGGGGTTTGCGTCAAGGTTGTCCCCTTTCACAAATTTTTTTTGCTTGTTTTCAAGATCCCTTTTATAGAGGGATAAGGGTTTTATTGGAAGCAAAGGGGATGGGTAATGTAAGGGATGGGGGAGCGGGCATTGTTGGATATGTCGACGATACGACGATTTTGGTGAGAGAAAACATGGATTTGATTCGGGTAGAAACGTTAGTGAAAGTTTTTGAAAAAGCTACTGGCATGACGATCAACATGGGGAAAACAAAGTATATGAATCTTGGAAAAGGGTCACGTGAGGACGGAATGGTTGCTGAAAGGTGGAAAAGGGTGGACCAAATAAAGATATGTGGGATCGTTTATGTAAATGATTTCAAGTTAGCACAGCAAATAAATTCCGTGCGTATCGTTGACAGTGTTCTGAAGCGCCTCAGTGGTTTAAGAGCTGCTAATTTAAGTTTGCAACAAAGGGTGATTACAACGAATGTGCTATTATATAGTAAACTATGGCATGTTACGGTAATATTTCCGATACTTCGTTGTGAGTTAAAAAGGCTACAAAAAAGTGTTTTTAGATTCATTTGGGGAACAGGGAGCGAATGGTTAAGTAGAGCGGTTGTCACACTCCCGGTTGGCCGTGGAGGGCTGGGTCTTATAGATGTCGAAAAGAGGATAATAAGTATGTATTTAAAACATAGTTATAAGCGGGAGGGAGGGGTGAAAGGAGACGGTCTTCATAGAATACATCAGGATATGCGACGGTGGTGGGGGGGTAGGGAGTTCATGATAGGTGAGGCAATGTTACGGGTATTTATAAACGTGAGGGATCCTTTACATATTAAATTGAGAAATCTTGATAGGGCAGATGGTAAGGCTTTGGTAGCGGCGGTAGAAGGAGTATATCCGATGTATGATTGGCGTAATATTTGGGGGCGTTTAAACAAATTGCGTTTAAAACCTAAAGTCAGAGAAGTTATGTATAGATTTTTACATGGAATATTGCCGTCAGGAATGGTTTTATTCTATAAGAGAATACGAGAGGATGGGGAATGCAAGGATTGTGGAGGATTGGCGACTATTTATCATACGGTGTATTTTTGCGATTGTATTGAACTTATAAGGGTTTGGATGGGTAAGGTTTTAAGGTTAGTGGGGGGAGGGGGTTTGCAGGTCTTGAGGGTTTTAAGTTTAGATATAACTGGGGTGAATAAAAGGGTTGAGAATGCGATTGGGTATATGATTACGGATTATATATACATGATGTGGGCTATGAGGGAGGCGGACGTGCGTGCAAGAATTAATGCGTTGGCAGCAACTTTTTATAGGACACAGTGTAGGAATAAAGGGGTGTATGGAGGGAGATGGGAGAGAGATTTTAGTGAGGGTTATCGAAATTTCACATTAAGGGATTTATGGGATTTGCAAAATGGGTAAGGGGACACAACGGGCTATTTTCCTAGACTTGGGTGTGAGCATGGAGTGCTGTTTATAAGGATGTATAATTGAGTTTTGATATCTATGGGCAATATGGTTATTGCCCCGAGGGTTTCAGGAACTAAAAAGTTATCATTTAGAAATGTGTTGTACTACGATTGCATATTATCATTTATCATGCATAAATCATTTCAAGGACTTTATGATGAAAATTTTCAATGACTCAAATATGTTATAGGTGTCTTTAATGATTTTGATTCAAGTGTAATGTTTATAAAAAAAAAAAAAAGTTTTTCCTAGCATAAGCTACTGGTTCTTATTTTGTTATATTTTATGCTGTGTTACAGTGTGCTTTTCAGTAATATTATATTACATGTAACTACTTGCATCATTTTTTCTTAGTTCCGCTGAGATGTAAAATTTCACATCGTAGTTTTGTTTTGTTATATTGGATGTTTTTATTGTGACTTTTAGTATTATCCCGTTTCCTTCTTTGTATCCTAAATACCTATGTATGTTAAGATCTTGTGATAATCGCCTAAATTAATGTTTGAGTATCGTGGTGCTCTGTTAAGCACCTGAGATCTTAGATTTAGTCTCTCATACGTGTGTGTTGACAGGCAGAAACCTCACCTATGTGTGCTTGTGTATGTGTGTCATTGTGCGTGTTTAGTTTTTTTTTATATCTCTTCTTTTATTGTACAATCTTTATAATTTCCAGTGTTTGATGTTTTGTATAAGTAACCTTGTTAGAGATGTTCTTTAACAAATAAAACAATATCACTGTAATGTATAGTGTTGAGTGTGAGTGTATATTCACTGTAATATACGGTGTGTTGTGTGTGAGAGTGTATTACCATTGTAATATACAGTGTGTTGGGTGTGTGTGTATTACCACTGTGCAGTATGGTATTAATATTAGGTTTCGGGTTAAGTGAAATTCTAGTGCAGTAAGCTTTTGTCGTGTATCTTTTAATATATTTCTGCTATTTGTATCGCACTGTTTTAAATAAAATATAAAAAAAAAAAAAGTTCTTTGTTATTTTTGTCAATGTTAAATTTACTGAACATATCTTCTCGTACATAATTACTGGAGTTCCCCGCCCCTGAGTTTGTACTCGTTTGTACTTCTATGATGATGTGGTCAGAGTATAGTGTGTTTATCATTATATATCTGTTATATGATAAAACATGTCAGGCTGAAAAAGATGCAAAGGTTTGCCGCAAGACTAATACTTGAGCTGATGCACATGAGTTATGAGAGGCTAGAGGAGCTAAGCCCGATAAGAGGACAACAGGACCAGAGTTGACATGATAACGATGTATATAATAATGAGAGGCTTTCATAAAGTGGACAGTCAGTCTTTTCGAGAGGTGAGAATTAGGTACACGAGGGTACAGCTGGAAACTAAACGGAGATAATTGACAAGAGTGTTAGGAAATACTTGTTTAATAATGATCAGGAAATGGAAGGGCCTGAACGGCCTTCCGACTTCCACTCAACCAGGAGAGGTAAAAGTAGTAGAGGTTAGGTTAGGTTGGGTAAGATTTGTCAGGAAACAGGACAAGTGTTTCCTGACTCGGGTATTTATCATGTAACCTGCAGTTGGAGCTTTTGGTGAGCTGACCGAGGCCTTTGGCTGGCTTACCGGCCCACCCCTATAAAATTTATGGTAAGGACTCATTGTTCCTACTACAGTATACGTAGTAGAGGCTAACGGAAAGGCGGAGAAAGGAGCAGAGACTTGACCCCTGCAACCATGCAGAGGCAAGTACAAAAGGACCAACTCGTAGAGCGAAAGGATCATGCTAAAGATGGTTATGAAAAATGTCAGCCGACCTATCATTTGGTGAACATAAAAAGGCCAAGAAAATAAGATGGATAATGAGACTTTTCAGACTAAGAAATAATGCCAATGGCGACACTTCAAAACGTTTGTGCTCTCTTAGAGTACTGTTCAGAGTTTATAACTCAGTTCAAGGATGGAAATTGAGGCTGCAACAGATACCTATGTCATCTTCAACCAGCATACCCGCAGGATGTTCCAAGAGTCATCGCCCCCGCGATCCGGTCCATGACCAGACCTCGCGGTGGATCGGCCTGATCAACCAGGCTGTTACTGCTACGAACCACAGTCCGGCATTTAAATTTCTGGAAATCGTTCAAAGTACGATTTACTGTCTGGAGTGGAGGAGAGATATATGATAATACTTGGAAGATGCTGGAGAGCCTAGTCCTATAAGTCTACACATTCCCATAACAAGGTGCTGGAAGATCACTGGGTCAGCATCCTTGGACATCGACTATCATTCTGCTGCCGACAGATATCCTAACAAGTGAACCACATGTAGATTTCAAAGAAAAATTATTACCCAGGCTGTGATGATGTGGGCCAACGGGCTGCCAACAGCAAGAGTCTAGATAAACAGTTAACAGCAAAGCCTGGCCCCAGGCTGGGTTAAGTTTCGAAATGGGTCCTAGGTATATCACAGGTTTTGTGGAAAATACCGTACATATTTTCCAGAAATACGGTAGTTATATGTAAATAGATGGCCATACTGTATTTAATAATATTTATGTCATAGAAAACGGAAAGCCTGCGTCTGCGCAGAAGACTCGCCATTTTTTTTAATTGGACACTAACGGTAGTGTATAATGGGAAGAATTTTTCGTGCTCTAGAGGTTAAAATTGGGTTAACACTTCTCAAATAGGAGGCGAAATTGTTGGATGTGCATTCCTGCATAACTTGAGATATCAGACGACTGGACAAGACAGCTCCAGGAACCTCAGATAAGTTTTATGTTGTAACCTGGCCAGTGTTATTTTCATAGACAGTGAGGTTTTCTGAGTATGATACCAATTTGACTGGAGATTAATGTGTGAGTGTTATGATTAAGATATATTCTCCTTCTGTTATATAAATGTGTGTATATATAATAATTTTTTACTTTTAATATACAGTCCACAAATTTTATATTTACCAGAATTCCTGGTGATACATATTTCAGTTGTAATTAATAGGTCCAGAGCAACTTGTGGATATGACAGTGGTAGGTATCGAAGGGGGACATTTTTTGCGACCTAGGTGTCCCAAATTCCTACTTGTCTAACTGATAAATAATAATTATCTTTGTTCATTTACTGTTATGTACATAATGATACATTCAGATAAATGCAATTTTCCACAGGTTTAGTAAAAATTGAAAACAATTGGTGGACAGAAATGGATGATGAGGCTTTGGGTTGATTTTCATTGGGATAACTGGGACTCGAGGAGGCGGATAGACGGCTTATGTTTTTAGTGTCCGAGTTACAACCTGTGCGGTGATGGGAGGTGGAAATGGAAGGGGGGGGGGCAGATAATAAGAGTGGGATACCTTTTACATACATGGTGGTGATGGAGAGGCCTGCGAGATACGCCCCACCACACACACACACACACCACCTTTCCTATGAGAGGTTGGGAGATGTGGGTGGGTGATGGGAGTGTGAGGTGGGGAGATGGGGTGAAAGGTGGGGACATAGGGTGAAAGGTGGGGACATGGGGTGAAAGGTGGGGACATGGGGTGAGAGGTGGGGACATGGGGTGAGAGGTGGGGACATGGGGTGAGAGGTGGGGATATAGGGTGAAAGGTGGGAACAGGGTGAGAGGTGTGGACATGGAGTGAGAGGTGGGGACATGGAGTGAGAGGTGGGGACATAGGGTGAGAGGGTGGGACATATGGTGAGAGGTGGGGACATAGGGTGAGAGGTGGGGACATGGGGTGAGAGGTGGGGATATAGGGTGAAAGGTGGGAACATGGGGTGAGAGGTGGGGACATAGGGTGAGAGGGTGGGACATGGGGTGAGAGGTGGGGACATGGGGTGAGAGGTGGGGACATGGGGTGAGAGGTGGGGACATGGGGTGAGAGGTGGGGACATGGGGTGAGAGGTGGGGACATATGGTGAGAGGTGGAGACATGGGTGAGAGGTGGGGACATGGGGTGAGAGGTGGGGACATGGAGTGAGAAGTGGGGACATAGGGTGAGAGGGTGGGACATAGGGTGAGAGATGGGGACATGGGGTGAGAGGTGGGGACGTGGGGTGAGAGGTGGGGACATGGGGTGAAAGGTGGGGACATGGGGTGACAGGTGGGGACATGGGGTGACAGGTGGGGACATGGGGTGAAAGGTGGGGACATGGGGTGACAGGTGGGGACATGGGGTGAAAGGTGGGGACATGGGGTGAGAGTTGGGGACATGGGGTGAGAGATGGGGACATGGGATGAGAGGTGGGGACATGGGATGAGAGATGGGGACATGGGATGAGAGGTGGGGACGTGGGATGAGAGGTGGGGACATGGGATGAGAGATGGGGACATGGGATGAGAGGTGGGGACATGGGATGAGAGGTGGGGAGATAGTGGTGAGAGGAAGGTCGAGTTTCTCCGTATTATTAGGTTAATCCTGCCTTATTGGTCGCCTATTATGATGTAGGATCTACTCACTCCCTCCCCCTCCCCCCCCTATCTCGCTCTCTCTTCCTTGTCTCTCTCTCTTTCTGTCTGCCTCTCTTTCTGTCTGTCTGTCTCTCTGTCTTTCTGCACAGATGTATTAGTGATATGTCAAAGTATCGGAGGGTAGCGGCCAATTTTTATGGTATCTGTATCGGGTAAAAAAAAAAGCCAATACTTTTTAAACTATTAATATTGTATGTGTGCTTAAAAATAACAGCATTGACACTCTACCTCAAGATTGTGAGAATAACTCTTACTCACACACACACTATCGACAAGTGCCTTTGACAACCAGTAACTAACACAACAGGTCAAGTAATGAGTAATAACATTATCATCTCGGAGAAATTAAGTTATTTAATATTTAACCTTCCTGTGTTATTTAATAATAATTTGTAATATGCGTTCCTTTATATATTGAACATAGTTATTATAATTTTTATAACAAAAAAAATGTAGGAAAAGTATCGGTATCGGCCAAAATTATGGTATCATCCCATTCCTAATATAAATATTAGTAATTTTGATTGGATCCTGTGAAAATTATCATGTGAGTAAATTACCTGCATTATTACCCGCAAGTAATTTGGGTGAGTTAAGTGGGACTTGGTCACAGTAGGTCACTGAACTGCAACTCCTTCGACTGCCCACTTCATCACTCTCACAAAAAGCTTGACCAGACATCAAATTAATAATTATAATATTAAAACCAGCTACTCTGGTAATTAAGGTTGTGGACTGTATGTTATTTTGGTTTACTTGCTGGGTATACAAAATATTAATATTAACACTTACCATTTAATTACTGTAGATGGATCACACCACAACACCTGCCTAGACCCTACACTGGCCAGCTGAGATCTAAATGCAAGGACTATGGTGTACTTCCCTGCGTGGGTGATGGTGTAGATTCCTCATTTTCCATCTTCCACACGTAATTCAGGCGGTCCCGCAAAATTCTCTGTCCTAATTCTTCAGCAGGGGATATAAACACGGGTTCCTATTATAAATCCAGGCCGAAACATCCCATTATGGCCGCGATGACGCCGGATTATTAGACGATTGTAACAACCAGTGTAAACATATCAAATTCAATATGGCGTGTCTCCCCGGCGTCCCTACTGGCTCTTGCCCCCCCCCTCCCCCTTCACTAAAAATTTCTTGGAAGAGTCAAATCAGCATCATGTTTTATTACACAATTATTATATTATTCATTCATGTGTTCTACATTTAGGAAATTATTTAAAAAATGCACAAGATCTAGTTTTAAGTGCAAATGCTACTGAATAATATATATTTACAAGAAAAAGAAATAATGGAGAAAACTAAGCCGCAATGGATGACATGATACACTGAACTACAGTGGACCCCCGCATAACGATTACCTCCGAATGCGACCAATTGTGTAAGTGTATTTATGTAAGTGCGTTTGTACGTGTATGTTTGGGGGTGTGAAATGGACTAATCTACTTCACAATATTTCTTATGGGAACAAATTCGGTCAGTACTGGCACCTGAACATACTTCTGGAGTGAAAAAATATCGTTAACCGGGAATTAGGCAACTCAACACAGCTAAGCTTCGAGACCTCGACGTTGACTGGTACAGTGGTGGTCCCTCGACCTTGTTATGAAGAACACATGATACATTCATCTCTTGTAAATGCGGACGCTGTATAATCTTATGGGTTTAACGTTCCCTCATGATTATAATAACGTAAGTGCGGACACAATGCTCACCTTTAAAAGCTTGGATAAATGTTGAAAATATTTCAGTTAAAATGTCAAATATCCAACAAAACTTATTTAATTCAAGTAGTGCCTTTAATAGAGTTGGTTAAATATGTTGAATTGCTTTAAGGGTAAATATTTTCGAAAAACTGATCTTAAACATAAATATTGCATTGTCAAACAGCCACATTGAAACTTCAGGAAGAAATCAAAATATTCCTCACTGAAGCCTTTTTATCCACTTTTCATGTATATATATATATATATATATATATATATATATATATATATATATATATATATATATATATATATATATATATGTGTGTGTGTGTGTGTGTATGTGTATATATATATATATATATATATATATACATATATACATATATATATATATATATATATATATATATATATATATATATATATATATATATATATATATATATATATATATATATTACGTATTAACGTGTATACACATTTGAAATTTGCGTTAAAATTTAACAGCCTAATCAATGTTACAGTTAACGTGGTGAAATTAACCTTAATGGTAGTCTAATCCTGTGACCACTTGTGATGTCAACGTGGCCCATGGCCGGGCCCCGGGGACTCTCCAGACTCAACTACTGGATCATTACGACATAGTTTGCATGCGCTTCAAGATGAGCAAAATGCAGATACAGATGGTGTAATAAGCTAAAGCTTGTTAATGTCTAGAAATTGAAATCAAAGACTGCCACTGTGCAAAAGTTCTGTTCTTCAAGGCATAGTATTCCCCAAAATTCTCTCTCATTCTCATATCCGACGTAAGATGTTAATTTTAGCAATATTTCATCCATTGCAAACGATTCTAGAATTTTTAAGAGTGACATTCACCAAGGACAGCCAGTCTTCAAGCTGATATAAAATCAATCTTCCAGTGGGCCATTAACAACAATATGATCTTCACTAAGGACAATGTTCATTTAATCAGGCAAAAAAACTAGAAAAAATAAAGGTAAAAAATTGAGCAACTGAATTGACCAGAAGAATGTGAGGGACCTAAGAATTATAATGTCAGAAGATCCTGCATTAAAAGATCACAACAATATTACTATAAGAGGAAGGAAAATGATAGGTTTTGTAACTAGAACTTTCAAAACAAGAGATGGAAATCCAGTGACAATACTCCTAAGTCACTTAGGCTTCCTAGACTACAATATTGATACACATTAACAGCCTGGAGACTGCCTTCACTGCTGATAAATTGGACACATGTGCAACACTTGGGTATCTTATTAAGGAAACATTTCGTCAAGCAGTGGCTTCATCAGTCCTATACAAAGAAGAATGGTGAAGATCAGGAGTTTGAGGTAATCAGTCCCTCAGCCTGGATTACAAGGTTTTTTGAACCATTTGTCTACAAACCTTCACTGCTCGTACAAATTAAGTCCAGCACCTAAACTATTGAGGATGCCTGACGTCCCATAAACATACATCATAATTTATAATTTGAAAATTTTGGGGGGATTGGTTACAAATATGTTCATCAAAATTACTCCTACAAGATGAACATCCTCGGGAGATAGAATTCTTAGGCGCTCAAGTATGCTCAAAGACACACCTGTACGACAAAGGAGAAAGAGTTGTAAAGTCGAGAGAGGCGCTCCCTCTACAGGCGAAGATGACAAATAGCAGATCTCAAAGACAACAGGCTCTCTGAAACACTTTGGTCCAAGAAATAGAGAACTTCGAGCACAAACTGATTACATCATATTGAGTCCAGGAGAGACAGTATGAACAAGGAACCATAAATGAAATTAGAAAGAATCGCAAATGCTTCTTCTTTTATGGAAAAATCCATGGTGAAAACCGCATTCAGTATAGATCTTTTACTTAAAGGAGACCAGACATACACGGACAATAAGGGAATGATTGAAATACTGAAGACACAATACCACTCCGTGTTCAGTGAACCACTCATCAGTCTACAGAGCAAAAATCCTAACTAGTTTTTTATGAAGAAGGCTCAAAACATTGCCAACTTCTCCACAATTTCTCATGTAGCTCTCTCCCCAGTTGACTTTGAAGACGCCATCAACAGTATACCCATGCATTTTACCTCAGGCCCAGACTCGTTGAATTCCTTAGTCATAAAAGAATTTCTTTATTATTTGTTAACACACTGGCCGATTCCCACCAAGGCAGGGTGGCCCGAAAAAGAAAAACTTTCACCATTATTCACTCCATCACTGTCTTGCCAGAAGGGTGCTTTACACTACAGTTTTTAAACTGCAACATTAACACTCCTCCTTCAGAGTGCAGACACTGTACTTCCCATCTCCAGGACTCAAGTCCGGCCTGCCGGTTTCCCTGAACCCCTTCATAAATGTTACTTTGCTCACACTCCAACAGCACGTCAAATATTAAAAACCATTTGTCTCCATTCACTATCAAACACGCTCACGCATGCCTGCTGGAAGTCCAAGCCCCTCGCACACACAACCTCCTTTACCCCCTCCCTCCAACCTTTCCTAGGCCGACCCCTACCCCGCCTTCCTTCCACTACAGACCGATACACTCTTGAAGTCATTCTGTTTCGCTCCATTCTCTCTACATGTCCGAATGGAGCGAAACAGAATGACTTCAAGAGTGTATCAGTCTGTAGTGGAAGGAAGGCGGGGTAGGAATCGGCCTAGGAAAGGTTGGAGGGAGGGGGTAAAGGAGGTTTTGTGTGCGAGGGGCTTGGACTTCCAGCAGGCATGCGTGAGCGTGTTTGATAGGAGTGAATGGAGACAAATGGTTTTTAATACTTTACGTGCTGTTGGAGTGTGAGCAAAGTAACATTTATGAAGGGATTCAGGGAAACCGGCAGGCCGGACTTGAGTCCTGGAGATGGGAAGTACAGTGCCTGCACTCTGAAGGAGGGGTGTTAATGTTGCAGTTTAAAAACTGTAGTGTAAAGCACCCTTCTGGCAAGACAGTGATGGAGTGAATGATGGTGAAAGTTTTTCTTTTTCGGGCCACCCTGCCTTGGTGGGAATCGGACAGTGTGTTAATAATAAATAAAAAAAAATTGTAAGAAGCCATTCTCTCGGGCGTATAGTATTTTATGGAGAATGAGCCTAGACACATTGAAAACCACTGATATTGACCCAGTCCACACATGAGGCGGTAAAGCAATTGCTATAAAACTATAGACCAACAGCGCTAACTTCACATATCAAAGTATGTAAACAAGCATGATACGAATGATATGAATCTTGGTCCTGGCCTTGTCTGTGTTGATGCCTGCCTTTCTCATTGCACTGTCAAATACTCTAAACTTCAGAACACTTGTGACTTGACCTAATCGTTCTCTCCTCTCCCTACTTCACTTTTCCTATATTTTCATTACCTTTCCTGTGGGGGTTCTGTCCAATGGGGGGTTTTGCCCCCCAGGGGATTTTGCTCTATGCCCGTAGATCAGTAACTTTCCTGCAGTGCTCCTCTATTTTCTTGTTCTTATGAGCTACCTCCACTGTTACTATTTCTTCACTAATACTACGCTGTCTGCCACTATATTTTCCAGTTTTCCACTATTACTACTACCACCCATTAATTTCTATCTTCTCCATTACTAACACGACAGCTACTACTGCTTCTACTATTATTACTACTACTACTCCCCCTCCTGTTCTACCACTTCTTTCCCCACCCCCTCTCGTATATATTCTGGCCTTTCCTTCTCGCTTTAGTATGACTTGTTAATGACCCAAGTGGGACTGAAACTTCGTAACTTTCACTCTCCTAAGTGCAGGACATTTTTGTATTGTCCCACCCACAGTATCATGAATTTTTATTCTTTGGAATACTGTTGGATAGTGACGGCCCCTTCCAAGGCAGGTAAGATTACCGAACCAGAAGTAATAAAGAGAACTTTTATTGTCCATATATTGTCAGAGATCTGAACTACTGGGAACGGTTAATGTCTCTTCGACTGTATTCCTTGGAACGTAGACGAGAAAGATGCATCATAATTTACACTGGGAAAATCGTAAAGGGACTGTTGCAAACCTGCACAGTGAAATCACACCTTATGAAAACAAGACTTGGCAGACTGTGCAGAGTAACACTAATAAAAAGAAAAGGCGCGACGAGCACGCTAAGAGTCGGAGGTCCTCGATTATTGAACGTCATCTTTTGTGCATAATGGAAATTACCAACAAATCTCCTGTGGTCTTCAAGGAGACCAGCTCGGCTGTGGTTCGTACATTGGACTTCGTACTGTCAGCAGTAACAACCTGGATGAACTGGGAGGCTGTAGGGCGTTGAAGCTGTATAGCCCTTGTGGCTTAGCGCTTCTTTTTTATTTTAATAATAATGTGGGGCGTTGACCCCTCAAGGGGGCTCTTGATCTAGGGAATTGGATCTGTTCTCCAGTTCCCTGAATTAAACCTGAATACCTTCTATATCCCCCTTCAGGTGCTGTATAATCCTCCGGGTTTAGCACTTCCCCCTTGATTATAATAATAATAATGTGGGGCGTTGACCTTAAAAGCATCCTCGGAGTGATTAGGAAACGAAACGACTTGGACATAGAATTGGTAGAGATAGGTACCGTACATAGCTTTACTAATAGGTATGATAGAGCTCATGAAGTCAGGGTGGTGAACCTTGTAGCTGCCCATTGAAAGATTTTTTTTTTATTTAGATTTTGCCGCCGAAGCATCTAGTTTATTGTGTACCCATATCCATTCTGTGGAGGGGAGCGCAAGAACATATGGATACATAAAAGGCTTGGGGACTAGGTCCCAAAAGGCTTAACAGGAGTACATCTGGATTTACATCGACAAATGACTTATCCGTTGCAAAGAAATTTGCAACAGATTCGTTAATAAGATATTTGACGTATTATATAGGTTATTATACTGCCTATTTGTATATTCGTCAATCAGTGGACAGTAAAATACACAGTGTTTAAGGTAGTGACCATAAGGCTCACCACGTACTTTATACTATTTATTTGGTTTGATCATCATCTGTATATGTGCCAAATTGCCAAAAGTATTTCTAACTGAACATAAGTCAGGTTGCAACAATATCAGTTAGTTCAAGTTGCTCCAGAAACACTTACTGAGCGGTGGGACCAGGAACTGAGAATTAACCCCTACAACCACAAATATGCGAGTGCTACTTTCTCCATCCCTCCGTCTCACCCTTCCTCTGTGTTAACCCTGCCAGTTCTGGCAGTACTGTATGGTACAGTATTTTCTTTTTTTCCTTTTCGGTACCTGTCAGAAATCATGTACAGTAATTTCGTACCGTACATTGTAGCAAAAAATGAATAGTACCGTACAAAATTGCGTACTGTACCGCATCGTTCTGGCATCGTTGCTCTCCCTTCCCTGCAGACCCATCATTTGCAAGTTTAAATAAGACAGCTAATTAAGTCGGCCCTTGTGAGCAAGCTTGATCCTCTACTCCTAGTACAGTGGTGCCTCAGTGGTGGGTGGGAAGGACTGTCAGTGGTAGGTGGGATGGGTGCCAACCTAGTAAGTGGTACGAGTGCCACTCTTGTAGGTGGAAAAGTGGCAGATTATGTTTAATTTTCTAACAGATAGAACCTATAGTCAGAGTCTGCCATAGTGAAACATCTGTTCCTTGAAGCACGATACTCGCCCCATATAGCATAGCATCGTATCAGCCTTTGCAGACGATGCTAGAATTTGTATGAGAGTAAGATCCATATAGTCAGTTTTCTAGAGTGCCACTCACAAAAATGTGACGTTCAGTGATATACCTTTGATGAGTTTCGAGAGTCTTACTGCTCTCGAACTAGTTATTTCGTTATGGAAAATTTGAGATTTAATTTTTAATCTGAAGGGCGTTTCCGGGGGCCAACGCCCCCGTGGCCCGGTCCCAGACCAGGCCTCCTCGTAGAAAAACGCCTGATTAATCAAACTGCTTTTGTTGGCCGCACAAACCACAGTAGAGTAGAAGGTCAATACGAGTGAAATTGTCAGATCTCACATTCAAGGATCACAATGTTATTATAGTTGCAAATACATTGGATAACCAGGACCTTTAAAACATAAGATTGCAATCTAGTAGTGATACTCTTCAAGTCACTTGTTCTCTCTAGGCTGGAATATCGTTGAAGAATATCTTGCAGTCCTTCCCTGGAATTCTTCGAATTGTACTCTTTGGAAAGTAGGCAAGTAACATGCATCATAATTTACACCTGGAAACTTCTGGAGGGATTGATTCCAAATCTTCACACACACACACACACACACAAGATACTCGACTCACAGTGTCAAAAATATAAATACATGGGTGTGACGGGGCTTAGACTCTTCAACATCCTCCCTCAAAACGTGAGGAAAATTACCAGCCAGCCCAGGCCGATGAAGGCTCCCTTCTTCATAATGCCTCTGGTGGGTGAAACGTCTCTCAAAGACACGTGTTGCAGACGTTTTATCCAACATCTGTAAGAGGGAACTTTAGTAGTTCCTCCAGTCAGTTCTTGATCAGCTGAGCTGTGGTAGATACATTGGTCTACATCTGGCTTGTACCAACAGCTTGGATGATCAGGTAATGACCCTGGAGACCTGGTCTGGGTGACGGCCACGGGGACAGTGACCTTTCCCCCATAATTTTGTGTGATCGATATGAGTGTTATTGTAGGTGAGAGAGTCCGAGGGAGGAGTGTTAGTGGTAAGTTGGTTAATGGTAGTTTGGTTAGTGGTAGGTTGGTCAGTGGTAGGTTGGTCAGTGGTAGGTTGGTTAGTGGTAGGTTGGTCAATGGTAGGTTGGTCAGTGGTAGTTTTGTTAGTGGTAGGTTGGTCAGTGGTAGTTTGGTTAGTGGTAGGTTGGTCATTGGTAGTTTGGCTAGTGGTAGGTTGGTCAGTGGTAGTTTGGTTAGTGGTAGGTTGGTCAGTGGTAGTTTGGTTAGTGGTAGGTTGGTCATTGGTAGTTTGGTTAGTGGTAGGTTGGTCAGTGGTAGTTTGATTAGTGGTAGGTTGGTCAGTGGTAGTTTGGTTAGTGGTAGGTTGGTTGGTGGTAGTTTGGTTAGTGATAGGTTGGCCAGTGGTAGTTTGGTTAGTGGTAGGTTGGTCAGTGGTAGTTTGGTTAGTGGTAGGTTGGTCAGTGGTAGTTTGGTTAGTGGTAGGTTGGTCAGTGGTAGTTTGGTTAGTGGTAGGTTGGTCAGTGGTAGTTTGGTTAGTGGTAGGTTGGTCAGTGGTAGTTTGGTTAGTGGTAGGTTGGTCAGTGGTAGTTTGGTTAGTGGTAGGTTGGTCAGTGGTAGTTTGGTTAGTGGTAGGTTGGTCAGTGGTAGTTTGGTTAGTGGTAGGTTGGTCAGTGGTAGTTTGGTTAGTGGTAGGTTGGTCAGTGGTAGTTTGGTTAGTGGTAGGTTGGTCAGTGGTAGTTTGGTTAGTGGTAGGTTGGTCAGTGGTAGTTTGGTTAGTGGTAGATTGGTCAGTGGTAGTTTGGTTAGTGGTAGGTTTGAGGAGTGTCAGGGTGGCAGGATAAGTTCCAGCCCCTAACAGTTATCGCGCTGTACCACAGTACCTTTAAGAGACCCAGAAACTATACCTCAACACCTTCAAGAGACCCAGGAAATATACCTCAACACCTTCAAAAGACCCAGAACTATACCTCAACCCCTTCAAGAAACCCAGAACTATACCTCAACACTTCACATTATTATTAATATAATCAGGAGGAAGTTCATACAGTAACTGGTAACAGAAGACAGACTCGATCCAAGGGGAGACAAGCCAAATTCTTTGGATCAGGAGCCCCTCACCAGCATCAAGGAACCTTCTGAGGTCCAGAAGCTGAAGATCAACTCTATCAATGTAAAAAATTGAGATCCATCAATTGAAGCATAACTGTGATTGGTTTCAAGAGTACTACTTCGAGAGCGAAATTTGGATACCTGGTCACAACATATCTGCGAGTAAACATGACTGCAAAATAAGGAAGTGGAGTTGGGGTGTTAGCCTATATGTTAGAGCAGCTCATATGCTTTAGAAATTAAAATGAAAAAAAAAACAACTCGGAATTGAGGTGTAGTTTTATACAAACCACCTGATACAGCTTCCCATTAGTTCCGAGACTAACTACCAGTATTGAAAATAGTACTGACTCGAAGCCCTCTCAACATCATCTTGTTTGGTGACTTTAAAATATTTAAAATGAAGAACCTAACTAAAGCTGTAAAAGAGGAACAGTTTAACATATCACACTATTAAGCTTCTGTAATAAATTGTCCTTTAAGCCAGGTTAGCAAACCCCATTACTTTATAATTACGAAGAATGAAGACCTAGTAGAGGACGTAATTGTTTCGCGGACAGCAAACACAGACTAATACAAAATCACAAGACCTGTATGTACACAGACCTGGAACAGCAAAACATGGTCAGTCATGAGGACGAATTCAATAAAATCAACTTGAGTAATCTAGACATCACCTGGGACTAAATCAGTTGTGACCTTACTGAAATATCCTGGGAAGACGTTGACTAACAGGGATCTGAACTGAGAGGATGTGTTGATTGGCACAAATTATGCTGTACACATTCCTTTACGAAAAAGGAAGCAAGGATGCATATTAGAGAGTGGCACTTCCTCTACAGAAGAAGATAACGGATAATAAGAGCTTCTCAAAGGTAGCAGGAGAGACAGAGAACAAAGTGCCGTCAATGGAATCAGAAGAAATCCCAAACAGTTTCTTTCTGTCAAACTCAAAATCCAGAGCTGGAAACGTCAAGTATCGGACCTTTACATAAAGATGGAACAAACACCTATGATAGCAGAGAAATGAAATAATGAAGTCACAATATGACTTTGTTTACCGAGCTATTGGTTAATTATAAAACTGATGACCTAAACGAGTTTTTAATGAACGAAATCTAAAATGCTACCAACATCACCATTTTTCAATTTAATCTAGACCCCACTTGACTTCAAAGAAACTATTACATACCCATGCACTCTTGGAACTCCATATGTATCACTTCTGTCAGGAAACGACTATGTCTTAAATATTTTATGGAGAAGGCAACCGGACACAGGTGTTATCCTAGTTATTAAAAACCACAGATATAGCCCCACTACACGAAGGTAGCAGTAAAGCAATTTCCAGAAGGATATCGATAACGTTGTCACAAATTATTAAAATCTTTGCTATCACTTGAAATAACTGCACAACTCAGGACAACAAGGGTTTACAGCAGGTCTCTCCTATCTTCGCAACTGGTGGATAATGTTAAAATATGCACTGGAAGACAAGCAAAAAGCATATGTAGTGTACAGTGACTTGTAAATGGTCAAGTCGGACCGAAAAGTCGTCATAAGCTTTTCCTTATGTGCAGGTTATTTATGTACTGTTCCAGTCACGGTATTGTACCTTTTTGTTCTCTGCAAAGTTGTGGCAAGTGTGACCATGGTGTTACAGTGCACTAAATGTGTGCAACAGGAAAAAGTGGAAATCTGAGTAGATGGATATTTAAGTTTGTAACAAGTTGGACTCAGAGATTAATAGCAGAGTGTAATCAAGGGCTGCTACAGTGAAAAGCTTTGTTCCTCAAGGCACAGTATTTACTGGTTCTCATATTCCACACAGACACAAATTATAACACCATATTCCGCGTACATGTATGCCACTAGTATTTGTAGAGTGGCATCTTTCGATATAAACTGATATAAACAGTCCTCTAATAGGTCAATGGCAACAACAATAACAGGGAAGATGAATTCCATTTACTCTCTGCTATGAAATACTTAAAAACTGAAATGTACCAGACGACGAAGTGGATAATCTGGCTGGAGCTTCAGGTAGACGAATTGCTTTCATTTCTCGAGAATTTTTACCATCATGAAGTACTCGTAGGCTCTGAATCTTGATCATCAGATCACCAGCGAGTGTGATCTTTTTTATATTTTTATTTAAAACAACAATACATTAAATAAATAAAAACACATTATCAGTTCTTACTCAAAATTATAAATCCCATTGTCATATACATTACATCCAATGTAACTATGTTAAGTAAGATTACACAAGATAACATAACAATATTCATCATTATTATTATAACCAAGGAAAACCCAAACCTACAATCTGCATTATTTTTTCCACTTTGTTATTTATATATTATTAATCCACATAACCTTCAAACCCTCCTTTACAATACTCATCATTGCCAGTGCCGACACAGCTGACACTTCTACCCCCCCCCCCGTATGTACAGTCCCCATTCTAAATATCATACATTAATTTCCCTAATGAATGGCCATTGAAAACAATTTCTACTAAAATAAACCAACCCAGCAGACTTCCAAACAAAAACAGTCAGGGTCATTATAAGACATGTAGGAACGAGTCCTGCAGTCATATATGTATACATATACGCATGCATATACACATACGTGTATGTGCACTTATTCATAAGAACCAACTAAATCATATATAGAAATAAATCGCTAAATGACTTGTCTGCAAATAAACTAAATATTACAATTTATGATAGAACTATACCAAAGACATTGGTTCCCCCAAACACCCTACTCATACACAAAGTTAATGTTACTGATTAACACAATATATAATAGGACCTTCCATACAAAATAAGGGGATATATAAACCCCATCAAATACTTATATATTTTCGTACATAGTGCATAATGTACATATTCAATACAATAATAAAAAAAGAGGTGTATGACAAGGCTAAATCTATCTTCAGATTAAAAATATATAAGACATAACCTCACATTTTACATATAAATATAAACCTCCTATATAAAATGATTCTTATAACAATAAGGGAAAAAACCGAAAATCACATAACTTTTGACTCTGTGATTTTACAAAAATTCATAAGGTCTACATACTCCTACAATAAACTTTACCCACATCAACCACCGTGCAAACCAATCAACCATACCTCACCAGGCTTCCAATCACACCAAGAGGGCGCACCACTGAAGAGACCAACCCCTTGCCTCTCACCCCATACTCAAACGGAGTAAACGTTCAACAGTAAGTCCACGATATCCCTCCGGAAAACTAATTACCCACCTTCCCCCATATAATTGTTTGTTCCTACATGCTGTCCTATAAAAACTCGCCGCCAGCGCTTTTATCCTAATGTTCCCCTCCACCTCCCTCATCCCCCAAGAAACATACAAGTAATCAACTATTACATATCTGATAGCCCTTCCCACCTCTTTGGGTACCCCTTCCATATCTAACATTAAAGCCCTAAGGGGTGATATCTTTCCCCCCCCAATAAAAAGAAAACCCTCTTCAACCACAATCTTACCACCTCCAATGCAGAACAGAAATATACTACATGAAAAGCCGTTTCAACTTCCCCACAAAAAGCGCATGACGCCTCTTTCACAAAACCCATTCGTCTTAGCACCTCTTTCGATGCTAACGTCCCCATAAGAAATCTATATACTAATTCCCTCGCTCTTGCCGGTATTCTTAATTTACTAAATTCCACCCATATCACTCTCCAATCATATGTGGGATACACTGCCATCCCTTGCATTAATTCCTGACGACGGCCCACACCCACTAACCGTTTTACCTTGAGTTTTTTAACATTGCATACCTTTAACATAAACCGCAACATGTCTTCACACTCCACTAAGTCCCTGCCACCCCACCATTTGCGGATATCCCCCATCACCTCCCCCACCCGAAGACCCCTTTCCCCCGCTGCCCGAATATACCTCTGCTTCACATATAGCCCCTTCACCCTAGACCCTAATGCAATCAATCCCAGTCCTCCCTGCCTTACCGCAGTCATTACTACATCTTTGCCCAACCACGCCCTCCCATAGCCCCACACATACCTTAAGACCCTTCTTTGCATTTCCATAATATCCTGACTTCTTAATGGGTAAATTTCCGCCACTCCCCACACCTTACTATAAATCAGCGTATTTACCACCACAACCCTTTGATGCAAGGTTACATCCCCGGCCCTTAGACCCCTCAGCCTACTCAAAGCTCTGTCCATTACCATTTCTGAATTAACCCTCCTGCTCTCCTGTGCATCTGCCAAAAACAAAATCCCACAAATCTTTAGCCTATCTACAGTTATCCAACCAAACTCCTCCCCCAAGGTCCCTCCTACCCAAGCGCCTACCTCCAACAATCGTGATTTCTGCTTATTATTAACTCTCATCCCAGTAGCATTCCCAAAAATCTCAATTACCCTTCCCACTTTTCTTAAATCTTCAATCTCATTAAGTAAAACAGTTGTATCATCTACATAACCAACAATATTCCCACAATATCCTCCACTCTCCCCCAACCTTCCCATCCCACCATCAACCAGAACATAGAAAGGGTTCTGCATACATGCAAAGAGTATTTGGGAGAGTGGACACCCCTGCCTTAAACCCCTTCCCATGCTTACTGAACTACCCAACCTCCCATTTACCTGTACTCTCATTGATGCATTCTCATACAAAGTCCTCACCCATCCAACCACCCTCCCTCCAAAACCCATTCTCACCATACTCTCAATCAAAAATTCCCTATCCACATAATCATAAGCTTTCTCCCAATCCAGACCTAGAATACCTCCCTTATTACTACCCTCAAGGAAATCCCGAATACGACCATGACCTACCCGCATACTCCTCCCCGGGATACCAAACTGTCCCCCATGTATCACCGACCCCATGACCTTCTTCAGTCTATTACCCAAAATTTTCGCAAAAACCTTGTAATCAGCGCACATCAAAGATATTGCACGGTAAGCACTCAACTCTCTACCCCCCCCCCTTCTTTGGCACCAAAACTATGACACCCGTACTTTGCGATATGCCCAACTTCCCACTAGTTAACATATGGTCCAATAGCCTAACAAAACACTGCCTAATACACCCCCAATGTGCTCTATAAAAATCATTTGGTATACCGTCTATCCCTGGTGTTTTCCCGGTACTCATCCCGAAAACTGCCTCTTCCACCTCAACCTCACTTATACCAACCTCCAACCCCACTCTATCCTGCTCACTTAAAACGCTATGGAACCCCCCTTCAAAAAAACCCTCCCAGGAACCCCCCTCCCTCCAACTCCATTTCTCTCTAAACCAACTATCAGCATAGAGACTCATACTTTCCGTATTGGATAGGACTCGACCCACTGGATACCCTCCCACCCCAGGGCTTGTCTCCAATTGTAGAATGGTGGTTACACTCTGTCGGTCCCGAAATTTACGTAAAACATACCCAGACGGTTTATCACCCCACAAAACATCCTCTAACCCCGCCCTAACCCTAATTGCATCAAACCTATCATTGTGTAATTCAGCTATTCTACTCCGCAGTCTGTCCATATCATCCCTCCTACCACCTCCCCAACATAACAATCTTGCAACTGTCCCTCCAGATAATTTTGCAACCCAAAACGCCACCTCGCCTCCTCTCGTCCCCTAGCCTTAAAAAAATTCGCTATTCCAGGTTTTGCCTGCATTTCCCACCAATCTAACAGATCTATCTCCCTGTTCCTAGCCTCCCAAAAAGGCAACCACCAATCACTGAAAAAAGGCCCCTCCCCCTCCTCCTTAAGAAGCCTTACATTTAATTTCCAGTACCCATAATAAATACGCACCACTCCATCCCACATCAAATCTGCTATTACCGCTCTGTGATCAGAAAACCCCACATCGAAGGTTTGCACCCTCACAACATCTATACCCTGCTTAATATAAATTCTGTCTAATCGCGCTTCATATCCCCTACGGACGAACGTATGCTCCACTAGGTAACCCCCCCTCCCCACCACATCAACAACCCCAATATCTCGCAATACATCCCTCAGCACACTCAGCACACAACCCGCCCCTCTCGGTTCGACATCACCACTCCTAATCACACAATTCCAATCACCTCCTATTACTGTTATAGCAGGCAAACCTCTCAAGTGATACAGCAATACCTCTCTGACAAAATCTACTTTTACCCTGATATTACTAGTTGCTGGCATGTAAACTCCCACGAAACTAACTCGACTCTCACCCCAGACGCCATCCACCCTCACGATCCTCCCACCCCCCCCCTCTTCCCAACCGATGACACGCAAGGGGCTGGTCTCCTTTACCGCAACTGCTACCCCACCTTTCAATTGCAAACCACTGGTTACATACATCCGATATCCTTTCACCCTCAACACACTACCAGCCCTGTGATTATGCTCTTGCAAAAAGCATATGTCAACATCAAACCGCCTTAAAAACCACTCCAACCAAACTTTCTTGACCTCAGTCTTAAGTCCATTAACATTAAGCGTGACACATCTGAAAATTACAGAAGGGGCGGCTTTCCCCTATGCCTCTGGGATTTACCCACTGCACTTTTCATATTACGTGTTCCTTTGCCACTCGAGTTTTCCTGTGCAATCACTTCCCCCCTCCCTTTCCCAATTTGCAACTCAGGCACACCTCTACCACTATGTGTCCTCGGCTCCACAACCGCTGCCCATGACTTCTTCCCCGGCCTCTGCCCTGGGGTAATGACCTCATCTATCTCTGATGCCGCAGTTCGTTTCCTAGAACTCACACTTACACACATATCACCCTCAGACAATTCCTCCTGGTGTACCTCCACGGCCACCACATGCTCCCGCCCAATCTTACTCAAGTCTTCCTCAACAATTTGTTGTCCCTCCAAAGTTCCAGCTTCACATGAACTGAGGACACCTTTTGCACAGGGTTCCTCCTCATCCAAAAAATCCTTGATCACATCTGCCAATAACCCATCCTGGGTTGAAGCTTCCTGGACGAAAGTCTCCTCAGATGTCACCTTCAACTCCCCCGACGCCCCTGGGAGAGTGACACATGTCTCCGCCGCCGCCACCTCCCGGTCGACCTCTTCGCTCCAGAGGTCATTCCTCCGGCCTCCCGAGGCATCAGAGCCAGGCACCAAATTACACGACTGTTGAATCACAATTGGAGTGTCGAGAATTCGAGAAGCCCGCCTCCTAGGACACTGGGCTGCCATGTGCTCATAAGAGCTACATAGACGACATGTTTTCCTTTGCCCAGCATAGTACACATAAACCTGTGTTCTACAACCGATCATCGTAACATAGGATGGTATAGGCCTTGTTAAGGTCATTTTAAGGGTGTAAGAACCTTCCGGCATTCCTTCATATGGACCATCCCTCCACACCCCCATTGTTGCAGAATGCACTGTCCCATAACTTCGAAAATACTCCTGCAGGCCATAAGCCATAGCCTCGAAGGGTACATTCCGTACCTTCACCCATGTGAAGTACTTAGAGACGTCATGTAACACAACATCCATCGTTGAATTCACACTCATGCGTTGTTCCTGGTAATGCTCGACAATTCTTGTGTAGTAATCGACTCGTAGAAATTTCACAAAGATTCTTGTTAAACCATTAAGGGCGACGCCATACAATTCCTCGTTGGGAATACCATATGTATCCCTGATGATGTTAGGGAGAAGGACGTTCATCGTATCTCCACTTAACGTACCACGAACCAGCTCTATGCAGATAGTATTCACTCTCCGTACTGTATGTTCCGCCATGTTGATATCCCAATGAGCAGCGCACGTCCTCACTACTCAATGGTTGTTGCTGAACTAAGGTAGCTCGCCTGAAGACAGCAGAGGGGTGCCGAGACAACCTCACTCCACCGTGGTCAGGCAGCGAATGGCTCTGAATCTTGATCATCAGATCACCAGCGAGTGTGATCTGGCGATCACCAGCGAGTGTGATATGGCGATCACCTTCGCTGTGTTGACCGATTTCAGGACGAGTTGAGAAAATTGTAAAAAAAAAAAAAAAAAAAAAATTTACTAGTTTATTAATTCTGTTGTTGGAAAATAGAGAATATAATAGAACGTTTGCAGTGGGGTGCATAACACATATTATGAGGAAAAAATAACTAACAAGAGTTGAGAATTAATAAATAACCTATAAACATAAGGTGAAAGTCAACGTGTTAGTTTGGTCATTATGAAGCCGTTAGTGAAGGAGAACTGTGAAGGGAATGCGAACTCCGTCGTATTGAGCCACTAGTGAAGGAGAACTGTGAAGGGAATGTGAGCTCTCTCCGTCATATTAAGCCACTAGTGAAGAACTGTGAAGGGAATGTGAGCTCTCTCCGTCATATTAAGCCACTAGTGAAGAACTGTGAAGGGAATGTGAGCTCTCTCCGTCATATTAAGCCACTAGTGAAGAACTGTGAAGGGAATGTGAGCTCTCTCCGTCATATTAAGCCACTAGTGAAGAACTGTGAAGGGAATGTGAGCTCTCTCCGTCGTATCGTACTGTATCTTAGTTATAAAAACATTAAGTATCCTATAAAAGTGCTTGTGACTAATATACCTTAATGTATCACACACAACCTCAAGGTTCTGGTATCCTTCCTTACATGGGTGACTAATATAGCCTGATGTATCCTCTCACTGCTGACTAATATAGCCTGATGTATCCTCTCACTGGTGACTAATATAGCCTGATGTATCCTCTCACTGGTGACTAATATAGCCTGATGTATCCTCTCACTGGTGACTAATATAGCCTGATGTATCCTCTCACTGGTGACTAATATAGCCTGATGTATCCTCTCACTGGTGACTAATATAGCCTGATGTATCCTCTCACTGGTGACTAATATAGCCTGATGTATCCTCTCACTGGTGACTAATATAGCCTGATGTATCCTCTCACTGGTGACTAATATAGCCTGATGTATCCTCTCACTGGTGACTAATATAGCCTGATGTATCCTCTCACTGGACTAATATAGCCTGATGTATCCTCTCACTGCTGACTAATATAGCCTGATGTATCCTCTCACTGGACTAATATAGCCTGACCTCTCAATATAGCCTGATGTATCCTCTCACTGGTGACTAATATAGCCTGATGTATCCTCTCACTGGTGACTAATATAGCCTGATGTATCCTCTCACTGGTGACTAATATAGCCTGATGTATCCTCTCACTGCTGACTAATATAGCCTGATGTATCCTCTCACTGGTGACTAATATAGCCTGATGTATCCTCTCACTGCTGACTAATATAGCCTGATGTATCCTCTCACTGGTGACTAATATAGCCTGATGTATCCTCTCACTGCTGACTAATATAGCCTGATGTATCCTCTCACTGGTGACTAATATAGCCTGATGTATCCTCTCACTGGTGACTAATATAGCCTGATGTATCCTCTCACTGCTGACTAATATAGCCTGATGTATCCTCTCACTGCTGACTAATATAGCCTGATGTATCCTCTCACTGGTGACTAATATAGCCTGATGTATCCTCTCACTGCTGACTAATATAGCCTGATGTATCCTCTCAATGCTGACTAATATAGCCTGATGTATCCTCTCACTGCTGACTAATATAGCCTGATGTATCCTCTCACTGGTGACTAATATAGCCTGATGTATCCTCTCACTGCTGACTAATATAGCCTGATGTATCCTCTCAATGCTGACTAATATAGCCTGATGTATCCTCTCACTGCTGACTAATATAGCCTGATGTATCCTCTCACTGCTGACTAATATAGCCTGATGTATCCTCTCACTGGTGACTAATATAGCCTGATGTATCCTCTCACTGGTGACTAATATAGCCTGATGTATCCTCTCATTGGTGACTAATATAGCATGATGTATCCTCTCACTGCTGACTAATATAGCCTGATGTATCATCTTATTGGTGACTAATATAGCCTGATGTATCCTCTCATTGGTGACTAATATAGCCTGATGTATCCTCTCATTGGTGACTAATATAGCCTGATGTATCCTCTCACTGGTGACTAATATAGCCTGATGTATCCTCTCACTGGTGACTAATATAGCCTGATGTATCCTCTCACTGCTGACTAATATAGCCTGATGTATCCTCTCACTGCTGACTAATATAGCCTGATGTATCCTCTCACTGCTGACTAATATAGCCTGATGTATCCTCTCACTGGTGACTAATATAGCCTGATGTATCCTCTCACTGCTGACTAATATAGCCTGATGTATCCTCTCACTGGTGACTAATATAGCCTGATGTATCCTCTCACTGGTGACTAATATAGCATGATGTATCCTCTCACTGCTGACTAATATAGCCTGATGTATCCTCTCACTGCTGACTAATATAGCCTGATGTATCCTCTCACTGGTGACTAATATAGCCTGATGTATCCTCTCACTGCTGACTAATATAGCCTGATGTATCCTCTCACTGGTGACTAATATAGCCTGATGTATCCTCTCACTGGTGACTAATATAGCATGATGTATCCTCTCACTGCTGACTAATATAGCCTGATGTATCCTCTCATTGGTGACTAATATAGCATGATGTGTCCTTGCATGGATGACTAATATAACATGATGTGTCCTTGCATGGGTGACTAATATAACATGATGTGTCCTTGCATGGGTGACTAATATAACATGATGTGTCCTTGCATGGGTGACTAATATAACATGATGTGTCCTTGCATGGGTGACTAATATAACATGATGTGTCCTTGCATGGGTGACTAATATAACATGATGTGTCCTTGCATGGATGACTAATATAACATGATGTGTCCTTGCATGGATGACTAATATAACATGATGTGTCCTTGCATGGGTGACTAATATAACATGATGTGTCCTTGCATGGATGACTAATATAACATGATGTGTCCTTGCATGGGTGACTAATATAACATGATGTGTCCTTGCATGGGTGACTAATATAACATGATGTGTCCTTGCATGGGTGACTAATATAACATGATGTGTCCTTGCATGGGTGACTAATATAACATGATGTGTCCTTGCATGGGTGACTAATATAACATGATGTGTCCTTGCATGGGTGACTAATATAACATGATGTGTCCTCGCATGGGTGACTAATATAACATGATGTGTCCTTGCATGGGTGACTAATATAACATGATGTGTCCTTGCATGGGTGACTAATATAACATGATGTGTCCTTGCATGGGTGACTAATATAACATGATGTGTCCTTGCATGGGTGACTAATATAACATGATGTGTCCTTGCATGGGTGACTAATATAACATGATGTGTCCTTGCATGGGTGACTAATATAACATGATGTGTCCTTGCATGGGTGACTAATATAACATGATGTGTCCTTGCATGGGTGACTAATATAACATGATGTGTCCTCGCATGGGTGACTAATATAACATGATGTGTCCTTGCATGGGTGACTAATATAACATGATGTGTCTCAGCATTATTAACTACGTTTTAGTTTAACTTCCAACAGATGCTCTCCCGTATTTGTCAGTGGCTTATCAAAATACTCAATGTTAATTATATGAATTATATACATTAGAGAGAAGCTAGCAAGACATATGCGCAACACCTGCTAGCAAGACACATGCGTAACACCTGCTAGCAAGACACATGCGTAACACCTGCTAGCAAGACATATGAGCAACACCTGCTAGCAAGACATATGCGCAACACCTCCTAGCAAGACACATGCGCAACACCTGCTAGCAAGACATATGAGCAACACCTGCTAGCAAGACATATGCGCAACACCTCCTAGCAAGACACATGCACAACACCTGCTAGCAAGACATATGCGCAACACCTGCTAGCAAAACACATGCGCAACACCTGCTAGCAAGACATATGCGCAACACCTGCTAGCAAGACACATGCGCAACACCTGCTAGCAAGACACATGCGCAACACCTGCTAGCAAGACACATGCGCAACACCTGTGTGTCTTTACTGCCAAAAATATACTAAAATTTTACTCCTATATTTTATTCATTGTAAACACTGGGAAAGACATCACTGGTAACTTCAGTAATGAGCATAATAACAATAGTAGTACTAAATCATTTTATTTTCCATTAATCCTCTGATACAAAGATTTTTTATATGGATCATTTACAAGTCACACTGTGAGTAGTTAATGGTTCAGGTCTCACCTAAATGTTATAAGTTCACTTTCTGTTTCACTCTCTATTACAATTTGAGTCCTGTGCAAGCCGGGGATCAATAATAAGGCATCGGAGGCTTGTTACTTTATTTGGGTTCTTGGTACACAGTGCCCTGGGCCAGGAGGGTCATGCCCAGAGTAGACCTTGTTGACTGGGTGAAGTCGGCTCCCATAGTGAGGGCAGGGTAAGCGTGGCGTCAGCACCATAGTGAGGGCAGGGTAAGCGTGGCGTCAGCACCATAGTGAGGGCAGGGTAAGCGTGGCGTCAGCACCATAGTGAGGGCAGGGTAAGCGTGGCGTCAGCACCATAGTGAGGGCAGGGTAAGCGTGGCGTCAGCACCATAGTGAGGGCAGGGTAAGCGTGGCGTCAGCACCAGCACCAGCACCAGCACTTGCCACAGCAAGCAGCAACAAGGCTGCTCCTATATCTTGCCGTCCCCTGGGCCTATCCGAACTCCAGTGATGGCCAAATTTGCAAGTACTGCTGTAACAACATGCAAGGAACCTATAGTGACATAAAAACTGACGGTGACGACAACGAAATGGACTAAATATGACAAAAGAGGGACCGGCATTCAAGTACCAGACCTGCTGCCAGACGTGAACCAGACATGAGACGTTTTCCACTACAATGAAATAACTGACCTCCATATCAACTGCACCAGTGTTTAACGGGAAGACAACATGGCAGAAAACCTGATCTACTAAATCTCCAAGGAAATGACAGGTCTGTAGGACTTTTTTCTTCAGTGCCAAACGAGGGAAAGAATTGAGCATTTAAACATGGCTGACCGGCATCCAAACAGCCGCTACTGCCAGACATACAACTAGCGAAGTGAAATTCTCATCTTTAATGACGTTCATCTGTTGACAGTAGCATCATATCTGTACCGCCACCATATCACCTATACCAGTGCTAACGAGAGGGAAACACAGGAGACATCATCAAATCAACAGTACAAAACTCCAAGGTTATAGGTCGGATATCCCTCAGTGCCAGTCGTGGGAAAGAAGTGAATAGTTAAACAGTCAAGGTTAATGTTTTAGTAGCTGACCTATATTCAGCTGACCAGTGTACAGTGAGAGAATTATAGCAGAAAATGCCAAATATATCTATAAACTCAAGGAAAGTCAGGTTGTAGGTGGCGTTACTCCCCTCAGTGTTTTAAAAATGGCTGAGTCAGCAGAACAGGTCAGGAGACAACAACACCACACAACCCCCGATAAATGGAATTGAGGGGGATTTGGAAGGATAAAACCATGGATTAAACCTTTCTGGTCTACCAGAATGGAAAGGAGTTAGAAGTTAATTGGTGAAGCCAGACTGTGAAGTGAGGTGGGAAGGGGAGTGTGTAATAAGGGGTTAACTGTAAGGGTTTTGTGAAGTTAAGGGAAAAGTGAGCAGTGAAGAGGGTTTTGAAGAGGAAATTTTACTAGTAATTCAGTGTGATTGCTAAAGCAGATACTAAGTGTACTAGGGACTGGAAAAGAGAAATAAATATTATTGTATATGAGTAAAAGAGCGAAGAGTGAAAATGGCAGGCATTAGGGGGGTACAGGCTGCCATAATTATATTTATATTTCTTCTTTAATTCCATGAAGAAAGAAATCAGTCATGGGGGCTGGAAAAGGTGAATGGAGTAACAGCGCCCTGGACAGTAAAAGCCCAACAGTTGCCATCCTACCAGAAAAGTAAATGTCACTATCGCTGCAAGGTATGGCAACACCGCATACCCAAACAAAAACAGTGGCACACAGCTCTTATTGTAGTGCTCTTAAGTGGTGATATCCAAATTAATCCAGGACCTCAAACTATTGTGCAGAGACAAAACAGACAGATAAATGACGGCGATAATGACGGTCTAGTAGCTAGGAATGATAACCTTAACTCCATATGTAATGCATACATAGGTCAATGTGAGACAATACAGCCATTATTATCTCAAACACTAACAAACAGGTGCATACACTGTACTAAAGTATGCATGAAAAACAGAAAAGGCACCTTATGTAAAATGTGTAAGGGGTGGGTGCATGATGGATGTATGTACAATTATAGCAACGGTGCCAGAATTCATTTTGTGTGTAACAAATGCACTTTGACACAGTTACCCTTTAGCAGTGATGACATTGATTTACCTAATTTTAATACAAATGACCCATTGCCATATATTGATGATTATGATTGTTTTATGAAAACAGGCCTTCACTTTATTCATGTCAATGCAAGATCACTTCTTCCTAAATTGGCAGAGATTAGGATTCTAGCTAACAAAATTAGGGCGGCAGTTATAACCATCTCTGAATCTTGGTTGGATGATACGGTGACTGACGACGAGGTCAAAATAGATGGTTACAATATAAAACGCTTAGATAGGAACAGAAAGGGTGGTGGAGTATGTGCCTACATTAGAAATGACTTAGCTTACAACCCAAGACCTGATTTAAATAACAATAAACTGGAGATTCTATGGTTTGAAGTGCTGCTTCCTAAGACCAAACCCATCTTAGTAGGAACTAGTTACCGCCCTCCTACCCAGGACCAGTTCTTAGAAGACTTTTCCAGAGTCTTGTCCGGAGTTGAAAACAATTGCGAGACAATAATACTGGGCGACTTCAATATCTGTTTTCAGCAGCAAAATAACGGGCTATGCAAAAGGTATAAGCAAATTCTAGGATTAAATAGTTACACTCAACTAATTAATACTCCAACCCGGATCACACAGTTCTCAGCCACCCTAATTGACCACATACTTTGTAACCGCTCTGAGAACATTAGTCAGTCAGGCGTCATTACCACAGGTCTTAGTGATCATTTCATCATTTACTGCACCAGGAAAATCACTAGGGATAGGATAGGCCTACACAGGACAATAAAAATGAGGTCAACTAGAAACTACAGTAAAGAAACACTGGTAAATAGGCTACACAATTGTGACTGGTCAGAGATAACAAGTTGCAAAGACGTAAACGATGCCTGGGAAAAATTCAAAACAATGTTCACTACCATCCTTGATAATATTGCACCAGTTAAAGAGGTTAGGATTAAACGACGAACTGAACCCTGGATGAATACTGAGATATTAGATAATATGAAATTCAGAGACCAGCTGCTAAAAAGATTTAAAGCAAACAGACAGGATATTGCAGCACTAAATGAATTCCAAAGGGTGAGGAACAGAGTACAGAGACTTATAAAAGGAGCAAAGGCAAAGCACTACTGCTCAAAAATCGAAGAGTATAAGCATAACCCCAGAAAGCTCTGGCAACAACTAAAACAGTTGGGGTATAGCCATAAGCCAGTAGATAGGTCTAACATAGTACTCACTATCGATAATGAGGTATGCCATGAAACATCTAAGGTGGCAAATTGCTTTAAGTCATACTACACATCTGTTGCATCAACACTAGTAAGTAAACTACCAGCTGCATCAAATACCTTTAACACAGACTCTGATAAGTTTCAAACATACTATACCAATAAAGGGGTAACCCCAAACAGTTGTCAACTAGTAAGTGTATCTCATGACTTTATTCAAAAAGAACTAAGCAGGTTAAACCCAACTAAGAGCACAGGCCCTGATAACATCCCGTCTAAGTTCCTAAAAGATGGTGCTTCTGAACTGTCAATCCCTATTGCTCACATAATAAATCTATCAATCACCACTAATACCGTACCGGAGGGGTTCAAGGAGGCCAGAGTTACTCCTATCTTCAAGAAAAATAGTAGGTCTGATGTAAGCAACTATAGGCCTGTTAGTATACTCAGTATAATATCTAAAATTCTAGAGAGGGCGGTGTATTCTCAAGTAGTTAAGTACCTTAATGACAACAACATTCTCCATAGCTATCAATCGGGCTTTAGAAGATCCTACTCAACCGACACCTCCCTTATTAATCTGATGGATTACCTGAGAACTGAAATGTCAAAGGGGAACCTCATAAGTGTGGTAACCTTAGACCTGCAAAACGCCTTCGATACTGTCAACCACAATATATTATGTAATAAACTTCAAGCTATCGGTATAGGTTCTGTAGACTGGTTTAAGTCCTACCTTAGCAACAGGAGACAAATAGTCAAAATCAACAAAACAGAATTAGAACCCCTGCCGATAACATGTGGAGTTCCCCAAGGTAGTATTCTGGGTCCCTTATTATTCTTATGTTATGTCAATGATATACCTATCAGTGTCAAGTGCAAACTCCTACTGTATGCAGATGACAGTGCTCTGTTAGCGTCAGGTAAAGACCCACAAGATATTGCTAATGTTTTAACACTGGAACTGGAGTCCTGCAGCAAATGGTTAGTAGACAACAAACTATCATTACACCTAGGGAAAACTGAAGCCATTCTCTTTGGCACGAAACATAAACTGAGAAGGGTAAATAATTTTAATGTTCAATGTAATGGGGAGCCCATCGCTTTGATTTCATCAGTAAAATATTTGGGAATCCCCTTTGACCCATGCATGTCAGGAGAATTGATAGGGAACAGTGTAGTAAAGAAAGCGAATGCCAGACTGAAGTTCCTGTATAGACAAGCACAGAGTCTACCTACTGAGGCTCGCAGGACCCTATGTCTAGCCCTTATACAATGCCATATGGATTACGCTTGCTCTTCTTGGTACTCTGCCTTGACAAAAAAACTGAAAGATAGACTGCAAATCACCCAGAACAAAATCGTAAGATTCATCCTGGGGCTGGGACCAAGAGAACATGTAGGCCAGGATGAATTACAGCAGTTGGATATGCTGAATGTTGAAGACAGAGTAAAACAACTGAAGCTAAATCATGTTTATAAAATTGCTCACAAACAATGTCCAGAATATCTTGCTGTCAATTTTGTCAAGGTTGGGAACCAAAGCAATCATAGTACTAGGGGGAGAGAGCACAACTTTGTAGCACCCACAGTCAGTGGCCAGGCTTCAAACACCTTTTATTGTACAGCAATAAAGGAATGGAACAGACTGCCCGCACATGTCAAAGCCAGTCATAGCATGAACCAGTTCAAGAAGAGTGCCAAAAGGTGTCTGATGAATGTAGCTACAGAAAGGGAGGGGAATGATTTTCTATTTTTTAGCTAACATACGTGTAAATTTTACCTTATTCCTAGTAATGACCCTCGTATTGTAGATAGTCTTAATGACCCTCGTGTAGTAGATAGTCTTAATGACCCTCGTGTAGTAGATAGTCTTTTTAGTATGATAATAAGATGTTATCTTCATTGTAGAATAATAAGAAAATATTATAACCTTTATATTATAATAATAAGGTAAAAGGACCCCAATGGAAATAAGTCACTCTGTCTGACTTTTTTGGGTTATCCTAGGTTCTCTACACATATGCTGCTATGTATGATAATTCTATGTAACTGTATTTGTGTATACCTGAATAAACTTACTTACTTACTAGGGTGAGGGCAGGGTAAGCGTGGCGTCAGCACCAGGGTGAGGGCAGGGTAAGCGTGGCATCAGCACCAGGGTGAGGGCAGGGTAAGCGTGGCATCAGCTCCAAAGTGAGGGCAGGGTAAGCGTGGCGTCAGCACCAGGGTGAGGGCAGGGTAAGCGTGGCGTCAGCACCAGGGTGAGGGCAGGGTAAGCGTGGCATCAGCACCAGAGTGAGGGCAGGGTAAGTGTGGCGTTATCGTAAAGGGTTCTTAAATGGAGATATCGTAGGATAAGGTAGACACACTTGTAGGATGGTAGGTGTATTGTCAGACTGAGATGAGAGATGGAGCCCAGTGCCTAGCCTGTCTACGCCTTGAAGGTCTGCCGCCGAGTGAGGACGGGACAGAGGGATCACTGCCCATGTGTATCCCATGACGTCACACAAAGCCACAGGCCTACAAGGGATCTCGTGTCTAAAGCACATGGATGATGCTAATATGCTATGCTATATAATACTGGGAATACAGGGATCAGCAACTATGCTGACAGCTCGGTCATGTTACGTATGTCGTCCCGACATACACTACTATACTATAGGCTGAACAGGCAGGCGGATCTGGGCTGATTCTATACAATAACAAATTCATATATAACTTAGAACTAATGGATGGTACAACATGATTTTGACGTAATGGGTGTTAACGTAATCATTACAAACTATAAGAACAAATCATTATACAATATGGATGGAATTGATCGATCGATCTGTATTCATGCACTCTACGGATTCTGAGGAAGAATAATTATATACAAAGAAGTGTTTAACAGAAAGGCAGATTCGGTGCACTCAAATCTAGACTGTTAATTCTCAGAATACAGAGGGAACGTGAACACGAAAATTTCTGACAAACTGATCAGCTAATAATAAACACACAGTTGACAATTTCATTCATCTCGGACATCTAATTATACAGACTATGTACATTTAAACCCAATTCTGCGAGGGTAAGGATTACTTATGCAGAATAGTTAAGCATTTTTTTCCATTTAAGCTTACTGTGTCATTCTCTCCATTTTTCTTGACTTATGCCCTTCAGTATTTTCACTGAGAAGATGTCCCAGTCACTTTTGAACGTTCACTTAGTGTATCATTCCAGTCAAAGTCAATATGAATCAGTCCACAGTACCAACATTCCCTTACTGACTGAAAGACAATACCTAGCCCTTGAGCAATGTGTTTGTTCTCACAGCTTGTATCTGAGATTTGTTAAAGTGCTGCGAAATGTGAAGTTCAGATTAAGTTCCTATAGATCCGTGAATTACTTATTAACGTAGCCGAGCGGTCAGGCACTAGTAATTCTGTCATTCCCGTCTGTGTTCCACCTATACCTTCAGACTTGCAGGATAGTGTTCCATTGCCTCAAGTGTCCGGGGACACTCAGACTGCCTTGAGTGCACAGCCTATCCCTGCAATGACTGCTAGTTCGAGTAGTAGTTTCTCCACAGGGGATGCCTTGTCAGAAAACGATTACTTGCAACTAGTAATGCCATCTCTTGTTGATGTGACATGCTGTCTGCAGAAAGACGTCTCTGTTACAGCTAGTGTTCTCACTAGAGTGTCTGTTGTTATTCCTAATGTTCCAGATGGTGATCCCATCCTAGTTGACAGTAATCAGTGCATTGTAAGAAGTTAGTTCTCGAGTAACTTTCACATGTTAACGTTTGTATCCTACGATATCTCCATTTAAGAACCCTTTACGATAAATGGTGACAGCGGTGGGATAAGGTAGACACACTTGTAGGATGGTAGGTGTATTGTCAGACTGAGATGAGAGATGGAGCCCAGTGCCTAGCCTGTCTACGCCTTGAAGGTCTGCCGCCGAGTGAGGATGGGACAGAGGGATCACTGCCCATGTGTATCCCATGACGTCACACAAAGCCACAGGCCTACAAGGGATCTCGTGTCTAAAGCACATGGATGATGCTAATATGCTATGCTATATAATACTGGGAATACAGGGATCAGCAACTATGCTGACAGCGTCAGCACCAGGGTGAGGGCAGGGTAAGCGTGGCGTCAGCACCATAGTGAGGGCAGGGTAAGCGTGGCATCAGCACCATAGTGAGGGCAGGGTAAGCGTGGCATCAGCACCATAGTGAGGGCAGGGTAAGCATGGCGTCAGCACCAGGGTGAGGGCAGGGTAAGCGTGGCATCAGCACCAGAGTGAGGGCAGGGTAAGTGTGGTGTCAGCATCATAGTGAGGGCAGGGTAAGTGTGGCGTCAGCACCATAGTGAGGGCAGGGTAAGTGTGGCATCAGCACCATAGTGAGGGCAGGGTAAGCGTGGTGTCAGCACCATAGTGAGGGCAGGGTAAGCGTGGCATCAGCACCATAGTGATGGCAGGGTTAGCGTGGTGTCAGCACCATAGTGAGGGCAGGGTAAGTGTGGCGTCAGCACCATAGTGAGGGCAGGGTAAGTGTGGCGTCAGCACCATAGTGAGGGCAGGGTAAGTGTGGCGTCAGCACCATAGTGAGGGCAGGGTAAGTGTGGCGTCAGCACCATAGTGAGAGCAGGGTAAGCGTGGCGTCAGCACCATAGTTAGGGCAGGGTAAGTGTGGCGTCAGCACCATAGTGAGGGCAGGGCAAGCGTGGCGTCAGCACCATAGTGAGGGCAGGGTAAGTGTGGCGTCAGCACCATAGTGAGGGCAGGGTAAGCGTGGCATCAGCACCATAGTGAGGGCAGGGTAAGCGTGGCATCAGCACCATAGTGAGGGCAGGGCAAGCGTGGCGTCAGCACCATAGTGAGGGCAGGGTAAGCGTGGCGTCAGCACCATAGTAAGGGCAGGGCAAGCGTGGCGTCAGCACCATAGTAAGGGCAGGGTAAGCGTGGCGTCAGCACCATAGTGAGGGCAGGGTAAGCGTGGCGTCAGCACCATAGTGCCGCGAAATACGAACCCAACTGGGCATACATACATACATACATACATACATACATACATACATACATACATACATACATACCTCCATCCCCCCCCTCTCTCTTCTATGTGCGGGTTATCTGTGTATTGTTCCAGTCACGGTATTGTGCCTTTTTGCTCCTTATCCATGTAAGAACATGTATATCCATCTAGGAACATGTATATCAATCTAAGAACATGCATACCCATCTAAGAACATGCATATCCATGTAAGAACATGTATATCCATCTAGGAACATGTATATCAATCTAAGAACATGCATACCCATCTAAGAACATGCATATCCATCTAAGAACATGTATATCCATCTAAGAACATGTATATCCATCTAGGAACATGTATATCAATCTAAGAACATGTATATCCATCTAAGAACATGTATATCCATCTAAGAACATGTATATCCATCTAAGAACATGCATATCCATCTAAGAACATGTATATCCATGTAAGAACATGCATACCCATCTAAGAACATGTATATCCATCTAAGAACATGTATATCCATCTAAGAACATGCATATCCATCTAAGAACATGTATATCCATCTAAGAACATGTATATCCATCTAAGAACATGCATATCCATCTAAGAACATGCATACCCATCTAAGAACATGTATATCCATGTAAGAACATGTATATACATCTAAGAACATGTTTATCCATCTAAGAACATGTATATCCATGTAAGAACATGTATATCCATCTAAGAACATGTTAATCCATCTAAGAACATGTATATCCATGTAAGAACATGTATATCCATCTAAGAACATGCATATCCATCTAAGAACATGCATACCCATCTAAGAACATGTATGTCCATGTAAGAACATGTATATACATCTAAGAACATGCATATCCATCTAAGAACATGTATATCCATGTAAGAACATGTATATCCATCTAAGAACATGTTAATCCATCTAAGAACATGTATATCCATGTAAGAACATGTATATCCATCTAAGAACATGTATATCCATCTAAGAACATGTATACCCATCTAAGAACATGTATATCCATCTAAGAACATGTATACCCATCTAAGAACATGTATATCCATCTAAGAACATGTATATCCATGTAAGAACATGTATATCCATCTAAGAACATGTTAATCCATCTAAGAACATGTATATCCATCTAAGAACATGCATATCCATCTAAGAACATGCATACCCATCTAAGAACATGCATATCCATGTAAGAACATGCATATCCATCTAAGAACATGTATACCCATCTAAGAACATGCATATCCATGTAAGAACATGTATATCCATCTAAGAACATGTATACCCATCTAAGAACATGCATATCCATGTAAGAACATGTATATCCATCTAAGAACATGCATATCCATGTAAGAACATGTATATCCATCTCAGAACATGTATAAGTGGATATATAATTATGAAGCAGCAGTTACGGAACCTTCATGAGTGTCTCGGTGTATTACAGATCTTGAATTACGAACAAATTACTACACAATTTCTAGTGTTTGGTCTTTAAGATCGTTCACAAATTTCTGTTGTATTATTATTATTACATTCATGGGGAGCGCTGAACCCGTAGGAGTCATACAGCGCCTGGGAAATGGAAGACAATCAGGTTCGATCCAAGGAAACAGACCAGATTCAAGGGCCTCCCTTGAGGGGTGTTACATCCTCCTTGCTGCTGTATAGAGCACACGAGCCTGACGATACCTTCTGGTGGGGAATCCTGCTCCTCTCGGTTCTTCATTGTCAGTGATTTTTAATAACGTGTTGTGAGTTTAGGTTGTATTATTCTTGTCACTTGTTTTATAATCCAGGTGTCATGTTACTATTTTAGGGGAAAAGTTTAACATGAAGGATTTTGATAATTTAAACACTTATGCAACACTTAAGTATCTTTATTGTGGAAACGTTTCGCCACCAGTGGTTTCCTCAGTCCAGTACAGAGATGAATGCTTGAAGTTTAGAGGTGGTCAGTCCCTCAGCCTGGAATCATTATGATCAGTCGATCATCTTGATTGTGGGGCTGATCACATTGACTCCAAGTTGAGGGACTGATTACCTCAAACTCCTGGACCATTCATCTCTGTACTGGACTGAGGAAGCCACTGGTTGGCGGAACGTTTACACAATAAAGATACTTAAGTGTTGCACAAGTGTCTTAATTTATAAAATTGTCGGTTCTGTGAAGCAGTTATCAACATGAATGATTCTGTTTTGAATAGCTAAGTTTTATATTTTATTATATTTAATTTTTAATAGCTATCTGGGTGACTTTAGACGTGTCTAGGTAGAATGAAAGTTATATTTTGTTCCATATAAACTTTTAATTACAGTACTGAATATCCTTTAAGTGTCACCGATGTTTTAGTTCCACAGTTCTATACGTTTTCCATATCTGTATCAGCATGTGTGGTCCAAGACTGTTCAACCTGCTACCAGCAGATATTAGAAATGCTGCCATTAAGGTGTAGAAGTTTTAAGTGATTCGTAAGTCACCCCGTCTTCTAATAACATGTTCATTTTCCACTATAATCTACCTTGTCCATAATTACTAACACATTTGCTCTGTTTCGTAAGGTAAAGTCCAGGTATAACTTAACAACTTAACGGGGGTACTTAAGTACCCCCGAAAGTAGGTCACCACCACAACCAAGTGTCAGATCAACAAGGTTGTGATGGCTATATGGACCAGCTGGCCAGTGACAGCAACTAAAGCTGGTGGAATAGACAATGCACAGAAAACCTGTGGTAGGCTAACTACTGTTAGGATTAAAAAAAAATACTCTCGAAGCTAGCAGTAGGCCTATTAATATATAGGGTGAATGTGAGAGTTTGTACTATTTGTGGATCGCAGGGGTCGAGTCACAGCTCTTCGTCCCGCCTCTTCGCTGGTAGCTACTAGGTCCACTCTTTCCCTACTCTCTGAGCTCTTTTCTGTGTGAGAAGAGAGAGAGAGAGAGAGAGAGAGAGAGAGAGAGAGACAGAGAGAGAGAGAGAGAGAGAGAGAAAGGGGGGTATATGGAAATTTTGTATGGTTATACTATGAGGCTGTGCGGCAGAGCAGACAATGGTAACTAGTGGCAGTTGGTCGTAACAACTATACCAGACATGGAGCTGAGTGTTGCCAAGTGTTCCTGATACATTACCCAGTGTACCTCCTGTCACACTAACTCCTCTCTAAGATTTTCATTCACTTTATTTTAAAGGATATTAATTTGTTTGAAGGTAACTGCATATTTAATGTGTCGAACATTAAAAAAAGGTCTTTTGGATATTTTGTAGCAAAGTTACCGGGATATTGTGTGTAGAGTTATTAGTGTATTGATGAAGTTAGGTTTTGGACATGTCAGCACTTTGTATTTTTTTTTTAAGTCGTGGTATAAGGTTGCTTGATACTAAATCTGGGTTGCTGTGATTGGCTCACCAAAATATACAAATGTGTATACGTGTGTATATTTGCGTGCATGAATTTCTGTTCATTTGTAAACATGTGTGTATTTGTATGGATGTGTACATGTCATGCAACATGGAACGGTTCGCTCAACTCATGAAATGTAACATTCAGAAACACAGGTTTTCAATATTCCGTTTTTTTTTTTTTGTAGTTATAATAGTTTTTTTTCTTTAATTCTCTACAAATCTGTAAGATTTTTTTTAAGACTGTCGAATTTCATAAAAAAATGTAATGCTACGAAGTTTAAAAATATATTTATTGCACTGACAAATTTTCCCGACACAAACTGACCTGAATGGTTACTATCCTGGCCATAACATGTATCACCCATGAAGTAAGGTTACTATCCTGGCCATAACATGTATCACCCATTAAGTAAGGTTACTATCCTGGCCATAACATGTATCACCCATTAAGTAAGGTTACTATCCTGGCCATAACATGTATCACCCATTAAGTAAGGTTACTATCCTGGCCATAACATGTATCACCCATTAAGTAAGGTTAATATCCTGGCCATAACATGTATCACCCATTAAGTAAGGTTACTATCCTGGCCATAACATGTATCACCCATTAAGTAAGGTTACTATCCTGGCCATAACATGTATCACCCATTAAGTAAGGTTACTATCCTGGCCATAACATGTATCACCCATTAAGTAAGGTTACTATCCTGGCCATAACATGTATCACCAATGAAGTAAGGTTACTATCCTGGCCATAACATGTATCACCCATTAAGTAAGGTTACTATCCTGGCCATAACATGTATCACCCATTAAGTAAGGTTACTATCCTGGCCATAACATGTATCACCCATTAAGTAAGGTTACTATCCTGGCCATAACATGTATCACCCATTAAGTAAGGTTACTATCCTGGCCATAACATGTATCACCCATTAAGTAAGGTTACTATCCTGGCCATAACATGTATCACCCATGAAGTAAGGTTACTATCCTGGCCATAACATGTATCACCCATTAAGTAAGGTTACTATCCTGGCCATAACATGTATCACCCATGAAGTAAGGTTACTATCCTGGCCATAACATGTATCACCCATTAAGTAAGGTTACTATCCTGGCCATAACATGTATCACCCATTAAGTAAGGTTACTATCCTGGCCATAACATGTATCACCCATTAAGTAAGGTTACTATCCTGGCCATAACATGTATCACCCATTAAGTAAGGTTACTATCCTGGCCATAACATGTATCACCCATTAAGTAAGGTTACTATCCTGGCCATAACATGTATCACCCATTAAGTAAGGTTACTATCCTGGCCATAACATGTATCACCCATTAAGTAAGGTTACTATCCTGGCCATAACATGTATCACCCATTAAGTAAGGTTACTATCCTGGCCATAACATGTATCACCCATTAAGTAAGGTTACTATCCTGGCCATAAAATGTATCACCCATGAAGTAAGGTTACTATCCTGGCCATAACATGTATCACCCATGAAGTACGGTTACTATCCTGGCCATAACATGTATCACCCATGAAGTACGGTTACTATCCTGGCCATAACATGTATCACCCATGAAGTAAGGTTACTATCCTGGCCATAACATGTATCACCCATGAAGTAAGGTTACTATCCTGGCCATAACATGTATCACCCATGAAGTATGGTTACTATCCTGGCCATAACATGTATCACCCATGAAGTAAGGTTACTATCCTGGCCATAACATGTATCACCCATGAAGTAAGGTTACTATCCTGGCCATAACATGTATCACCCATGAAGTAAGGTTACTATCCTGGCCATAACATGTATCACCCATTAAGTAAGGTTACTATCCTGGCCATAACATGTATCACCCATTAAGTAAGGTTACTATCCTGGCCATAACATGTATCACCCATTAAGTAAGGTTACTATCCTGGCCATAACATGTATCACCCATTAAGTAAGGTTACTATCCTGGCCATAACATGTATCACCCATTAAGTAAGGTTACTATCCTGGCCATAACATGCATCACCCATTAACAATGGTTACTATCCTGGCCATAACATGTATCACCCATTAAGTAAGGTTACTATCCTGGCCATAACATGTATCACCCATGAAGTACGGTTACTATCCTGGCCATAACATGTATCACCCATGAAGTAAGGTTACTATCCTGGCCATAACATGTATCACCCATGAAGTAAGGTTACTATCCTGGCCATAACATGTATCACCCATGAAGTATGGTTACTATCCTGGCCATAACATGTATCACCCATGAAGTAAGGTTACTATCCTGGCCATAACATGTATCACCCATGAAGTAAGGTTACTATCCTGGCCATAACATGTATCACCCATGAAGTAAGGTTACTATCCTGGCCATAACATGTATCACCCATTAAGTAAGGTTACTATCCTGGCCATAACATGTATCACCCATTAAGTAAGGTTACTATCCTGGCCATAACATGTATCACCCATTAAGTAAGGTTACTATCCTGGCCATAACATGTATCACCCATTAAGTAAGGTTACTATCCTGGCCATAACATGTATCACCCATTAAGTAAGGTTACTATCCTGGCCATAACATGTATCACCCATTAAGTAAGGTTACTATCCTGGCCATAACATGTATCACCCATTAAGTAAGGTTACTATCCTGGCCATAACATGTATCACCCATTAAGTAAGGTTACTATCCTGGCCATAACATGCATCACCCATTAACAATGGTTACTATCTTGGTCATAACATGTATCACAGATTAAGAATGGTTACTATCCTGGTCATAACATGCATCACCCATTAACAATGGTTACTATCTTGGTCATAACATGTATCACAGATTAAGAATGGTTACTATCCTTGCCATAACATGCATCACCCATAAAGTATGGTTACTATCCTGGCCATAACATACATCATCCATTAAGTATGGTTACTATCCTTGCCATAACATGCATCACCCATTAAATATGGTTACTATCCTTGCCATAACATGCATCACCCATTAAATATGGTTACTATCCTTGCCATAACATGCATCAGCTGCTCCGTCACTCCGTCACTTTGTTACTCTCCGTCGTTGTCGTCGACTCAAGAGGCACGTCAGTTCCCATCTCTTCTAATATATTATTTTATACATAAACTCTACCTTGTCCATAATTACTATCGCATTTACTTTGTTTTCATAAGGTGAAGTCTAGGATCTTTGACGACAGTTGTCCTCAAAGATTTGTTGAGTTATACCATGAATTCAGGAAAGATCTTAGACCTCACCTTACGAAAGCAGACAAAGCAAATGAGTTAATAATTTTGAACAAGGTAGATTATAGGGGGGGGAATAAACATGATATTAGTAGACAGGGAAACTCATGCACCTCTTAAGACGCAGCTACGACGAAGCTACGACGCTGAAAGTTTTACAAGTTATCCGAGCCATTACAGGATGCTGGGGATGGGTTCAGTAACTTTGGTCACAGGACACCTGTTCATGCCAGTTGTTTTAGGGATCTGGTCCTCGTTATTGTACACAAGTATTCGGAATTTGAATCTAATCAGATGAAGAGTTTAGAGTTTTGAGCGAAATAAAGAAAGGAAAAAATTAGGCAACTACTTAAGGTCTCTCGTCGGGGTTACCTAATTATTGGCCTTATTTCCCTTTGTAGTTATTTGGTGGTTGTATCTTATTTGTTATTAAATAATTCAAAGGTTTCCTGACACGGGTATTCATCGTATGGTAACCCATTAATTGGAGCTTTTGTTCATAGACTGAGGCCTTCCGCTGGCTTACCAGGTCACCCTTTAAAAATTAAAGAGCACGTCATTTAAAGTGTATATAGGGAACAAGTTCTCAGTGTACTGTATATTACAATTTCCTTGTTTTTTCCTGCTGTTCAGTGTATTTGCGTCTTGGAGTTTAAGCTAATATAGCAATTTTAGATCTTGCAGTGGCGGCTCGTCTATTGGAGCTGCAGAGCTGCAGTCCCCCCAGATGCTTACTGCCAGACGTATGACTTCATCAACCTTACGCTAAAATAATTTGCAACTGACAAATATATTACAGGAAAAATCTGTTGTATGTTGTTTTCAATGTATTTATAAGCGAATTTTTATTTTTTTGTTGAAATGAGATAAAAAATTATTAAAAATATAAGTTTAACGCGGTACGATGGTATAGGTATTACTGGCGCTACAAGCCGCCATGAGTGTGTGCAGGAGAATGTCGTCCCGTTACTCTAATTGTCACAATAGTTTTAGAATGAGAATGTTTAAAAATTTAAGTAATGCTGCGTTGTTCGCCTTGGCTCCGTAGCTGTAACTTAATTTTGTAATTACTGTTCTTAGAAGCAGTCACGTCGCTTTATATGTTCTGGCTCGCACACTCGACTTTCACTTGTCACTCCATGAGTGTTGATACAGACCTCGTCTGACCCGGTATTGCTCCACCACGGTTCAAAATAAACCTTGATACATTTTTTTTTTATTAACACATCGGCCGTCTCCCACCAAGGCAGGGTGGCCCGAAAAAGAAAATCTTTCATCATTCATTCCATCACTGTCTTGCCAGAGGCGCTCTTACACTACAGTTATAAACTGCAACATTAACACCCCTCCTTCATATTAACGCTAAATCAGCTTTAAGATGCTGGAACTTTGACTGTAGGTACAAGGCACAAGTAGGAGTCTCTGATACACGTAGACACACGTACATACACCACTCCGAGGATCCTTGTACACTCACATGCTCCATAATCTACATGACTTGGTAAGACAGGGAAAAAACCACACACACACACACACACACACACACACACACACACACACACACACACACACACACACACACACACACACACACACACGCACACACACACAAGGAACTTTGCACGCACACAAATATTATATGTATACATGCGAGCGCACATATCAGGCCTAGTATGGGCCAGTAGGCCTGCTGTAGTGTTCCTCCAATCTATTGTTTTAATTATATATATAAAAGTGTACAGTAACGTAGCGTGAACTTTCCTCAGAGATAATTTTTTCAGTTCTTGGTATCCTGAACATGCAATTTTTTTTTTTTGTCCACAGAAGCAACAGGAGAAATGCCAGAAAAAGAGAAGCAGCCATATTAAGTCCCAACACTATAGTCAAGATGGTAAGTAGCTTTCTGTACTCGCTATGTGTGTGTGTGTGTGTGTGTGTGTGTGTGTGTGTGTGTGTGTGTGTGTGTGTGCGTGTGTGTGCGTGTGTGTGTGTGTGTGTGTGTGTGTGTGTGCGCGCATGTGTGTGCGTCTGTGTCTGTCTCTTCTCTCCCTCTCTCTCCTCTATGTCTCTGTGTGTCTCTCTCTCTGTCTTTCTCAGTGTCTCTATCTCAGTGTATCTGTCTCTTTCTGTGTATCTCTCTCTCTCTCTCTCTCTCTCTCTCTCTCTGTCTATCTCTCCGTGTCTCTGAGTCTCGCTGTCTGTCTCTCTGTCTCTGTATCTCTCGGTGTCTGTGTCACTGTGTCTCTTTGTCTTTTTGTGTTTATGTGTCTCTGCCTCTGTGTGTGTGTTAGTTACCATTTTGTCCTAGGCACATGTCGATTAGACACTAGGCCTGTTGTATTGTGTGTGTGTGTGTGTGTGTGTGTGTGTACTCACCTAGTTGTACTCACCTATGTGTGTGTGATGAATGGTTTGAAAAACCGACATGTTGAAGATTGAGACACTTATGCAGCATATGGGAATCTTTATTCAGGAAACGTTTCGCCACGCAGTGGCTTCATCAGTCCAATACAAAGAGGAAGGCGTAAGGAGAGGAGGAGAATGAGGTAATCAGTCCCTCAACCTGGAGTCGATGTGTTCAGTCCATCATTGATGGACTGAACACATCGACTCCAGGTTGAGGGACTGATTACCTCATTCTCCTCCTCTCCTTACGCCTTCCTCTTTGTATTGGACTGATGAAGCCACTGCGTGGCGAAACGTTTCCTGAATAAAGATTCCCTTATGCTGCATAAGTGTCTCAATGTACTCACCTAGTTGAGGTTGCGGGGGTCGAGTCCGAGCTCCTGGCCCCGCCTCTTCACTGATCGCTACTTGGTCACTCTCCCTGAACCGTGAGCTTTATCATACCTCTGCTTAAAGCTATGTATGGATCCTGCCTCCACTACATCGTTTTCCAAACTATTCCACTTACTGACTACTCTGTGGCTGGTTGGGGTTTGAACCTATGGCAGACGAGTCGTAAAACTCCAGGCCAGTGCGTAAACCACTGGAGCAGCTGGCTACTATAAGATTCACCCAACCGGGTATATTTATACACCATAGTGAGACCCAGTAGGCTTGCTGCAGTGTTGTTCCTCCTCTCTTATTTTATGTTAGCATGGGTCCCACTGCGACCATAAATGCGAGTTTTTACAGATGAATCTCCCGCCAGCGTGGTCGTGGTGAACTCTAGTTCAAGTCCCCTCAAAGCCGTCATTATGAGCTAGAAATTCATCTCTGAAAAGTAGCATTTGTGGCTACAGTGGTGCCTGTGCTAACCTCACTATGGTGTACAAATATACCTAGTTGGATGAATCTTATTGTAGCCAGCTGGCTCAGTGGTTTACGCACTGGCCTGGAATTTTACGACTCACGGTGAGTTCAGTTCCCACCCGTACCGTGGTTTAACATGGCATCGTCTGGTGTTCTGTCCTGTGTACATTCAATCAGACATCTGAACTGCTGAGAATGCTCGAGGTCCCTTGAACCGTTCTTACTGAAAAGCAGACGAGAAGAATTCATTACAAGTTACACCTGGAAAGTCCTAGAGGGACTGGTCTGAAACCTGCACGCCCACGTCACTGCATGAAAACAAAAGATTTGGCGCTAAACCCATGTGGGTCATTCATCGCAAGATGTGGTGTAGGCTCGATCCTTTGTATGCTGAGTGCTCGACAGACGGGCTCTTGTTTCTTATCATCGTATACTAGATAAAAACACAAATCACACCTTTGTATCATCCTTTGGAGAGGACACAAAAAGTAGGCTGAACGAAAAATTGTTAGAGGATATAAACAAAGTATTCCAGTAGGTGATAGAAAATAACATCATGTTAAGTGGGGACAAATTTCAATGCCTCAGAAATGGGATAAAATGAGCTCAGAAGAGGAAGAGTATACAGGCACCTGGAGGATCACCACACACAGTGAAAAGAACATGGAAAAACCGTGGGTGTAATAATGTCAGATCACCTGTCAGATGACCTGTCTCTCAGAGAATATCAGTGCAAGAAATACTGTGAAAGCCGGGAATATCACTAAGGAGATGAAAACGTTGATCTTTACAGTGCAGTTAGAATCCAGGATTTCATAAGCTACACCGTTATATGGAATTCCCATTTTCTTCCAACTTTCCCCTCTCCCTTCCCTCTCTCTCTCTCTCTCCTTGCCATCGACCCTTCCAAACACACTGCTGCCATCCCTGCACGCACACTGCTCACACTCATTATATCAGTAGATCTAAATATTTTATTTGCCACTACTGAAAACTGTTTATTTATGTAAATTCATGAATAGTTTATTCAGTGTTTGCTCCCAGAGAGAGGGAGAGTAACTTTTAATTTAGTTAGTTGCTACATCGGCTCTACTTTCTCTACAAAACTCACACTCCGAGTAAATTCCGTTCACTTTTATCTCTCGAGTAAATTCCATGCCATTTTTATAGTATGAAATGGTATGTTTTTTCCTCCATCATTTCATACCTGCAGTAGCCCGAGGAAGATGGATGGGAGAGCCTCTTGCTTTACTATCCTTGAATAACAAAAAAAGGCACAATACCGTGACTGGGACAATACACAAATAACCCGCACATAGAAGAGAGGAGCTTACGACAACGTTTCGGTCCGACTTGGACCATTTACAAAGTCACTCTATGACTTTGTAAATGGTCCAAGTCGGACCGAAACGTCATCGTAAGCTCCTCTCTTCTATGTGCGGGTTATTTGTGTATTACTATCCTTGCTTCCGACATGTAGATAATACCGGATACTCCTAAATCTAGATAATACACGAGTACTAAATCTAGAAATACTTGATACCTGTAATCCTAAATCTAGATAGAAGTAGATGGTTTTCCCACATGTGGTTGCTGTTTACTTACCAAGGTAAACCTTGTGTTACGCCACTCCCTGTTGTGTTACCCACAACAACAACAGTCGCAGGTTGGCCGTGAAGCAAAATTTATCTCTTATTCCAGAAAAAGTAAAACCAAGGTGAGAAGTTAATACCGCAAGTATGCAATAGCCGAATATGTTTTAATATTACCAGAATGTAATACTGTTCTGTAAAGTTTAAGAGATGATGTGTTTCTCCATGTTGACCAGCGTTGATATCACCGTGTCTGCGACCACCACAGGGCTGGCTGGCTTACTCCAAGCTTCGTCTACAAGTCATCTACGCCGGGTCACCATCTGGTGAAGACCCGGGCTGGGACAAGACCGGCGAACCTACTACAGTACAGGACAAGTCCACTATGATGTCTCGATTCATATAACCACAGCACACACACTCTCCCAGACTATATACATTATCAAATGTGCGGATATACTTGTGCAATATTTGGATATCTTTTTGTGGAAATGTTTCGCTAGCCAGTGGCTTCTTCAGTTCGATACAGAGAAGAACGGTGGAGATGAGTAGTACTTTGGGGTAATCAGTCCCTTAAGATTGGTGGACTGAACTAGTCTCCAGACCAAGGGACTGATTTCCTCAAACTCATCTTCCACCATTTGTAGACAGCCTGTACTGTCTGCACAGACAGCCCATGCTGTCTGCCAGCTTAGTTCATATTTCGCGCCACTCAAGTGCTGCCATCTATAGGCCTTGCCACTTCAGTATGCCCAGACTTGCCTCACCCGCACTCACACAGCGGCCTGGCATCAAGACACAAGGCCTCCCAGCTCTCTCTCGTGGGCATGGCCCTCCCGGGCCATGGGCACAAACACACAAGCCTGTGTAACCCACCACTACTTAACAATAAACTAAGAAGCCTCCGAAGAAGTATATCATTTAACTACCCGCTCTACAGCAAATAAACAAACACCTTTATATTGGTACCAGCGGTGGTCGCAGCGTTGTTTACCCTGGAGAGAGGAAGGAGAGGTATGAAGTCACCTTCACTTCATCACCCTACACAAGAAGCATCCGTCTCTCAACGAGTTATCCTGATGTCGTGTCTGCACGTTTGAGCATCCAGACACAGGTACAAGCAGGATCCAGCCGAAATTTGCCGAAATTCTCCGAGAATTGTAAGTGGCGTCCCAGTGACCCCACGCTACAGTGTCCCACGCTGTTTCTCAAGTCACGTGTTCAGCGTCACTTGTATGTTGCTGTTGTTGTTCTGCTCAGCACAGCTGTTTCAGCAAGCCAGAGGTGAGTCTTGTGGTGATTTCTGCGTCCAGTGTGAGCTTCTCCACGTGTTTGTGGGTGGGGGAGGAGAGGAGAGGAGAGGAAGTGGCTGTTCCTCACCTTGCCCATGCTCGCCCTCCTCACGCTCACCCGTCTACCATACACCACTCACCACTGCCCACTCCCTCTGCTGTGTTTTCTGCTGTTTTTCGTATGAATTCATTGCCAGTGCTGTGTATCCGAGTGCCCGAGGCCACTCGAAGCTACGTGGATTACGACGTCACGTGGGTGTGGGCGATCACGTAGACCTACAAAGCCACGTGAGTTACCAGATATCCCAGGCCTCATGCTGTGGTCTGCTGCCCGCATCACATCGACGCCACCCACGATGCTGCCCGACTTCATGACGTCACGATGTCTGCTGACGTCACCTCACGATGTCTGCTGACGTCACCTCACGATGTCTGCCTGACGTCACCTCGAGATGTCTGTTGACGTCACTGCTGCTGACGTCACCTTGCGACATCACGCCTGACATCACATGATGTCACATCGAGTGTTCTAGTAATTATTTCAGTATTGTCGAGAAGATTGAGAGAAAATATATGTCGTGTGTTAATTCCTCTTAGTCAGTGTTCTCACATTTTAGTATATGTCTTAGTGTCAGTTTTATGCGCAGAAAAGCATCATTTGCTAGTTTAAGCCATGTTGTACCGTATGTACAGCGGTGTGTTTTTAAAGTTCCGTGTGTCCAGTGAGGTCTGTGGTCAGACCCTTGAATTGTACCACTAAGTCACCCGCCTGACCAGTGTTTGACAGCTGATTTCTCAGCCCTGAGCGTATGAGCCCCCTTGTACAGAAAGCTTTTATGCTCGTCGCTCGTGATGTTCTGTAGAATCGTACCTGCTACGATTCCCATCGAGATTTGTTTCACTTCACCTCCAGACCTTCAGAGTGCAGTTATATGTAGAGAAACAAGTCTGGGGACGCTTAGACTAACCTCTGCTATAACTCCAGCTGTCGAGAGATGATACTCGTCAAGCCGCAGCCAGCCCTGTCGGCAGGCGCTGTGTCAGCCTCGTGTCACAAGCTTCAGTGAGCAGCCTGCACAAAGAAGATGTCACTTTGACTGCTAGCTCTCTCACTGCAGTCTGGTGTATGATGTTACGACTCCCAGATGTTTCGCCCAGTCGTCTCTGCCACGACTTGCTCCACAACTCGCTCCACGCTCGCCGGCAGTGATAGCCCAGCGACAGTACCAGTCGAGAAGTGTCCTCCTGAGTCGCTTGCCAGAAGTCCTGCCCAGTTGCCGAGTTTTGTCGACGCCTCACTCGAGGGCACCAGCATGTCGTGCCCCAGGTTGAGTGAAAACCTGCAGCGACTCCTACGATGTCTGCTTCACCGTTCCAGAGGAGACCGTACCCTGTTACGTCACAGCTCAGCCGCAGCGATGTCTCCCGTGTTGCAGTATCTGTCCAGACGCAGGAAGGCGTGCAGTGATACTCATCGACGCTCACTGCCTTTGACCACGATGTTTAGCACACCCCACATGTTTTTTTCTTCCCTCCCTGTAGGAAGTTTTTTTTTTCCATGTCCATATGTATATATATGTTTTTATTTTGTGTTCTGTGCCCTGTTCCTACGAGAGAGAGACCGAGTTTCTTTTACTACCAGTATTGTCGCGTCGGGACGACGCGCGGTAGGTGGCCGAGCGTATGTAGACAGCCTGTACTGTCTGCACAGACAGCCCATGCTGTCTGCCAGCTTAGTTCATATTTCGCGCCACTCAAGTGCTGCCATCTATAGGCCTTGCCACTTCAGTATGCCCAGACTTGCCTCACCCGCACTCACACAGCGGCCTGGCATCAAGACACAAGGCCTCCCAGCTCTCTCTCGTGGGCATGGCCCTGCCCGGGCCATGGGCACAAACACACAAGCCTGTGTAACCTACCTACGACTTAATAAACAAAGAAGCCTCCAAAGACATATCATTTAACTACCCGCTACCTGCTATCAAACAAGCGCCGTAATAAACATTCTTCTTTCTAAGTAATTTTTATAATTGTACATATTGCATATCCAACCCTGGAACCTTGATTATCAGCCTAATGGTATTACTTTGATGTATGACAAACATGGACATGTCTAAAGCCAGTCACAAGCAAAACAAGATTATAAATAACGGAGAGTCAGAGTTTATTTTGTGTAACTTTCTTCTGCCACTGACCTTCGGCTGCTTGATGGCACTGATAATGTAACCAGGGCGTATTTTCTCCAAGATGAATCAGATTATAATTTTGGCTTGTAAACAAAAAAACGTAGTACAGTAATACTAAATATTCGCACAAAGCCCCGTTGACCTGAGAGATGTTAGGTAATGGGACACGTGAGCAACCATTGTGACATCCTGGCCACGTTTTGCTCTCCGCTTGAGAGCGGTATTGCCATAATAAAGCATAGAGAGCGAAACGTAGCCTCAGAGTCTTATTACCCATGTGGCCTTTTAACCACCACATTGTCGGTAGTTTTACCGATATTTTTTTTTTATAGAGGTGAGAAAGTCATAATGATTCCAGTCAATCCATCTTACCAGCCAGCAAGAGGAGCCACATGTTCTTGGCTCAGACAACTATATTTCTACAGGCAACAGTATTGCCTCCAACCAATTTCTCTTTGAGTTTGCGAACCACCTGACATAAATCTAACCAGATGTTAACTTTGTCAACAGAATTATTATACCAACTTGCATTTATGTGCTTCAGCGTTAAACAATAATTTGGAAAAAATTCTTTCACAGATGTTAAATAGTCGGATAATTTTCAGATAATAACTTTTTACAAGGTCAAGTACTATTTTAAACCGACTTCTTTACCTCTATAACGCTACAGTAATGGTACACAAATCTTTACTTGAAAACGTTGCACCAACCTGTATTTTTTTTTTCAGCTCGGTACATAGATGAAATTACTCAGGAAATCATAATAACACGATTGGAAACAAACCACGGTACGGGTGGGGATCGAACTCACGGCAGGCGAGTCGTAAAACTTCAGGCCAGCACCTAAGTCACTGGCCCAGTTGGCTAAAATAAAGAGTTTTACGACTCGCTTGCCGTGAGTTCGATCTCCACCCGTACCGTGGTTTAGTAGAATATTTCTGCAAGGCTGAGGTACTGATTACTCCATCTTCTACTGTTTGGGATCCAGTTCATGGACCCATTAAATCCCTCTTTAATCATTTGACTACTGCTCGAATGATGGATTTAGAGTACACAAGAAAGGTATAAAATTTGTAAAAAAAATAACAACATAAGAAAGAAGGAGCACTGTAGCAGGCCTACTGACCCATGTGGAGTAGGTTCATGTGCCCCTCCCCGGATGAGCCCAATGACCCACAGAGTCTGGTTACCTCCACTTAAGGAAGGAGCACGGCACCAGACCCAGTATCACAAGCTAGTCAAGTCTAGCTCACATCCACCCACACCCACTCGTGTATTTATCTAACCTATTTTTAAAGATTAAAATGGTATAAAATACCGACAGGTTGTTAGGTAAGACACATATGCAACAGTTAGGTATCTTTATTATGAAACGTTTCGCCTACACAGTAGGCTTCTTCAGTCAAGTACAGAAAAGTTGATAGAAGCAGAAGATACTTGAAGACGATGTAATCAGTCCATCACCCTTAAAGTTTTGAGGTGGTCAGTCCCTCAGTCTGGAGAAGAGCATTGTTCCGTAGTATGAAACAATATGGAGATGAAGTGACAGAATGGAGCTTATTTATAGCGCCAAGAGGTGAGACGTAGGCCACTAGGAGAGGTAAGAACTCAGATGTTGAAAGGTCAGGTCCCTCTCAAATCCAGCCGCTCTCACTAGTGGAAGTTGTCGAAGTTGATTGCAGGTCTGTACCAAGATACCCTTGTGTTGCAGTGTCTGACAGATTGAACATTAAAATGGTATAAAATACCGACAGGTTGTTAGGTAAGACACATGTGCAACAGTTAGGTATCTTTATTATGAAACGTTTCGCCTACACAGTAGGCTTCTTCAGTCAAGTACAGAAAAGTTGATAGAAGCAGAAGATACTTGAAGACGATGTAATCAGTCCATCACCCTTAAAGTTTTGAGGTGGTCAGTCCCTCAGTCTGGAGAAGAGCATTGTTCCATAGTATGAAACAATATGGAGATGAAGTGACAGAATGGAGCTATTTATAGCGCCAAGAGGTGAGACGTAGGCCACTAGGAGAGGTAAGAACTCAGATGTTGAAAGGTCAGGTCCCTCTCAAATCCAGCCGCTCTCACTAGTGGAAGTTGTCGAAGTTGATTGCAGGTCTGTGTAGGCGAAACGTTTCATAATAAAGATACCTAACTGTTGCATATGTGTCTTACCTAACAACCTGTCGGTATTTTATACCATTTTAATGTTCAATCTGTCAGACACTGCAACACAAGGGTATCTTGGTACAGACCTGAAATCAACTTCGACAACTTTCACTAGTGAGAGCGGCTGGATTTGAGAGGGACCTGACCTTTCAACATCTGAGTTCTTACCTCTCCTAGTGGCCTACGTCTCACCTCTTGGCGCTATAAATAGCTCCATTCTGTCACTTCATCTCCATATTGTTTCATACTATGGAACAATGCTCTTCTCCAGACTGAGGGACTGACCACCTCAAAACTTTAAGGGTGATGGACTGATTACATCGTCTTCAAGTATCTTCTGCTTCTATCAACTTTTCTGTACTTGACTGAAGAAGCCTACTGTGTAGGCGAAACGTTTCATAATAAAGATACCTAACTGTTGCATATGTGTCTTACCTAACAACCTGTCGGTATTTTATACCATTTTAATGTTCAATCTGTCAGACACTGCAACACAAGGGTATCTTGGTACAGACCTGCAATCAACTTCGACAACTTCCACTAGTGAGAGCGGCTGGATTTGAGAGGGACCTGACCTTTCAACATCTGAGTTCTTACCTCTCCTAGTGGCCTACGTCTCACCTCTTGGCGCTATAAATAGCTCCATTCTGTCACTTCATCTCCATATTGTTTCATACTATGGAACAATGCTCTTCTCCAGACTGAGGGACTGACCACCTCAAAACTTTAAGGGTGATGGACTGATTACATCGTCTTCAAGTATCTTCTGCTTCTATCAACTTTTCTGTACTTGACTGAAGAAGCCTACTGTGTAGGCGAAACGTTTCATAATAAAGATACCTAACTGTTGCATATGTGTCTTACCTAACAACTATTTTTAAAGCTACACAATGTTTTAGCCTGAATAACTGTACTCGGGAGTTTGTTCCACTCATCCACAACTCTATTACCAAACCAGTGCTTTCCTATATCCTCCTTGAATCTAAATTTTTCCAACTTGAAACCATTGCTGCGAGTCCTGTCTTGGCTGGAAATTTTCGGCACGCTGTTTACATCCCCTTTATTTATTCCTGTTTTCCATTTATACACCTCGATCATATCCCCCTTAATTCTACGCCTTTCGAGAGAGTGCAGATTCAGGGCTCTCAGTCTATCCTCATAGGGAAGATTTCTGATACATGGGATCATCTTTGTCATCCTCTTCTGTACGTTTTCCAGAGCATTTATGACTGACTTCTCCGCGTTACGGAGAGACCTTGGAACATAGGTAAGATTCATCAGGAAACAGGATGTTTCCTGAGGCAGGACTCCGTCATATGACGACCAGCCACTGGAGCTTTTGGTCATTTGACCGAGGCCTTCTACTGCCTTACTCGTCCAACCATATTAAAAACTGGCATTACAGTGAAACATAGGGTATTACACCCAGCACGGTGTTAAACAACACCTAGTATTACACCCAGCACGGTGTTAAACAACACCTAGTATTACACCCAGCACGGTGTTAAACAACACCTAGTATTACACCCAGCACGGTGTTAAACAACACCTAGTATTACACCCAACACAGTGTTGTATTATCCATCCGTTGTATAGAGTCTTTACCACAGTATTGTTACCGCCTTAATCTTTACTATCATTTGCCATTATGATTTTAATCATAATGGCAAATCATACTCATAATCTCACTTCCATAGTTAAATCATAATTTCATTTTCATAGTTAAGCACACTAAGGATAGTATCATTACTCACGAACTAGTACTACAGGGGTGTCACTAGCACGTTAAGAGACCATACAATAAGTGTCAGGGGCCCGAGACTGTTCAACTGCCTCCCAGCACACATAAGGGGGATTACCAACAGACCCCTGGCAGTCTTCAAGCTGGCACTGGACAAGCACCTAAAGTCAGTTCCTGATCAGCCGGGCTGTGGCTCGTACGTTGGTTTGCGTGCAGCCAGCAGCAACAGCCTGGTTGATCAGGCGCTGATCCACCAGGAGGCCTGGTCACAGACCGGGCCGCGGGGGCGTTGACCCCCGAAACTCTCTCCAGGTAAACTCCAGGTAAACCACTAGTTCAGTGATTTATGACAGTAGTGATAGGTCTGTTACATATGGACAGTCAAGAAGAGCACCACAGTAGTTGTTTCGCTTGTTTACACGAGTTAACATGCTAGGATATCTTTCACGTCTGCTCATCACGTAGCCCAGAACTATCTAGGATGTACTAACATCCCTCAGGCTGCCAAATACAATAATAGGTTAAAATCTAAATACCTACTTACTTCTAAGTGAATAGAGGCCACAGGAATAATGAGATTTGTCCATATGTATCAACCTGCCTGAGGATCGAACCCCTAGTCCATTGGGTTGCGAGCCGAGCCCTCTCCCACTAAGCTATAGGTCACCTTATGTTTATGAGTAAGAGACTTGCACAACACTTGGGTATCACAGCCAATGGCTGGCGAAACGTTTCCACCACATTGAGGATACCCAAATGTTGCATAAGTGTCTCATTCGTCAGCTTGTCTGTTCTATGAACCACTTATCTTCAGTCACCTTGTGTGTATGTTGAAGGTACCAAAATCATCGTTACCGTGGCATTGTCCGACCAGGGGCGGTGCCAGAATTTCCATGCTGGCTGGGCTTAAGGGTTGATTCTCTGGTTAAAAAGGGGGTTCTAGGAGACTTGTTTTGAAGCAGCGTTATTCGAGTTGAAGTGACCCCCAAAAACCCCTTCTGCCCCTGACTGCTTCAGAATGGAATTAAGTAGCTTCGTCTGACTTTCTTGGGTTATCCTAGGTAATTTACACCATGTTATTATGTATGGTGATCGTAATCACCGAGATTGGTGTAACTGTACTTATGTGTACCTGTACGTAAATAAACTTGCTAAGGCAGCACACACAGATGGAATGCTTGTGGTGCGTTAGTCTTAACTATGCTAGTTAGTGCCTCTTGTGAGGTCACCCAGGAGGATGTAGATAATTTGAGGCGTAATAGGTGGACGGGGGGGGAGGAGACTGGTGATTGCGTAGGTGGCTCGCGCTAAGGTGCAGCAAGTGTAGAGCCTGGCACTGAGGTGAAGCAGGTGGCACCGAGGTGAAGCATGTTTAGTGGGTGGCACCGAGGTGAAACAGGTGTAGTGGGTGGCACCGAGGTGAAGCAGGTGTAGTGGGTGGCACTGAGGTGAAGCAGGTGTAGTGGCTAGTACCTATTTCGCCTGCGTTCCAAGGAATACGTTGAAGGGACTTCCAGCGTTCCCAGTAGTTCCAGTACTTGACTGAGTGTTTACGAGCAGTGAAAGTTCTCTGTTGCCGCTAGTATACAGCAGTATGCTAGCTGGAGAGAAGAGACTTGAAGAGTATCATCACAGACTATCATTTTCCATGCACTAGCAATAGCAACATTGTTGTGATCCTTGAATGTAAGATCTGCCGACGTCGTTACTATTAATTCTCGCACATAGGACGTTTGCTCTCCATAATGATTTGAATTTGCCCTCTACTCCTTTAATTTACCTCCGTTACAGCCTATTTTCTCCCCTCCTCCATATTGGAACAAATAAAACCTGCCCGCATTAATCATCATCATACTGACTGAAGCCGAGGCTGAGGGCACTGAGTTTGCGCTCTTTGGAAAAGCGTCGAATCTGGGAAAATTTGACTTAAGTGTGCAAATGGAAAACATGAATAAATAAAGGGAATATAAATAGCGTTTTAAAATATCTAACCAAGACAAGATTAAGTTGAAGAAATTTAGATTTAGAAAGTATATTGGAAAATACCGGTTGGCAATAGTTTTAGACATAAACAGACTCACAGGTAACATTAATGTAAATTAGACGAGTATATGAATGGGTGTGGGTGGGTGCGAGTTAGACCTACCTAGCATAGCTGAGTAGGCCTGTTGCAGTCACGTATTCAGTACCTGTTTAAATCACAATAATTGTATACAACATCAGGCAGCTGAATTAGACACGAGTCTTATCTGAAGACTTTTCGCCAACTTGTGGCCTTTTTCAGCTCAGTACAGAATAGATAGGTCTACCTGTCTGGAGGGTTTTTCGGGGGTCAGCGCCCCCACGACCCGATTCATGACTATGCCTCACTGTGGATCAGGCAGCGCCTATCAACCACTGGTTGGAGAAACATCATATAAAGACACCCAGGTGTTTCACATGATGTAATTCCTCAATACCTGTTTTGCCAAAAATAAACGGGACTCCATAATTCAAACGGCCCAACCTCATATTAGACAGACACAAAGGCAGAGGCAGAGACAGCCAGTCACAGACAGGCAGACAGATATAGACACACACACACACACACACACAGACACACACACACACACACACACACACACACACACACATACAGACACACACACACACACACACACACGCACACACACACACACACACACACACACACACACACACACACACACACACACACACACACACACACACACACAAGCACGTCAAGAAGTTAGAGAAAGTACAAAGGTTTGCAACAAGGCTAGTCCCAGAGCTCAAGGGAATGTCGTACGAGGAAAGGTTGAGGGAAATCGGACTGACGACACTGGAGGACAGAAGGGTCAGGGGAGACATGATAACGACATACAAGATACTGCGGGGAATAGACAAGGTGGACAGAGATAGGATGTTCCAGAGAGGGGACACAGGGACAAGGGGTCACAACTGGAAGCTGAAGACTCAGACGAGTCACAGGGACGTTAGGAAGTATTTCTTCAGTCATAGAGTTGTCAGCAAGTGGAATAGCCTAGTAAGTGAAGTAGTGGAGGCAGGAACCATACATAGTTTTAAGAAGAGGTATGACAAAGCTCAGGAAGCAGAGAGAGAGAGAGGACCCAGTAGCGATCAGTGAAGAGGCGGGGCCAGGAGCTGAGTCTCGACCCCTGCAACCACAATTAGGTGAGTACAATTAGGTGAGTACACACACACACACACACACACACACACACACACACACACACACACACACACACACACACACAGGCGGGGCCAGGAGCTATGAATCGACCCCTGCAACCACAAATAGGTGAGTACACACACACACACACACACACACACACGTGTATATATATATATATATATATATATATATATATATATATATATATATATATATATATATATATATATATATATATATATATATATATTTATGTCGTGGCGAATAGGCAGAACTTGCGATCTTTTCCTTAAATAGCAACGCTCATCTTGCCATATAGGACAAGCGAAAATTTGTGTATGTAATAATTTCTCAAAAATCATTTTAAACAATACGAAAAAAATATATTTCATTGTGTTTGTTTAGTATTAAATTATTGTAAACGCATTTAAAACATATTTAGTATGATTAGGCTAAAATAAATTGTTCTTGTTATGATAAGGTTAGGTAAATTTTCTAAAATTCTTCTGGTGCACAATTAAATTTTTTTACATTAACATTAATGAAAAAAGTATATCTTTAAACCTATAAGAGAAAATTTTAGAAAGAACTTAATTTTAAATGAGCTCTTGCTAATTGACCAGTTTTACGTATTCGGCACGACATATATATATATATATATATATATATATATATATATATATATATATATATATATATATATATATATATATATATATATATATATATATATATATATATATATATATATAAAATACTGCGCAGAATAAACAAGGTGGACAAAGACAGGATGTTCCAGGGAGGGGGACTCAGAAACAAGAGGTCACATTTGGAAGTTGAAGACTCAGATGAATCAAAGGGATGTTAGGAAGTATTTCTTCAGTCATAAAGTTGTCAAGCAGTGGAATAGCCTAGAAAGTAAGTAGTGGAGACGGGGACCATACATAGACGAGGTTTGATGAAGTTCATGGAGCAGGGAGTGAGAGAGGACCCATTAGCAATTAGTGAAGAGGCGGGGCCTGGACCTATGACTCGACCCCTGCAACCACAAATAGGTGAGTACACACACACACTGCAAAATATACTTTGCTAGACGAGTTATTTATAGAGGAGAGTGGGTCGTCAGCTGAGGGCAGCACTGAGTAATGTAATATGAAGTTGATGTGCAGGTGTTGAGGTGGAGGTCCCTCTCTACAAGTGTTATACACCGGATGCAACACTAAGTGGCTTCATCCATCATTATATACAATGGCAACCACTTAAATACATGCTCAGGCACACAGTTATATTTGTATTAAACGTGAATTTTACTCTAACCCGTATATACATTTATGTAGTATATATAGAACAATAATAGTACAGGTGCTACTATAACATCAAAGAGTAATATATACGCTGTTTGGTGGTGTGAGGGAAGAACTAACAATTACTTGTTGCACCGAGTTTACTCAACTAGTTTATACATAATATCGTCATATAGAAAAGTTATAATTACACTTAGTTGCTAACAAGAAGGTTACAGTGGACATCCCACTGGACCATTGCTTTAGCAGTACTAGCCGGATATTCCAAAGTGGTGATTTTATAAGGTACACGAAACACTGTTACGTAATTAGAGAATACAGTTTGTTGATTATATAAATTTAGCTCATTGATGGTCAATTCGCTGCCTGACCACGGTCGAGTGAGGTTGTGCGCTGCACCCCTCTGCTGTTCAGGCGAGCTACCTTGTATCAACATGGCGCTGAGTGTGAGGAGGCGCGTAAATACCATTGGTATTGAGCTGCTTCGTGGGGCGATTTCACCCTCTTCAGTGCAAGTCTTACTCCCGACAATCATTAGGGAGACCTATGGAATCCAGGACGATGAGGTGTATGGTGTAGCCCTGAATGGGGCTTATAGAATCTTCGTCAAACTGAATTCCACGTCCGTGTATGAGTCTTTGGTGACGAGGTTCCAAGACGTGAGTCTTGACGCTACTCCAGCTGTGAAGGTGCGTTTGATCGACGTATCTCGCCACTTTACGTGGGTTAAGATACGTAATGTCCCATTTGAGGCAGATGAGGCTGACATAAGGAGTGTTTTTGAGACATATGGAACCGTACATCTGGCACAAAAGGGCAAGTGGACGGCAGGTGCTTACATGGGACGTCCGGAGGGTACCTTTTCCCTGAAGATGACTCTGAGACATCCCATACCGTCTTACGTCGTGTTGGAGGACTTCAGGACGCAAGTTATGGTATCGTATGCCGGACAGAGACGTACGTGCAGAATATGTGGGGCGTACGACCATATGGCGGCAGAGTGCGTGAAGCTGAGGAGGGCGCCAGCGCAAACTGGTGAAGCACCAGTTACCAGCGTGATAGCTGTTGAGAGCCCAGTGCGCAAGCAAGGGCCTGGGCGCTTGTGGAGTGAAGAGGTGGAGGATTCCAAAGAGGAGAATGGCATGTGTGAGGTAAGCTGTGATGTAAAAGGATCTGTTACTACACAAAGGACAAGTACAGAAGTGCAAGTGCAGGAGGAGGTGCAGGCTCTAGAGGAAGAGCTTCAGGAGGTGTTAAGGACATTGACACCGCCTGCAGAGGATGTTGTTCCTGAGCTGGTGAGAGACACGGCGGTGCCTGTAGAGGAATGTAAGGATAAAAAACATAGCAGGGTTGACGGGCCAACTAGTAAGAGAGAGTTGTCGCCGTGTGCTGTGGAACGGGGCGTGGTGGAGGTTGAGGTTCATCGTGAGGGAACCTCAGAAGATAACATGGATGTAGAGGGCATCACGAGGAAGAGAGCGGCGGCGTCAGACTCAGATGATGTCCTGACGCCGGCGCAGAGGTCTGGGAGGAAGGAAGAGCAACGTCGAAGCAGTCACGATAAGAGGCATCGCAAAAAAGGGGGAGGGGTTGATGGTGTGAAGCCTTGTGCTGGCTCTGGGGCAGGAGGCCCTGGGATGAATGAAGAGAGGAGGAAGGGTTGGAAACTATAAAGAGGCCTTAGGTGTATGACTGTGAACGTAAATGGACTGTGTAATAGTGTGAAGAAGGAATGGTTTCGAATGTTTCTGTATAAATACAGGGTGGATGTAGTGTTCCTGCAAGAACACAATTTCAAGGAGGGAAGAGTGCTCGAGGTGGAGGGGTTTCAGGTCATGACTCTGCCATCTGCACGTCTGAAAGGTGGTGTGGGTATATTGATCAGGGAGGCAAGCCCGTTTGTGTTGCTAAGAAGTGAGGGGGGGGGAGGGGGAAGAGTATTGCGCGTGGATGGGTGGTGGATGGGACAGCGGGTATCTTTTGTATGTGTGTATGCACCAGCGGAAAATGATGTGAGGGTAAAAAGGGATTTTGTATGTGAAGAACTAGTTTTCTTCTTACGTGGTTTACCTGCAGTGGCCGTCGTTGGTGGCGACTGGAACTGCGTTATTAGGAGGGCTGACGTGGAACCAAAAGGGGCGGGGCACGTGTCGGCGGCCTTGCGAGATCTTTTGAGGGATATTCAGTTGCGGGATGCGGTTGGAGGAGGGGCGTGGGAGGTAGAGCACACTTTTGTAAGACGGGGTTACGCTGCTAGGTTGGATAGGCTGTATATATCTCAAGGGGTTGGGTTGACATTTTTCCGTACAATAGAAGTAGCTTATTCGGATCATCGGGCGGTAGTAGCAGAGGTGGCGTGGGAGTCACTAGCAGGTATATCTAGGGGATATTGGAAATTAAATACAAGTGTGTTAGGTGATGAGGAGGGGATAGAGGGATTTGCAACGCTGTGGGAGGGGTTACGTGCAGAGATAGAAGGGGTAGAGGATGTGGTGATGTGGTGGGATGGTGTGGCTAAAGAACGGATTAAGCACTATTACGTAAAGGAAGGGAAACGTATCAATTCTTTAAAATATGGGCTTGCTAACTATTTGGAGGATAGATTACGGGGTTGCTATGCGAGGGGGGCGGTGGCGGGCACTTATCCAATGGACGAAATTATGGCAATTAAAGGGAGGCTGCGTGAGGTACAGGATGAGAGGTTCCAAGCGGTGAGGGTACAGGCGGGGGTGGAAGAGGTGTTATGGGGCGATAGACCTTCATCGTGCGTATTGCGTAGGCAGAAACAAAGACAGCAGGCAATGACTATTCCATGGTTGGAGGTTCATGAATCGATAGGAGGGTACAGGGAGGGGCAGGTCATACAAGCTACGGAAGGAATGGGGGCGTTTGCTGACAAGTGGTATGAGAAGTACTGGCAACGAGAAGGGGTAGAGGATGGGGTTTTAGAACAGGTGTGTGGGAGTGTGGTATGTCAGTTGCGTAACAGTGATAGGGAAGCACTGGGTGGGGAAATAACTGAGGGGGAAATATGGAGGGCTTTAAGTGGAATGCGAAAGGGCAAAGCACCGGGAATTGATGGACTCCCGGCAGAGTTTTATCAGCAGCATTGGGAATTATTGAGGCATTTTCTGGTTAGGTTATTAAATTGCATGAAGGAGAGAGGTGAGCTGGGTGAGAAGCAGGCAACGGCTGTCGTTGTATTGGTACCGAAGGGTAAGGGGCAGCATACGCTTCGGGATTACCGGGCGATCTCGTTGTTATGCGCAGATTATAAATTGTTTGCAAAGATTTTGGGAAATCGGGTCAAGTGTGTGGTAGGGCGGGTAGTATCAAAAACTCAGTTTGGTTTGCCAGGGAGGTCTATGGTGGAGGGGCATGGGTTACTTAGGGATTTCGTGGAGGCAAAAGGGGGGGGGAGGGAGGGAGGTTTGGTGGCGCTCGATTGGCAAGGGGCATACGATAGAGTGGATCGGAAAGCATTGAAAGCCATCCTCAGGGGTCAGGGGTTTGGGGAAGAAATAGTGGGCTGGGTTGAGGCGTTGTATGGAGGTGCAATGGCGAGGGTACAGATTAATGGTCGATTGGGTGGGAAGATTGTAATGGGTAGGGGACTTAGGCAGGGGTGTCCTATGTCACAATTATTGTTTGCGTGCGTACAGGACCCCTTTTATAGATTGATGGAGCAGCGTATGTGTCACGTAGAGGGACCAGGGTGTGAGGTTGCGAGGGTTTGGCCAGTTTTAATTGGGTATGTGGATGATACAACTGTTCTGATCAGGGAGGGGATGTCAATGGACACATTAGACGGGGTAGTACAAATGTTCGCAGGGGCAACTGGTATGAGGGTAAATTCAGATAAATCCATGGTCATGGGGTTAGGAGCTTGGGCGGGTAGGGTTGATTGGGGTAGTGCAGTTGTGAGGAGGCAGGTGCATTCGTTAAAAATCTGCGGTCTTATTTATGCAGACGATCTACCTGTGGCACGCATGGAAAACTCGCTTAGGATGGTAGAAAGGATTCAGGGACGCTTGGGTGCATTGCGACCTTATCATTTGACCCTTGTGCAGCGTGCCATTGTTGTTAATATCTTACTGTATAGCAAAGTATGGCACGTGGCAGCCGTGTTCCCATTAACTGGGCCGGCAATAACGAACATACTTAGGAAGGTTTTTAAATTCTTGTGGGGTTCGAGCTGTGATTGGATTAAGAGGGATGTGGTAATGTTACCTGTAAGTAAGGGGGGGCTGGGATTGCTGGACTTAAAGCGGAGGGTCAAATGTGTCTTCATTAAAAGGGAGGTGATGAGGGAAAGTGTGGGTGGGGGGGGTTTGGCCAGGATCCATAACAGATTGCAACGGATGTATACAGGAGTTGAGTTGCATGAGTGTGAAACTGTGTTGAGGGCTCTGGCGTGGGATCGAGAGCCAGCAAAGGTTAAAATAGGTAGGTTGTGTAGATTGTTAGCCGGGAGGGTTGTAGCGCCTGTAGAGGGAATTTTCCCCATGTATGCATGGGGAAGTATATGGAATAGGTTGAGTAGGATGAGGTTGCAACCTCGTGTTCGGGATGTAATGTATCGTTTTCTGCATGGCATTTTACCGTCGGGTGTGGTTCTACGGGATAGACGAGTCGTTGACGGGGGGGGGGAGTGTGGGATATGTGGTGGGGAGGAGTCGGCTTTTCATGTAGTATATTTTTGTGATGGACTGAGGAGTGTCAAGGGGTGGTTAAATAGGGTGATAAATAGGATAGGAGGTAAAGGAATTTCTGTATTGAGAGCATTAAGTCTCGACGTGGGGGGTTGGGAGGAAAGTGTAATCAGAGCTGTGGGGTACATTATGGCAGATTATATCTATATAGTGTGGGGATTGCGGGGCAAACAGGTTACTGAGGTGAAGAGGAGGGTGTTAGCGTTAACGTTCTATAAAACGGTATGTAGAAATAAGGAAATTTATGGGAGGAGGTGGGTGAAGGATTTTTCAGAGGGATATAGGCAACTTACGTTACAGGTTTTATTAGACTTGTAATATACGAGGGAGGGGAGGGTATGATTGGAAAGTGTTGCTGGGGTAGGGAAGTCAGGGGTGAAAACAGGGTTGCCTCCCTGGTAATGGATAACAAAAGTTTTGCGAGAGTGTTGGATGAGTGATGCATGAGTGAATAATATGTGGACCACGGGTGCTTGCACCTGTGGAGCTGGCCAGTTTTTGTGTAAATGGACTTTATACTTATTATACATATTGTGTGTGGTAATATTGATTTACGGTAATGACATTGTAATTTGGAGATTTGCTATAATAATTGCACGTATTTGCTCCAACTTGTTTTCTAGGTGCCTTGCACTGCATAGTGTTGATGCTGTGATCATGCACGGTGTCCAGAGATATGATGTGATATGTTTGTATTAATGTCTGTGCATAATTGTTCGTCACTGGTGTTCTGCAATTCAGTTTTGTTTTGAGAGTAAAGAGGTTAATGCACGTCAGATAGTGTAATAAAGTTGGGCAACAGTGGTGTTATAGGTTTTTGTGGTTAGGTGCGTGCTAGGCACAGTCTTTATGTGTTACTTATGTCATGGTTATATTTTATGTTGTATTGTACTGTTGTCAATAGTACTATGTAATGTCCATATAAGCTGTATAGAGCTTGAATGTCATAGTTGAAGCTGTGTTATTGTTTTAACACTGGAATTGCATGTTTAAATGTGTAAAGGCTTACATGTGTTGGATTTTGAGACTAAGTTTATTCTTATGGTTTTGTAGTAATTTTGTATGTCTTTGTGACTTTTCTATATCACCATTGTTATGTAATACATATTGTTATGTAACTGAACCATTAGGACAATTACATAAATTAACGTTGGGTCATTGCTGTGTAACTTTCGATTAGGCAACATTCAGTGTTTATAGTATGTTAGGTTGTAAATAGTGGGGTGGTTGGATAACCACGGAGGGGGGGGGGGTAATATGTCTGTATAATATGTTCAGTGCAATGCATTGTATGGTCTGTAGTCGATTATTAAGTACCATTTCGAGGGATGTGTATATAAAAGTGTTGTTCATATCATGTAATTCTGTTGGGTAGCTCCAACAGGTTTGGGTTAAGTGATAGGATGAGGGAGCAGGGAGGGGGGGGGAGTCAGCAAAGCAAATGTTGCAAAAGTTAGAAAAAAATATTGGGTGGATAATGACAACCTTCAAAACAATTATTATTATTATAATAAAAAAGAAGCGCTAAGCCACAAGGGCTATACAGCACCTTCAAAACAAGGGAAATAATGACAGTGGTGGCTTTAAATCACCTACCTTCCCCTCTCTCTTTCTCTTTTACTTGGAGTCATGTTTGGTTTTAACTAATTTAAATACAAGACACACATCAGAGGTGGGACAGATACAACAGTCCTTTACTTCCCACATAGATAATACAGCATTTAAACTACAGTACCAGAAATGACTTAGTGCATATGTACCTGGAGTAGAGGACAAAGATAGTACATGCGTGTAAGGTACTTACACTACCATAACATGTGGAGAGAGATAAGGAAGTGTAAAATAAAGTCGGGAAAGCACGGGCTCGGGAACAGAGCATATGTAGGTTGCAACAATTTAACCTGCTGCCAGCAGGTATGAGAAAGATTACCAGAAAACAATTACAAGTCTTCAAAGATAACTCAATCACTACCTCTACCAAGTGCCTTATGAACCAGGCTGTGATGGATATGTAGGTCAAAAGGCTGCCAACAGCAACAGCCTGGTTGACCAGCAGGCAAAAGAAGAACCTGAACCAGTGCTAGGCAGTTGGAGAAGGAAGCCACTTGATGCCGGCCACAGGTATATTATATGTATATGTCGTGCCGAATAGGTAAAATTTGTCAATTAGCAAGAACTCGTTTAAAATTAAGTCCTTTCTAAAATTTCGTCCTCTATCTTTAAAGATATATTTTTTCATTATGTTCATGTAAAAATTAATAATTTTGTTCCAAAAGGACCTTAGATAACTTGCCTAACCTTATTATAACAAGTGCAATTTAATTTAGCCTAATCCAACTAAGTATATTTTAGATAAGTTTTCAGTAATTTAATAATAAACAAACACAATAAAATATATATTTTTCATTAGGTTTGGAATGATTTTTGTGAAATTATTGAATACACAAATTTTTGCTTGCCTTATTTGACAAGAAGAGTGTTGCTATATACACATACACGCACCCCTAACCCTTGCCGATTTCTGATGTTTGCTCATTTCATCTTAGCATAACCCATCCTGCAGCACTGTATGACCCTTGTGGGTTTAATGCTTAGTTTTGTTTGCAATGATAATATACAAGTGATTGTAGCCTCATAGTGTTGGAGAAAACTTAGCGGGACATACCGGGGGTATCATTTATGTCTATTAATATTACTGATACATCATTCACACATTTTTTTCTTTCCAGTCCTTCGACCTTGAGAAGGACTCTTCAGATACGGTGGTAGAGGCTGGAGAACTTCGCAAACTTCTGGAATGGGAGTTGAGCCTTGACTCTGGGGACCTTCGTTCTCATGCTTGGTACCATGGCACCATTCCCCGGGCCCGTGCTGAGGAGGTGGTTCTCAAAGATGGCTCTTTCCTCATCAGGTTGGTACACTTCATTATATACAGTGGACCCCCGGTTAACAATATTTTTTCATTCCAGAAGTATGTTCAGGTGCCAGTACTGACCAAATTTGTTCCCATAAGGAATATTGTGAAGTAGATTAGTCCATTTCAGACCCCCAAACATAAACGTACAAACGCACTTACATAAATACACTTACATAATTGGTCACATTGGGAGGTGATCGTTAAGCGGGGTTCCACTGTATAGGATGTTAAGAATGAGCTGAGTCTGAGGGTTTCAGAACCGACTCTCAAAATTAACTTTATGAACTTCCCAGTAAACCGGGAAGTTGTAGGACTTATTTACTTCCGGGTTTGCACCCATGGTGAACCAGTCCTAGAACTGGCAAGCCAGTGAGCTAACCACTGTGTGTTCGAGCTCCACATTCTACAAAATGTTCAGTCTTGTTCTTCTGGAATACATATATATATATGTATTTAAGTATTACAGTGGAACCTCGGTTTTCGTATGCCCTAGTTGGAGGCAATTCTTGGAGAAAATTCTCTGTTAAATGTATTTTTTGCTAATATTTTTGTGTCTGGAACAGATTAATTGGTTCTATTCCAGACACCCAAAAATATTAACAAAAAATACATTTTATAGAGAATTTCCTCCAAGAATTGCCTCCAACTAGGTCATACAAAAACCAAGGTTCCACTGTTTTTTCAATATAGTACTCTTTCTTTAAGAGTTTGAAGATTGCTAGCATTTCTTGGGGGCTTAAATGTTTACATTTTTGCAGGGGACTGTGTATGCTTGTATGCCTCACTTGTAGCTTTTCCTTCACATTAAGATATATTTTAGTACTACTCCAAAACATCTTATAAAAAAAATGTCATGTTTACTGTGCCTTTAGCACTGCATACTGCATGAGAATCAGATGCTGCAAATACACCTCACACATTATTAGTGTGATGGTATGTAAAATATGTTGAAAATGGTATAAAATACCACATGTTGATGAATAAGACATGTAACATTTGGGTATCTTTATTGATGAAATGTTTAGCCTACACAATAGGCTGCTTCAGTCAGATACAGAGGCAGCAGGTGTAGTAGTGAAACGAAGATGATGTAATCAGTCCATCAACCTTGGAGAAATAGTATTTGAGGTGGTCAGTCCTTCAGTGTGGAGAAGAGTTCAGCTCCATGGAGCTGAGCTCTTCTCCAGTTGCACACTTGTCTTACTCATCATGTAAAATATCACATAAATAATGTACAAACCATAAATTTACTGTTTAATTATATGGTATTGTGAATGGCTCTTTGTACTCTTTGCTGTAAGGTCTAGTTGACCATTGAAGTGCTACTACAACTGTCATATTCTCATTTTCATAACTATTATCAGTAATAATCAAATGGTAAAGAAATAGTGAAAGTAAATATAGTATTACTATTCACAGTGGCCCCTCAAGGAAGGTTCCTTGATGTTGGTGAGGGGCTCTTGATTTAGGGAATTGGATCTGTGCTCCAGTTCCCTGAATTAAGCCTGAATGCCTTCCACATCCCCCCCCAGGCGCTGTATAATCCTCCGGGTTTAGCGCTTCCCCCTTGATTATAATAATAATAATATTCACAGTGGCTTCACCCTTTATAGATGATTAAGGAAAATGTTGATTTTGATATTTAAGATTATTATTTTAATTCAATTGTGCCAGGGACAGACTCTTGAGTTTAGGAGCAAAGAAACTGGCATAATAATATGTATGTAATTATTAAATTTATTATTTTTACCTCTAGGGGTGTATAGTAATGTATATATATATAAAAGAATTTTATATTACCAAGATGGGGTCCATCTCTGGTGCAAATTGTGGGACCCATAGCCTCTGAGAAGTGGATAAAAAGGCTTCAAGGAAGAATATTGAATTTCTTCCTGAAGCCATTTGAATATTCCAGTTCCCCTACCACCCTATATTTTCATTCTCTTTTACCAATAGGTATATTTTATTACATAATATGGTACAAAAGATTTAAGAGATACATTGTTGATATACAGATGGCAAATACAGTACATGAGGTATCCATGAGATCCATGTCTAGTACATATTGTTACGTGTTTGTCACTGATTATAATTAAAAAATTTCATCCAGCTCCTCAGAGCTGGGGCGTGTGCCCAAGATACAGCAGGCATTACCCCTCTGAACAGCAGCGCTGAGTCGCTGGAACAGAAAACTAGCTGCACTGGGATACCTAGTTACCCTGATGAGTCTTTTGCCTAGCTTCTTAAGGAACTTAGATGCACTCTTTCCCAAGAGCCAAGGGTCTCCGAGCCTATGGGAACAAACACATAATGATGGGCAACTTCTTCATATTTTCTAGACTTTTGGGACTCCCTGAATCTAGCAGCTGCTCCTCCTTCCTGGTGTATTGGAGATAGGTATCAGCAAAGGTAGATGCACATGTGTACACATAAATATTGTCTTTGACCCTAGTATGTATTTAATATACACTTATGTATTATATTACACTATGGAAGTTAAATTGAGGAGGGTTAGTAGGTTTATGCATATTATTTACAAGGTGCTACTAGTTCAACCATATTACATTCCTGCAAGACAACATTGGTGAATTAATATACGTATAGTGTACATACAATGAGTGTATAGATTACACCTTTAATCTTCCTAAACTACTGCAAGGCTCCTAGTAGGGCAGTAAAGCTTCCCAGGAAATGCTATCAAACATTTAATGAAAAAGGTAAAAAGAAATTCCTAGGAACTTTTACAAGCACTGTAACACAGAAAACACTCATAACACACACATTCCCTAGATAAGGTGAGTATCTCAGTAATACGCTAGACACACAACATTGACCAATTCTACTCTTTTAAGATAGGATTTAACAGTCTGTAGAGTAAATAATTTGGGCCTCCTCATCACACAGTTCAAAGACTCAACTATTGATATAGTAATAGGGCTGTGATAGAGCAGCTTGTAAGCCTTACAGTTTTATGACTACTGTTTTTGGCTGAGCAAGGAATGTTGGTTGGGTAAATATACAGATTTATTTCCATAAGCTCCATAAAGAATTTATGAAAAACTGATAACTAGAATGACAAAATTCATTGAACTGATTTCTTTTGTATGACTGTTTGTGGATCACAGAAGTCAACCAACTGACCACATGTGGCTCATGAGTCTGTACTTGAATCACCTTGATGGTGGTATGAAAAGACAGGTGAATAAACACTAGGGCATATTTATTAGAAAAAGTTTCCATCTTGGGACTTTGATCACTTTTAATATGCAGAGGTGAAGATGACAGTATATATATGTTTAGGCATAAAGGTCAGGTCAGCAGCCTGATGAATCTATAAGTGAGGTTCTTTTCAGATGGTGTCAGGCAACTAATGAGGTCACCTAGTAATATCCACATATTTTTCAGCAATTCAGACTGGGGTCTATCATGTTACAGTCTGTCTACACAGTCAGTTGAACATACTACAACTGAGAATGCCTGAAAAGCACTTAGAATACACTAAAGTGACAAAAAGTGTATTGCCTCCATTAAATATTTTGTACTATTGTTTATTGCTGTTTTAACAGATATGCAGATGAAACTACCATAGATGGGAAGACTGCTGAAATACTTTTTTGATTAATATATTTTAACCGGCAAGCCGGACTTGAGTCCTGGAGGTGGGAAGTACAGTGCCTGCACTCTACGCAGGCACTGCACAGAGCGCAGTCTTGCCTCTGGCAAGACAGTGATGGAGTGAATGATGATGAAAGTTTCTTCTTTTTTGGGTCACCCTGCCTTTGTGGAAAATGGCCAGTGTGTTAATTAACCCTTTCAGGGTCCGTCCCGTAGATCTACGGCTTTATGTTCAGGGTCCAAACCGTAGATCTACGCCATGAGCTCAGCTCACTCTGATAAACTGTGAGTGGTACATTTGGGCCTAGATATGAGAGAATACATCTATGTGGTATGTGTGCACCACATAAAACAGATCCTGCAGCACACTGTGTATAATGAGAGAAAAAAAATGAAATCATGATTTTTCGATTAAAACAGCAACTTTGCAGTGTTTTTTCGTATGTTTTTTATAGTTGTATTTGCGATTTCTTGGTCTCATTTGATAGAATGGAAGACATATTACAGAAATAGAGATGATTTTGATTGGTTTTAGCACTGGAAATGGCTTGAAACTGAGCTCAAAGTAGCGGAAATGTTAAATTTTTGCCGATATTCAAGAGTAAACAAACGACCTCACACGTCTAATACACGTCAGCTGGTGGGTCTAATATACATTCACAAATATGGTGATGATATTTATACAATTATTACAGTATTGCATAACAGTAAATCTTCTATTTTTTGGTGTGAATAAAAATTCATTATGTGAATAAAAAATCAAAATGGAATTTATTTGTAAAGCCTCAAAACATAACTAATGAACAGAGGAAATGTTAGTTTAGTGCCAGGAATGCCTACATTGTTCATTCTGGACCCTATTTTGAAATTGGAAAAAAATAAGATTTTTTTTACCCTTACTAAATGGACTTTCTTCCTTTAGGGACTGTATCTCCCAGCCTGGTGACTTTGTACTGACCTGCCGCTGGTCTGCACAGACACTCCACTTCGTCATACAAAAGGTAGACAGTCATATTCCTGTGTAACACTGTGCATTATTTTTATCTATCAGTTCTACTTATTCCATAGTTATATTGTTATTTGTTCTTTGTCTTAATCATTACAATACAATGAAATTGAATTTTGTTACATGAGCAATGGCATATTAGGAGCATTTACCACGTGATACTGTGGTTTGAGGGTTGATGTTCATCGAGTTTCCTTATTTTGGGTCACCCTACCTTGGTTGGAGATGGACAGCGTAATTGTTTTTATAAACGTAGGTTATATACAGGACACCCCCACTTACGCAGTATGTAGGTTAGGTTCAGGGCTACTGCCATAAAGCGAAAATCACTGTAAAGTGAATCACCCTTTTTTTCCCTTTTAAATGCATATTAATGCCTAATAACATTTTTACACTGTCACACATTAAGTTAGCAATAAAACTACACATATACACATTTACTTACAAGCATATTTTTCTTCAGACAGTAGTGCAACCCAACACAGTTTATGAAAGGATACAGTACCAGTTGGAGGATGATGCCTACGACTCTATCCCTGACCTGGTGAGGGCATACGTTGGTGGCAAAAAACCTATCACAGTCTCATCTGGTGCCCGCATCTCAACACCTGTCAATCGCACAGCACCATTGAGTTTTTATGCTTCTAAGTATGCTGCTCAGACTGCCCACACCTTCTCACATGGTACTCTTAGCCGACCAATTAACAGATCATCTGAACCTATTCCTGGGTAAGTATGTATGGTATGCAAAGTGAATGTTAAACATCTTGCCAGCACCACTCATTATCTTGAATAGTATTGCAGTAATGAAGGTATTGTCTTCAGCCTTTATGAAATGCTAATGGGTAGCAGTCATTATGGACTGTGCTGTGCTGGGTAATTGGATGAATTTTATATTATTTTAACTAGTTTATCAACACTAATTCATAGAATTTAGCATGACTGAAAATAACTAAATTAAAAACACACACAATTAAAATTGTTTAATTTCTTAGGGGTGGCATGATAGGTGGGAGTATGCTAAGGCACCAGCACTCATATAGCAGCCCTGTAGGTGTGGGCTGCACCATAGTGAGGAGCCCTGCTCACTCTCCACCCAGGATGAGACGAGACACAGCACCAACATTGCCCATTAAAACACGGAGCAGCAGTACGTCAAGACCCCCAGATGAGCCACCTGAAGGAGGTATTGGGGGGAAATACTCACTTTTGTTTAAATACTGTACTTTACATAGTTACTTCTTACCTTGTTGTAATCTAAATAATACAATATCTCTGAATAATTACATTTTAGATTTTGTTTTTCAGTACCTAGCAGGATTGATGAGAAAAGTTGCAGTAACGATGGAGTAATTGGCTCTCGACCAACTGCTGAGCAAAATAAATTCACCTCACAGTCATTACCACGGAAAATGGCACAAAAATCTTTTACAATAGCCTCAGAGCATCTGGCAAGTTTGTCTACAGAAATGGGTCTTGGAGTCCACGAGGAAGATAAACCATTAGAAAAATTATCAGAGGAGGAACCTCCACCAAAACCTTCACGTGTTCCATCTGTTAAAATTAAGCCCAAGAAGCCACAAACAAGTATTAATGAACGATTATATGCCGAGATAGATGAGCTTGATGAAGATGAAATGAAAGATTTAAAAATACAATCTTCAGCAGATGATGTAAAAACTCCTACAGGAAGTAGTGAAACAGACAACAATTTTAAAAATAGTGAAGATGTGACAGCATGTACTGACACAACATCGACTCCCCGACACTCGCGCTTGTCAGAGATGTATCAGCCCTCGGGTTCAGATTCTGGTAATGGTTCTGGTGACTCAGTACAAACATCTGCCAGTGATGCCAGGAAGTAAGTCCCACACATAATTACTATTATTTGAATTAGATTTTCTTCTCTGTAACTCTAAGCATACAAGTGTATTTATACATATTCTCATTGTGTTGTTTAACCCGTAAACTGTTCAAACGAAGATCTACGTTTGCTCGTGTAGCGCTCCAAAAGTAGATCTACGTTTTTTTACATTCTCTGTTATGGAGAAAATCAAGGGCGGAGCGCTACGAGCGCAAACGTAGATCTACGTTTGGACAGTTAGAGGGTTAAGGGTAGTAACTGGATGTGTACAACATACATTGTACAGGTTATGGCATTTTCTTATTTTCTTAACAGACTTTTTGTCCACAGGGGACTATTAATTCATGAACTGATAGTCTCTGGTGGACAAAACATCTTGAATACTGAAATGCCATAACATACCTACTGTTGGTATGTTTTACCACTGTACGTATTACCATGGATGAGCTTGATTAAAACAGTTAATGCACAAGAGTTTCTTCACTCTGAAGGATGGGTGGGGATGTTACATTCAGGAGAATTAATTAAATTGTTATGTATATGGACTAATGACAAAATTGCTATTGAGTGAATTATGATGAATGCATTTCCTTCTCTAGATAATCAGACTTTCTTGGGAAATGCCTGTTGTCATTTAAAAAATTAGATTATGATTTAATGCAATGCTTGATAGCTTTACAACACCACCATAGTAATTAATAACACACTGCATGAGCTTAGCACAATCACAATACTGAATTTCAGTCACAATATTGCTTCATCATAACACTTGTCATCATTTGTTTTATGACAGAGAATGATAATATATCTGCTTTCTGGTAACTGCCATCTCTGTTTATCTGTCATATACTAATAACCCACCTAAGGCATACTTATACCCATTGACAACCCAGCTATCTGTAAGCTTCTCTGTCTCTTCTCCATCTGTGAACTTGTATGTAGCAGCTCTGTAGCTGCTACACACAAAAACATTTAATTATGTTATATTAGTATACTCTTTCGTTTTTCTTTTTGGGCCACCCTGCCTTGGTGGGATACGGCCGGTTTGTTGAAAAAAAAAAATTAGTGTACTCTCCCATAAGATAGTGTTTGTTATATTTTTGAGACCTAAAAAAAAGCCTTACAGGATTCCTTAAAACAATTCATTTCTTGCCTTAAAATGTTGGTTGTGGAAAGGGATATGTGGCTGTACCTGGGCTGAGGTGGATGGTTGTGTTTCTTGGACTGAGGTGGACAGCTCCTCTTGTTGGGTTGAAATCAATACACAGATGTTAGTAGATGGTTGTACCTATTGAGTTATCAGGTATTCTGTAATGCATCCCTGCTCTGTTTTTCCTTACAGTTCTATTTCACAACTAACAGGAAGAACTGCCTGGTCAGTAGTGTGCTTCACAGAAATACTTGTAGGTGTTTCATGTGACTTTTCAGTGTAGAAAGTCTGAAGCTTTACCAGTGTATATTTCAGTGTGTAATGAGTTGTTTCAGGTTCTTCCTCATCTTATCTGTTTTCCCTCTATCTTGGAATTGAGTTTTTCCATCATTTCTTCTACTGTTCATCATCTACCTGGAGTTGATTTTGGGGGTCACAGCCCCATCTCCCAATCCCAGATAAGACCTCCCAGTTGTTGGCCTGATAAACCATACTGTTGGTGCCAACTGCAGGCATTCCAATGTATGCACCACAGCTGAGATGATCAGAAACTGACTTTAGGAACTTATAAAATTCCCTCATTAAGACAGCCAGGGATTTGTTGGTAATTTCTCTTATGCCGGAGTGCGTTTATGAGTCTTGATCCCTTTATAATTGTTGAGTTCTCTCTCACTGTGCTTACTGTGCCCTGCTTTTCATTGGAGATACATTGCACTGCCAGGCCTCTGCTTTCATGTGGAGCAATTTCAGTGTGCAGGTTTGGGAACAATCCTTCCAGAATTTTCAAGGTGTAGATTATGATCTATATTTCTCACCTATATGCCAGGAGTACAAATCTAGGGATTTCCAGTAGGGATGTTTTGAATGGAGAGATAAAGATAGAAAACTATAACATGTATAGATGTGATCGAATTAATAGGTCACAGGGAGGAGTAGGACTATGTAAAAGATACTTCTTGTTGCACAGATGTCCTGAATTCTACGAATGATATAACAGAAATCCTAGGCATTAAAGCTGAAAACAGGAATTTGGTAATTATCCTAGTATATAAACTACCATCAGCAACTGCTGAGGAATTCACAGATCAGTTAAGGAAGATAGATAGCTATCTGGATAGGCTAGAAAATCCCACACCAAATATTTTACTCCTTGGAGATTTTAATCTCCCACATGTAAAATGGAAGATGGCACAACACAATGTTATACCAGAAATATCTCCTGGAAGCACCCTGGCTCAACAGGCACATACTAGGGAATTAATGAGGCTTTGTGAAAAGTACTCTTTGAACCAACAGATAACTGATCCCACTAGAAATGAAAATACCCTGGATTTGATATTCACCAACAACAAGGAGCTAGTCAGAGACAACAGTTACAAAAACAATATACTCTGATCACAACATCATAGAAGTTCAAACAATTATTAACTCAGGGTTAGGGAACTGTGCCATTAATGTTAGAGGCGGGATGTTCAGTAAGTTTAATTTTAACAACCATAAAATTAACTGGGAAAAAATAAACCTGACGATGAACAGGAAATGAGTGAAATCCTAAAAGAACAGTATGAGTAAATGTTCAACAGCCCACTAAATGACAGCAAGGTAGAAAATGCAGAAACATTTTTCACTCCAGCAGAAAGCTGTGCAGACCAACTAACTGACATTAGTACGAATCCCATAGATTTTGAAAAAGAAATGGATAACATACCCATTACCTCAGCACCTGGACCAGATTCATGGAATGCCCTATTTATAAAGAAGTGCAAAGTACCACTAACATGAGCCCTCAGTATTCTTTGGAGAAAGAGCTTAGATCTAGGTGAAATATTGGAGGCCTTAAAGAGTGCAGACATAGCTCCTTTGCATAAGAGAGGTAGTAGAGCACTAGCTAAAAATTACAGACCAGTAGCCCTAACTTGTCACATCATAATAATCTTCGAAAGAGTAATGAGACGGCAGATTACAAATTTCATGGACCAGCACAACCAGTGTAACCCGAAGCAGCATGGTTTTAGAGCAGACCAATCATGCCTGTCACAGCTGCTGAATCATTATGACAGAATTATGGAGGCGTTGGAAGACGACCAAAACACAGATGTGATTTACACAGAATTTGCAAAGGCATTTGACAGAAGCGATCATGGTGTGATAGCGGACAAAATGAGAGCCATGGGAATTATGGGAAATGTAGGCAGATGGATTTTCAGGTTCCTAACACACACAACACAGAATGTAGTAGTAAACAGAGCAAGATCCAGCATCAGCGAGGTAAAATGCTCAGTGCCCCAAGGCACTGAGCTTTGCTGTTTCTCATCCTCATAGCAGACATAGATAAAAATTCCCGGCACACTTTTGTATCATCATTTGCAGATGACACTAAAATAAGCATGAAAGTCACTAAGGTAGAGGAAACTGAAAAATTACAGGAAGACATAAGCAGGGTTTTCCAGTGGGCAGTGGAGAACAACATGATGTTCAATGATGATAAGTTCCAGCTGCTTAGATATGGAAAGAATGAAGAACTCAAAAGGAACACTATATACAAAACTTGTAAAACACATACAATACTTGGTTATAATTATGTCAGCTGTCCTTTCTTTTAAAGACCATAACGATGAGAAATTTCAATTACTCCGATATGGTAAATATGAGGAAATTAAAACTTCATCAGAGTACAAAACAAATTCTAGCCGCAAAATAGAGCAAAAAACCGTCAAAGACCTGGGAGTGATCATGTCGGAGGATCTCACCTTCAAGGACCATAACATTGTATCAATTGCATCTGCTAAAAAAATGACAGGATGGATAATGAGAACTTTCAAAACTAGGGATGCCAAGCCCATAATGACACTCTTCAGGTCGCTTGTTCTGTCTAGGCTGGAATATTGCTGCACACTAACAGCACTTTTCAAGGCAGGTGAAATTGCTGACCTAGAAAATGTACAGAGAACCTTCATGGCGCACATAACGGAGATAAAACACCTCAATTACTGGGAGCGCTTGAAGTTCCTGAACCTGTATTCCCTGGAATGCAGGCGGGAGAGATACATAATTATATACACCTGGAAAATCCTAGAGGGACTAGTACCGAACTTGCACACGAAAATCACTCGCTACGAAAGCAAACGACTTGGCAGACGATGCAACATCTCCCCAATGAAAAGCAGGGGTGTCACTAACACGTTAAGAGACAACAGAATAAGTGTCAGGGGCCCGAGACTGTTCAACTACCTCCCAGCATACATAAGGGGGATTACCAATAGAGCCCTGGCTGTCTTCAAGCAGGCACTGGGCAAGCACCTAAAGTCGGTACCTGACCAGTCGGCTGTGGCTCGTACGTTGGTTTGCGTGCAGCCAGCAGTAACAGCCTGGTTGATCAGGCTCTGATCCACCATGAGGCCTGGTCACAGACCGGGTCACTGGGGCATTGACCCCCAGAACTCTCTCCAGGTAAACTCCAGGTAGACAAAGATCATGACAGCCAAGAAGATGACGGGGTGGGTATTGAGAACTTTCTAAACAAGGGAAATAATGTCGATGGTGACACTCTTCAAATCGCTAGTGTTTCCTCATTTAGAATATTGCTCAGTGCTGATGGCCCCATTCAAAGCAGGAGAAATAGCAGAGGTGGAACAAATACAGAGATCGTTTTTGGCTCGCATTGAGCCAGTAAAGCACATAAATTACTGGGAACGCCTTCAAGTCTTGAACATGTACTCATTGGAGCGGAGGAGAGAGAGATACAGTGGACCCCTGAGTTTTGTGATTAATCCGTTCCAGAAAGTCTGCCGAATGACGAAATTGCCGAATGGCGAAACCAACTCTTCCACATCGTCGCCACTCACCTCCAACTCCAGGGACTTTCCTAATACCACAATAGATTCCACAACTGGCATAGGCTCTTTAGGGTCAGCCTCAAACCCTTCAAAATCCCTCTCTTGTACACATTCTGGCCACATTTTCTCCAAGCAGAATTCAAAGTTCTGCAAGTCACTTCTTCCCAAGCCTTACCTATAAGGTTTATGCAAGTGAGGATATTGAAGTGATCTATCCAGAAATCTCTTACGGTCAGTTCAGTGTCTGAGGTCACTTCAAAGCACTTTTGAAACACTGCTTTGGCATACAGTTTTTTGAAGTTTGAAATGACCTACTGGTCCATGGGCTGGATGAGAGGAGTTGTATTAGGGGGCAAGAACTTCACCATGATGAAACTAAACTCCTCCACTATTTGCTCTTCCAAGTCTGGAGGATGAGCAGGAGCATTGTCCATTACCTCAGGAGGCACTTGAGTGGCAATTTATTTTCCAGGAGATATTTCTTCACACTGGGGCCAAACACTTCATTAAACCAGTCTAGGAAAATTCCCCTTGTGACCCATGCCTTATTATTAGCCTTTCACATAACACACAAATTACTCTTGGCGACACTGTTTTTTTTAAACACTCTGGGATTTTCAGAGTGATATACTGTACTAGTAAAGGCTTCACTTTGCAATCCCCAGTAGCATTGTGATGAATGGTTTGAAAAACCGACAAGTTGAAGATTGAGATGGTATCACTATGACCCCGCCTCCTCCTGCTTCGCCTCACCTGACTACAGTATATAAGCCACATCTACTGCACTATGCTGTACATTTTACAAGATTGATGGACTGTACACATCGACTCCAGGCTGAGGGACTGATTACCTCAAACTCCTCCTCTCCTTACACCTTCTGCTTTGTATTGGACTGATGAAGCCACTGTGTGGCAAAACGTTTCCAGTAGCATTACTACAAAACATGAGAGTAAGCCTATCCTTCATAGGCTTGTGTCCCGGGAGTGCCGTTTCCTCCTGCGTGTTGTAGGCCCTCTTTGGCATTTTCTTCCAAAAGAGGCCTGTTTTGTCACAATTAAACACTTGTTGGGGTTTGAATTCTCCAGTGTCTACACACTCCTTAAACTCCTGTACAAACTTCTCAGCTGCTTTTTTTGTCATAATTGGCAGCCTCACCATGCCTTATCACACTGTGAATGCCACTATGCTTCTTAAATCTCTCAAACCAACCTTTGCTGGCCTTAAAATCACAAGCATCACCACTTGTTGCAGGCATTTTCTTCATGCAACTGCCTTGCCTTTTCACATATTATCGACTGTATAATACTACCTCCTGCTAACTGTTTTTGGGTAATCCACACCAACAATAACCTTTCCACTTCTTCGAGGATTTGCGATCTCTTTTTTGTCAGCATATCTACCCCTTTTGCAACAACAGCACACTTTATTTCCTTTCCCTTCACCACGATCGAAGTGTTGGTTGAATGGGGTTTGCCATATATCCTGGCAAGTTCTGTAACACGCACTCTGCTCTCATATTTTTCAATAATTTCCTTCTTGAATTTGATCGTGTTCCTTGCTTTCTTTACCAAAGGGCTTGCACTAGCTTTCCTTGGGCCCATGGTGACTTATTTAGCAGTTCCAAGCACAAAAAACAATGGATTATTATGAAATGCATTGTATGAACCCGTTGGATGATGGATACGTGCTGGTAAACAATGGCACACCGAGTGTGAATGGTGCGGGAGACTGGCTTTGTGTGCGCGGTGACGGGCGGATGTGTACTGGACAGTCGCCGATTCACGAGTCCAGTCACGAACCGCGAGGCTAAATTTTGCCAAAAAAACTTGCCGAAAGTCGGATTTCATGAAAGTCGATGCCGACGAAATTCCGGGGTCCACTGTACATGATAATACATATACAGTGGACCCCCGCCTTAGGAATGCATCACCTTATGTTAAATCCACCATACGAAGCATTTGAACGCAAAAATTTTGCCTCGCCTTACGTGATTCATCCAGGACGCGTCCCACGTGTGGCCTCAGCTGCCCCGTGGGTGCCAGTGTTTACAAGCCAGCCAGTGTGGTCGCATCCACTCATACATTGGGTACATTTCACCTTATCCCAGTGTTTTTTGTGCTTGTAACTGCAAAATAAGTCACCATGGGCCCCAAGAAAGCTTCTAGTGCCAACCCTGTGGTAAAAAGGGTGAGAATTAGTATGGAAATTAAGAAAGATTTTGAAGGGTTTGGGGCTAACCCTGAAAAGCCTATGCCAGTTGTGGAATCCATTGTGCCTACTTCAAAGATTAAGGAAATGTGTGCAAAGTGGGTTGATGTGCAAACCATTATGGATGAAAATCACCCTAACACAGCTATTGCAAGCCATGCTGGTGACTATTACAATGACAATGTTGTGGCCCATTTTAGGCAAATCCTAAAGGAACGGGAGGTACAGACCTCTATGGACAGATTTGTTGTGCGACAGACGTCCAGTGACTCTCAAGCTGGTCCTAGTGGCATTAATTAAAAGAAGAAGGGAAGTAACCCCGGAAAAGGACTTGTTACCTCAAGTCCTAATGGAAGGGGATTCCCCTTCTAAACAATAACAACTTCCATGCTCTCCCCTCCTCTCATCCCATCAGTCATCACCAGATCTTCAATAAAGGTAAGTGTCATGTATTCTATTCTTAGTAGAGTAGTAATTGCGCATGTCTTTCAGTTTGTGTGTATTAAAATTAATATTTCATGTGGTAAAATTTTTTTTTTTCATACTTTGGGGTGTCTTGCACAGATTAATTTGATTTCCATTATTTCTTATGGGGAAAATTAATTCGCCTTACAATAATTTCGGCTTACGATGAGCTCTCAGGAACGGATTAATATCGTAAGGCGGGAGTCCACTGTATACCTGGAAAGTACTCAAGGGCCTGGTCCCAAATCTGCACATTACCATAACAACATATTGGAGAGAGAGATATGGGAGGAAGTGCAAAATAAACCCAGTGAGGAGCAGGGGTGCAGTGGGGACAATAGGAGAACATTGTATCAACATTCGGGGTCCCAGACTATTCAACATCTTACCAGAAGATATCAGAAACACAGCTGGAACAAGTGTAGAAGCCTTCAAGAGGAAACTGGACAAGTATCTTCACCAGGTGCCAGATCAACCAGGCTGTGATGTATGTGGGACAGCGGGCATCCACAGCAACAGACTGGTTGACTAGGCAAGCACCAGACAGCCCTGGCCCATGGCCGGGCTTTGAGAGTAGCGAAACTCTTCAAAGGTAAATGTAGACACTTGACTTAATTTATAAAAAACAGAAAAGGTTTTCTCTACACTTTCACATACTGCAGCTTCTCCTGCCTTGTTGGAGAGCCATTAGTATTCAGTAATATTCCAGCATAGAGACAATAAGTGAATGAAGAGAATCATTGGTGTGGCATTTATTTTGAGTGCTCTAGTTGCAATAACATCATTGTTATAATTCTTGAAAGTGAAATCATCTGACAGTGTCACTCCCATGTTTCTCATTTTGAACTTCCTCCCTGTTGAATGATTTGTGTTAGTCTAGAACTCTGTTTCAGTTTTTAAATCCTCAATTTTTCCATAGTGGAGTAACTTACATTTGTCTTCATTGAAAATTATATGGTTGTCAGCGTCCCATGAAGTTTTGCTCTGTCCTCGATGATTGTATCTCATAAGATTTCTGTTATCTGCCAAGGATGACACAGTACTATGATTTATTTCTCCTGTCTATGTTGGATATAGGAGAGAGAAGTCGGGCAAGTATCATGAGGAACAGCTTTTCACTGTGAAAGCTTCTGACTTCATTCTTTTTGCTATTACTCTCTGGGTTGTATTTATTAAGAAGTTAAATTTCCATCAGCCCACTTTTCCAGTTTTTTCCTTTTGAATGTATTTTTTTGCACCATTACACCACGGATGTACTTATCAAAGGCTTTTGGAAAGTCACTGTATGCTACACCTGCATTTTACTTGTCAAGTGCATCCAAGACTATGGTGTAATGGTCAGCAGTTGCAAAAGGCAAGAGCATCACACTCTAAACCCATGCTGCTCTGGGTTGTGCAACTGTTGTGATTCCATGTGAATAACAATCCTACTTCTTAAGGCTCAGAGATTTTTGATGTGTGACATTAGCACTATTGGTCTATAGTTTTCAGCAACTAGTTTCTTATTACCTTTTGGAGAAGGGCCATACCTGTGGTTTTTGTTAATTGTGGGATGACACCTGTGTCCAGGCTCCTTCTCCATAGAATATTTGAGGCATATGCAAGGGTAGTGCCAGAATTTCTGTACCAGGCAGTGTAAGGGTGATTATGTGGTTGGAAAGGGTTGAGGCAGTGTTATTATTATTTTTATTACTTTTTTATTGGGGGCTAAGGCTACCCAAGTCTTCCCTGGTGCTACCCCTCAACACATTACAATAATTTCTTATAATTCCTGATAAATAAGGAGTTCCACGAGTCTGGGCCTGAGGCAGAGAGCATGGGCATGCTATCAATGGCTACAGGAATTATCAAGAATGGTGAGAACCTTGAATGAAAGGTTCTTTTAGTACAAGTACATCTTGACAGGGAGTAAAATAATGCTTGACCCACTCACCAAATAGTCCTTGCTCAACCATGATGCCTTGTTAGACAGCTAGATAACAGGGAAAACTGGTTTTGCTTTTACCTTTTAAAGCACTGGGATTCTGTGAATGATAAATAATCCATAGGCTTGCGCTTGAAATCACCTCATGCATTGGTGCACAGACACACATTCAAATGATCTTTTGCTTCCTTTAATCCTGATGCACCTTTTTCTTGTTTGTTAATGAAAGCTCTAGATGGCATCTTCCAAAATACACTTCTCTTGTTAGCATTAAACACTTGCTCAATTTGTAGCCACCCTCAGAAATAATTTCCTTCAACTGGGCAGGGAAATTCCTAGCAGCAGTATGGTCAACAGTTGCACTTTCCCCACTAAATTCTTGTATTATGCAGCTGACTTCACACCATCTAAAATTAAACAAAAGCCCTTGTGCTGGCTGTCCTTCCTGCTCACACAAAGTTTTATAGTACAATTGGGCTTTCTTCCTTATTATAAGGCTGTTAAACAGGTCACCCTTTTTTTTTTTCAGTCAGGCCACCCTTTAATTTTTTTTCATGGCACACATTCAGCATCTTTTCTGTCTTATTTAGCATGACAAACAAGATTACTCATAGAACAATCTCTTATTTTCACCTCATTATTGCAAAGTATACAAATTGATGCTTTGCTAACACCAAAGGTGCAGGTTGTCTCCACATGTAACTCAGCATTTTTCAAAATGCTCATACTTTAACATTTGTTATTTTTCACACCTACAACATCACTAATATTCCTCTTGGGTGCCATGATTAATATTCAGAGATGAGATGGGGGCAGTTAAAAGGTTCAAACTCACTTTAATAACTTATGACCGAGTAAGGTGTGTCCAATTGCCAGTTGGAGTCTGAGAGTTGGTTTACATCATAGGTTAACAGTAGGCCTTTTTCCTAAAAATAAGTACTCATCCATTGGGTAATTGCTGGACTGAGGGAAGAAAAAAAATGTATCATATGGCATGTTCTGACAGGAATTGGCATACAATATGGGCTGATGTTTATTTCTCCCCAAATTTGTGGTATGTTATACTGATTTTTATCCTCCATGTAACATGGGAGTGGAAAACAAAATTTTATTGAAAATGTGCTGCATTATGTTATGTGAGAATTAACTGTATTGGTAGATACCCCAATACTAGCCCAGATACCCCAATACTAGCCCAAGTCATACATCCAATTATATTTGCACATTGTGAGGGATTACATTGACAGTAGTACCTCAGTACTCGAACATAATTAATTTATTCCAGAAGGCTGTTCAAGTACCAAACGAATTTTTCCCATAAGGAATAATGTAAATTAGATTAATCTTTTTCAGACCCCCAAAAATACACTTACAAAAGCATTTTAACACAAAGTTTACAATCCTAGCATGCATAAATCTCAAAAAGAAAAAACTATACAGTGAATAGATGAAATAAATGCACATTTATTCTCATTTTACCTGTAACTGGAGAGTTGATGGTGTATGTGGAAGATGGTGAGGAGGAAGGGAGATGTTATTGTTCACCTTCCATATAAACGGCAGGTAACTGTGCTTCTGGGGTTCTTTCTCTTTTCTTTCTCTTTGTACTTTCTTTCTGAGACTCCCGGGGTCTCTGTCTCACCAGAAACTTGTCTAATAAAATTTGCTTTTGGCTACATTTAAAAATGTTTCTGAAGTGAGACATAGCATTGGCTGTCATTTAGCACGTTTATAACATGATTTGCTACAGCTTCGTCTGGGTGATATTTTTCGGGAAAACTTTGCATTTTCCCCCATTTTGCACACATTTCTTTTATAAGAGCAGTAGGGATATCCTCCCTTTCCTCTACACTCAGTTGGCCTGTGTTGCTGCTCCCTTTGAAGGTCCTGCAGTTCTTCTGTGGTAAGCTCTGCTTTATGCTCCTCCACTAACTCTTCCACATCATCATCACTGACCTCCAAACCATGGACTTGCTGAGAGACACAACATCCTCACCAATCTCAAAGCCTTCAAAGTCCCTTTCTGCCACAGCAGCTGGCCATAATTTCTGCCAGGCAGAATTCATGGTCCTATAAGAGACTTCCCCCAAGGCTTTGTCTTTGAGGCTTAAACAAAGGAGGATGTTAAAATGGTTCTTCCAGAATTCTAGGAGGGTCAATTCGGTATCAGATGCACTTCTGGAATAGTGCTTTTGTGTAGAGTTTTTTGAAATTAGAGATCACCTGCTGGTCCATGGGCTGGATGAGTGGAGTTGTGTTAGAGAGGGCAAGAACTTCACCATTATGAAGTTAAACTCTTCCAGCAACTCGGCCTCCAGCTCTCGAGGATGAGCAGGAGCATTGTTCATCACAAGAAGGGCTTTCAGAGGCAGCTGTTTCTCTTGAAAATATTTCTTAACTATAGGGCCAAACACTTCATTGACCCACTCAATAAAAAGTTGCCTGGTTACTCAAGCTTTACTGTTAGCCCCTCACATCACATTTAATTTACTTTTCATAACATTATTTTTCTTAAAAACCACCAGGTTCTCTGGGTGATAGACAAGCAAAGGCTTCACTTTTAAATCATCACTTGCATTCCCGCACAACAAAAGAGCGAGTCTGTCCTTCATTGGCTTGTGTCCTGGCAAATGACTCCTCTCGAGTGGTATAGATTCTGTTTGGCATTTTTCCCGGATAAACCTGTCTCATCACAGTTGAACTCTTGTTGGGGAATAAAACCCTCAGCCTCTACATAGTCACTGAACTCACTGACATATTTCTCAGCAGCATCTTTGTCAGAACTAGCAGCCTCCCCATGCCTCACTACACAGTCTATGCCACTTCTCTTCTTAAGCCTTTGACTGTTTCAGACGTATATATACGTCTTACGAGCCAATGTTTCGGACGTACGTATTTATACACATAAATTCTAGCGGCTTCAAATCAAGCTGGAGAAAGCTGGTAGGCCCACATGTGAGAGAATGGGTCTGTGTGGTCAGTGTGCACCACATAAAAAAAATCCTGCAGCACGCAGTACATAATGAGGAAAAAAAAAAACTCCATGTTTTTGGATTAAAATGCAGACTTCGAGGTGTATTTTCGTATAGTATTTACGGTTGTATTCTCCTTTTCTTGGTCTCGTTTGATAGAATAGAAAACATGTTACAGAAATAGATGTGATTTTGACTAATTTCGCGATGAAAACAACCTTGAAATTGAGCTCAAAGTAGCAGAAATATTCGATTTTTACCAATGTTCAAGAGTAAGTAAATCACACCACATGTCCAATACACATCAACTGGGGAGTGTAATATTCTTTCACTAGTGCACTGATATTATTTATACTATTTTTATAATAATGCAGTAGTCTGCATAACAGTAAATCTTCTATTTTTTGTGTAAATAAAAAATCAAAATAAAGAGCAAGAGTAATATAAGAGGGGCCTAGAAATGTGACTAATGAACAGAGGATATGTTATTTTAGTGCCAGGAATGTCTGCATTGTTTATTCTGGACCCTATTTTGAAATTAACATCTTTTTTAATTTGCTTGAAATTGGCCAAATTGCCAATTTCTGACCACTGTATTGGGTATTTGAATTCAGTAAATGGGAGGTTTCTTGTACTCAGTTGATAGAAAAAAAGGAGTTCTAAAGAAATAGCTATGAGTTTGGTTGACTGGAGCAATGGAATTGGCCGAAAATAGGGCTCAGAGTCGGCGAAATCGCCGATGCGTATACATGTATATCACTGAGATCGCTAACTTCGCGGGAGCATAATTCCGTAAGTTTTCAGTCAAATTTCCTACTTTTGGTATCATTACCATTGGGAAAAGATTCTCTGTCATTTCACAAGAAAAAATCATTTTTTTTTTTCCAAGAATTTTTCGACATAGAATGACAGTTTCAGAAAGGGGCTTGCGACAGTCAAAGGGTTAAATTTCTCAAACCACTCATGACTGGCTTTGAACACTTCACTACCTGCATTAGCACTCATTCCAGGAGCGTTTTTCAAGAGATCGGAGTGCAGGTGTTTTGCTTTATCACAAATGAAAGTCTCAGAAACACTATCACCAGCTAACTGCTTTTCATTGATCCAAAGCAACAACAATTTCTCAACCTCTTCAATTGTTTGTGGTCTTTGTTGCATTACCGCTTTCACTCCTGTTACAACATCAGCCTTTTTAATAAACTCTTTACTTTTTAGTATCATAGAGATGGTAGATTTCACGATATGAAACTAAGTAGCAAGATCAGGCACACGGGCACTGCTTTCATATTTCACTATGAGTTCTTTTTTCATCTCTGTTGTGACTCTAACCAATTTTCTTTTTGGTTGGCTATTATCACTAATCTTTTTAGGCCCCATGGTGACTTATTTATACAAATAATATAAAAAATACAAAAAAATGTGAAGAAACACGAAATAGTTTACAGCGAAGTTCAGCGGAGTTTTGCACTGAGGGACAGCTGTGAGGAGACTGATGCACATTGTTAGGTCGAGTGCCGAGCAAACAGTCGATTACTGAGTGATTATTTTTACTGAACAAAGCGTTTGAATACCGAATTGTTAAAGTTTGGAGCTGTTCAAGTACAGTGGTACCCTGAGGTTTGGCCATAATTCATTCCAGAAGGCTGTGCGAGTGCCGTTACTGAACGAATTTGTTCCCATAAGGAATAATGTAAATTAGATGAGTCTGTTTCAGACCTCCAAAAATACACTTAAAAAAGCACTTACAATAATATACTTACATAATCGTTTGAGTTGGGAGCAACTCAGGGTACCACTGTACAGAGGTACCACTGTATTTATATAAGGCATACCTCTCAAATACGGAGGGGTAGGTTACAGACCACTACTATAAAGCAATTTACGGCTTTTTTTCACTTGCTAGTGCATATAAAATCTTAAAACCATATTTACACTATCATTTATTAAGTGCATAATAGCACTAGGCCTTAAAAATGATGCAAAAGTAAAAAATAATAAATAAAAAGTGCATTGCCACTGAAAATCTTAAGAGCAAGGCAAGCACCAAAAATAAGCATTAACATAATTAAAAATCGTATTAGCGAAGTGCCTTAAAGTGAGGTACACCTGTATATAGGAATAAAAGTAGAGCTATATGCTTGAGATGTCACATCTTCATTGTGTAATCCAACATAATCCATAGTATTTCTAAATTATTCATTGTTGTAGCATTTATTATACTATTTCAAATACAGTGGACCCATAGTTTTCAGCCAGTGCAGAAATCTTACAGTTCAAATTTCGAGCACTTTTTCCGAGGACAACCCCCCCCCACCCCACCCCAGGAGACGTGTGCGCCTGTGCCGCTCATACTTTTGTGACTCAATCTTGGGCACATTAAATGTCTTATTTTAGGTTAATATAGACATTTTCATTAATCCATCTATGATATTTTCTTAAAAATTATGTAAGAAACATGTTACAAAGCATATAAACATGCAATGTTTATATGCAGTGGAGGGTAAACATTACATTTTCGGTCCGACTTGGACCATTTATAAAGTCACATTAACGAAAAGGAGAGCAGGATGGGTATATATAGGCAGGAGGTGGTAGTAGTAGTAGTGGAGGTTGAAGGTAGTAGTAGTGGGGAGGTAGTAAGAGAAGGAGGAGCCAGTCAAATAGTACTAAGAAAGTGGAGCACTGCAAGGAAGCTAGGTGCCCACAGAGAGTACGAGCAAGAACACCGAGGGGGGGTAAAATAAATAAATAAATAAATAAAGAAGGAACAAATACACAGGGCACAAGAAAGACAACCAACCCTCCTCCTCTTACTACCATCTCCTGCCTATATATACCCATCCTGCTCTCCTTTTCGTTAGTGTGACTTTGTAAATGGTCCAAGTCAGACTGAAACGTCGTCGTAGGCTCCTCTCTTCTATGTGCAGGTTATTTGTGTATCGTTCCAGTCATGGCATTGTGCCTTTTTTTTTATTACGTTTTCTCTGGTCCAGCATTAGAGAAAACTGTATGAATCTGAGTTGGCCCAGTAACCCCCTTAATACATAAGCTTTTGTTTACAATTCTCGGCATGAATTATTCATTACTTCTCTCTTTGTTTATGATGGCATCTGAAGGTAGTTGTTAGAAACGATTAAACTCAGTGAACATAGTACAGTGGACCCCCGGTTAACGATTTTAATCCGTGCAAGAGGGGTAATTGTTATGCGAAATAATCGTTATGCGAATGAATTTTCCCCATAAGAAATAATGGAAATAAAATTAATCCGTGCAAGACACCCAAAAGTATGAAAAAAAAAATTTTACCACATGAAATATACATTTTCCCACACACAAAGAGAAGGATACATGCACAATAGTAGAGTAGTACATGCACAGTATATATTGTGCATGTACTACTCTACTAAATGAAGAATAAATGACACTTACCTTTATTGAAGATGCAGCAATGACTGATGAGACACTGTGTCCTGGGAGTGCCTTTTCCTCCTGAGTACTGTAGGTCCTGTTTGGCATTTTCTTCTAGAACAGGCCTTATCACACTGTGTATGCCACTACGATTCTTAAATCTCTCAAACCAACCTTTGCTGGCTTTAAATTCACCAATATGAGCACTAGTTCCAGGCATTTTTCCCTGTTCACCTGGGTGTTAGTCGACTTGTGTGGGTTGCATCCTGGGAGACAAGATTAAGGACCCCAATGGAAATAAGTTAGACAGTCTTCGATGACACTGACTTTTTTGGGTTATCCTGGGTGGCAAATCCTCTGGGGTTAATTGTTTCTTGGTATTCTCAATAAGCCACACCAACAACGGTGCTACAGCAGCAGCAGCAGCTGACAGTGCAGCAGCAGCAGCAGCTGACAGTGCAGCAGCAGCAGCAGCTGTACCACCAATAGTAGCGATGGTTGATTGGGGTTTATTATACAACCTGGCCAGCTCAGAGACATGCACTCCTCTTTCATACTTATCAATGATCTTTTTCTTCATCTCTATTGTAATTCTCACCCTTATTGCTGTAGGGTTGGCACTAGAAGCTTTCTTGGGGCCCATGGTCACTTATTTTCCAGAAAAAGCACCGAAAACACTGTAATAATACGAAATATTCCGATTGTATGCTTGGATGTTACCGCGGAGGCTGGCTGGTAAACAATGCCACCGGCGGAACATGTGAGCGTGGCTCAGGCCGCACATTGGACGCGTCTCGGACGAAAATCGGTAAGCGGGTTTTTAAGCGGTATGTGAGGCAAAATTTTTGCAATTAAAGTAAGCGGTATGCGAAATAATCGCTATGTGATGCCATCGTTATGCGGGGGTCCACTGTATGTCGATGGTAATAATATGGCTGTGGGCCACAGTGTATGTAGCCAGTAGGTAGGAGTTGGATGTGAGTGGCCAGGATGTTGAAGAGTTGGAGGACAACCACAGGGAAGAGCTAGCAGGAGTCTTCAGTATAGGTATGTAATGTTCATTTATCATTAAAATTAGTCATTTATATTTATATCATTGTTTTCTGTATGCAAAACTATAGTTATTCTCTATAAAATGTATTTTTGTTAATATTTTTGGGTGTCTGTAATGGATTAATTCAGTTTACATTATTTCATATCTGAAATATTACTTCGGTTTTTGGCCATTTTGGATAAGTAAGTAAGTAAGTAAGTAAATTTATTCAGGTATACACAATACAGTTACATAGAATTATCATACATAGCAGCATATGTGTAGAGAACCTAGGATAACCCAAAAAAGTCAGACAGAGTGACTTATTTCCATTGGGGTCCTTTTACCTTATTATTATAATATAAAGGTTATAATATTTTCTTATTATTCTATAATGAAGATAACATCTTATTATCATACTAAAAAGACTATCTACTACACGAGGGTCATTAAGACTATCTACAATACGAGGGTCATTAAGACTATCTACTACCCAAGGGTCATTACGACTATCTACAATACGAGGGTCATTACTAGGGATAAGGTAAAATTTACACGTATTTTAGCTAAAAAATAGAAAATCATTCCCCTCCCTTTCTGTTGCTTCATTCATCAGACACTTTTTGGCAGTCTTCTTGAACTGGTTCAAGCTATGACTGGCCTTGACATTTGTGGGTAGTCTGTTCCATTCCTTTATTGCTGTACAATAAAAGGTGTTTGAAGCCTGGCCACTGACTGTGGGTACTACAAAGTTGTGCTCTCTCCCCCTAGTACTATGATTGCATATCCAACTGCTGTAATTCATCCTGGCCTACATGTTCTCTTGGTCCCAGCCCCAGGATGAATCTTACGATTTTGTTCTGGGTGATTTGCAGTCTATCTTTCAGTTTTTTTGTCAAGGCAGAGTACCAAGAAGAGCAAGCGTAATCCATATGGCATTGTATAAGGGCTAGACATAGGGTCCTGCGAGCCTCAGTAGGTAGACACTGTGCTTGTCTATACAGGAACTTCAGCCTGGCATTCGCTTTCTTTACTACACTGTTCCCTATCAATTCTCCTGACATGCATGGGTCAAAGGGGATTCCCAGATATTTAACTGATGAAACCAAAGTGATGGACTCCCCATTACACTGAACATTAAAATTATTTACCCTTCTCAGTTTATGTTTCGTTCCAAAGAGAATGGCTTCAGTTTTCCCTAGGTGTAATGATAGTTTGTTGTCTACTAACCATTTGCTGCAGGACTCCAGTTCCAGTGTTAAAACATTAGCAATATCTTGTGGGTCTTTACCTGTCACTAACAGAGCACTGTCATCTGCATACAGTAGGAGTTTGCACTTGACACTGATAGGCATATCATTGACATAACATAAGAATAGTAAGGGACCCAGAATACTACCTTGGGGAACTCCACATGTTATCGGCAGGGGTTCTGATTCCGTTTTGTTGATTTTGACTATTTGTCTCCTGTTGCTAAGGTAGGACTTAAACCAGTCTACAGAACCTATACCGATAGCTTGAAGTTTCTTACATAATATATTGTGGTTGACAGTATCGAAGGCCTTTTGCAGGTCTAAGGTTACCATACCTATGAGGTTCCCTTTTGACATTTCAGTTCTCAGGTAATCCATCAGATTAATAAGGGAGGTATCGGTTGAGTAGGATCTTCTAAAGCCCGATTGATAGCTATGGAGAATGCTGTTGTCATTAAGGTACTTAACTACTTGAGAATACACCGCCCTCTCCAGAATTTTAGATATTATACTGAGTATACTAACAGGTCTATAGTTGCTTACATCAGACCTATTATTTTTCTTGAAGATAGGAGTAACTCTGGCCTCCTTGAACCCCTCCGGTACGGTATTAGTGGTGATTGATAGATTTATTATGTGAGCAATAGGGATTGACAGTTCAGAAGCACCATCTTTTAGGAACTTTGACGGGATGTTATCAGGGCCTGTGCTCTTAGTTGGGTTTAACCTGCTTAGTTCTTTTTGAATGAAGTCATGAGATACACTTACTAGTTGACAACTGTTTGGGGTTACCCCTTTATTGGTATAGTATGTTTGAAATTTATCAGAGTCTGTGTTAAAGGTATTTGATGCAGCTGGTAGTTTACTTACTAGTGTTGATGCAACAGATGTGTAGTAGGAATTAAAGCAATTTGCCACCTTAGATGTTTCGTGGCATACCTCATTATCGATAGTGAGTACTATGTTAGACCTATCTTATGGCTATACCCCAACTGTTTTAGTTGTTGCCAGAGCTTTCTGGGGTTATGCTTATATTCTTCAATTTTTGAGCAATAGTGCTTTGCCTTTGCTCCTTTTATAAGCCTCTGTACTCTGTTCCTCACCCTTTGGAATTCATTTAGTGCTGCAATATCCTGTCTGTTTGCTTTAAATCTTTTTAGCAGCTGGTCTCTGAATTTCATATTATCTAATATCTCAGTAGTCATCCAGGGTTCAGTTCTTCGTTTAATCCTAACCTCTTTAACTGGTGCAATATTATTAAGAATGGTAGTGAACATTGTTTTGAATTTTTCCCAGGCATCGTTTACGTCCGTGCAACTTGTTATTTCTGTCCAGTCACAATTGTGTAGCCTATTTACCAGTGTTTCTTTACTGTAGTTTCTAGTTGACCTCATTTTTATTGTCCTGTGTAGGCCTATCCTATCCCTAGTGATTTTCCTGGTGCAGTAAATGATGAAATGATCACTAAGACCTGTGGTAATGACGCCTAACTGACTAATGTTCTCAGCGCGGTTGCAAAGTATGTGGTCAATTAGGGTGGCTGAGAACTGTGTGATCCGGGTTGGTTTATTAATTAGTTGGGTGTAGCTATTTAATCCTAGAATTTGCTTATACCTTTTGCATAGCCCGTTATTTTGTTGCTGAAAACAGATATTGAAGTCGCCCAGTATTATTGTTTCGCAATTGCTTTCAACTCCGGACAAGACTCTGGAAAAGTCTTCTAAGAACTGGTCCTGGGTAGGAGGGCGGTAACTAGTTCCTACTAAGATGGGTTTGGTCTTGGGAAGCAGCACTTCAAACCATAGAATCTCCAGTTTATTGTTATTTAAATCAGGTCTTGGGTTGTAAGCTAAGTCATTTCTAATGTAGGCACATACTCCACCACCCTTTCTGTTCCTATCTAAGCGTTTTATATTGTAACCTTCTATTTTGACCTCGTCGTCAGTCACCGTATCATCCAACCAAGATTCAGAGATGGTTATAACTGCCGCCCTAATTTTGTTAGCTAGAATCCTAATCTCTGCCAATTTAGGAAGAAGTGATCTTGCATTGACATGAATAAAGTGAAGGCCTGTTTTCATAAAACAATCATAATCATCAATATATGGCAATGGGTCATTTGTATTAAAATTAGGTAAATCAATGTCATCACTGCTAAAGGGTAACTGTGCCAAAGTGCATTTATTACACACAAAATGAATTCTGGCACCGTTGCTATAATTGTACATACATCCATCATGCACCCACCCCTTACACATTTTACATAAGGTGCCTTTTCTGTTTTTCATGCGTACTTTAGTACAGTGTATGCACCTGTTTGTTAGTGTTTGAGATAATAATGGCTGTATTGTCTCACATTGACCTATGTATGCATTACATATGGAGTTAAGGTTATCATCCCTAGCTACTAGACCGTCATTATTGCCGTCATTTATCTGTCTGTTTTGCCTCTGCACAATAGTTTGAGGTCCTGGATTAATTTGGATATCACCACTTAAGAGCGCTACAATAAGAGCTGTGTGCCATTGTTTTTGTTTGGGTATGCGGTGTTGCCATACCTTGCGGCGATAGTGAGGTTTACTTTTCTGGTAGGATGGCAACTGTTGGGCTTTTACTGTCCAGGGCGCTGTTACTCCATTCACCTTTTCCAACCCCCATGACTGATTTCTTTCTTCATGGAATTGAAGAAGAAATATAAATATAATTATGGCAGCCTGTACCCCTCTAATGCCTGCCATTTTCACTCTTCGCTCTTTTACTCATATACAATAATATTTATTTCTCTTTTCCAGTCCCTAGTACACTTAGTATCTGCTTTAATTACACTGAATTACTAGTAAAATTTCCTCTTCAAAACCCTCTTCACTGCTCACTTTTCCCTTAACTTCACAAAACCCTTACAGTTAACCTCTTCAAAACCCTCTTCACTGCTCACTTTTCCCTTAACTTCACAACACTCTTACATTTAACCCTTTATTACACCCTCCCCTACCCACCTCACTTCACAGTCTGGCTTCACCAATTAACTTCTAACTCCTTTCCATTCTGGTAGACCAGAAAGGTTTAATCAATGGTTTTATCCTTCCAAATCCCCCTCAATTCCATTTATCGGGGGTTGTGTCGTGTTGTTGTCTCCTGACCTGTTTTGCTGACTCAGCCATTTTTAAAACACTGAGGGGAGTAACACCACCTGACTTTCCTTGAGTTTATAGATATATTTGGCTTTTTCTGCTATGATTCTCTCACTGTACACTGGTCAGCTGAATATAGGTCAGCTACTAAAACATTAACCTTGACTATTTAACTATTCACTTCTTTCCCACGACTGGCACTGAGGGATAACCGTCCTATACCTTGGAGTTTTGTACTGTTGATTTGACGATGTCTCCTGTGTTTCCCTCTCGTTAGCACTGGTACAGGTGATATGATGGTGGTACAGATATGATGCTACTGTCAACAGATGAACGTCAGTAAAGATGAGAATTTCACTTCGCTAGTTGTACGTCTGGCAGTAGCTGCTGTTTGAATGCCGGTCAGCCATGTTTAAATGCTCAAATCTTTCCCTCGTTTGGCACTGACGAAAAAAGTCCTACAGACCTGGCATTTCCTTGGAGATTTAGTTGATCAGGATTTCTGCCATGTTGTCTTCCCGTTAAACACTGGTGCAGTTGATATGGAGGTCAGTTATTTCATTTAGTGGAAAACGTCTCATGTCTGGTTCACGTCTGGCAGCAGGTCTGGTACTTGAATGCCGGTCCCTCTTCTGTCATATTTAGTCCATTTCGTTGTCGTCACCGTCAGTTTTTATGTAACTATAGTTAACTTGCATGTTGTTGCAGCAGTACTTGCAAATTTGGCCATCACTGGAGTTCGGATAGGCCCAGGGGACGGCAAGATATAGGAGCAGCCTTGTTGCTGCTTGCTGCGGCTGCAGCTGCAGCTGCAACCTTCTGGAATGGATTAATTACGAAAACTGGGGGTCTACTGTATAAAGAGAAATTTTCTCATTTTGGCATCACCTCTGCTGTACCTTCTTTCTCATTGTTATTAGCATTAAGAAATCTTCAAAAATTTTCTTTTCATCTTATATGACTTGGTTTGTGATTATGTTTCTTTCTGCAAGCCAAAAACTGTATTTTTAATATTTTTGGCAGTTATTTTTAAGCTCTGTAAGCCTGAAAAATTGTATAGCTTGTCTTAACTTTTGTTGCATATTCAGATTTTTTAGGTGCATGTATCATCATACCACAAGTGCATGTTGCAACAAAATATTTGCTCACAATCTTTATACTGTACTGTATATAAGTCATTCATCCTACTATTGCTGTCTCACATTTCTGTATAACACTCCATCATGCATATAGTTATATACCTTTGATGAGTTTCAAGAGTCTTTTTACTCCAGAGCTTGACCAAGGGCCAGGTAATTTTTTTTTTATTTTACATTGGATCTTTGAATCCTCAAACATATCTATGCCATTTTTTTTTTAATCTATGGTTATGCACTTAATTAGCTTGAAGAAACTTACCAAGTTCCTATTACATGTGAAAGGAGGTTTTTTAAAAGCCTTGGACTCCTTGTATTTCTGCTTTGCCCCTCTTGAAGTATTTACTCTATCATACCTACTTTTCTTGTTAGATATTTTAGTGTAGGTTTGTCATATCACAAGTTATCTATCTATGCTTTCCCTTATGTTGACAAATACCTGTTTATGAGCTTCCTGTTTATTGGGTACTGTATGTACATACATAACTTTGCTGCTCTGGCAAGCATGTGTGGTGTGTGGTTGAAGCATAGCATGAGAACTTTCTTTTGGGGGGGGGAGGGGGGCCTTAGTCATTTTATGAATGAAAATTCATAGTTATATAAGATCAAACTTTGTGTTGAGTTTGTGTCAACAAAGAGTTCTTGTCGATACATTTTCATTAGAGAATTGAGGATAAAATTGCAAGGCCCCTTTAACCCTTTGACTGTCGCAAACCTCTTTCTGAGACTCATTTTATGTCGCAAAATTTTTGGAAAAAAGAATTATTTTTTCGTATGAAATGATAGAGAATCTTTCCCCGATGGTAATGACACCAAAAGTATGAAATTTGGTCGAAAACTCACGGAATTATGCTCCCGCAAAGTTAAGTCTCGGCGACATATACGCATCAGTGTTTCGCTGACTTTGAGCCCTGTTTTTAGCCAATTCCGTTGTGCCAGTTGATCAAACTCATAGCTATTTCTTTAGAACTCCATTTCTTCTGTCAGTTGAGTACAAGAAACCTCCCATTTACCGATTTGAACTACCCAATAAAGTGGTCAGAAATTGGCAATTTGGCCAATTTCACACATTAAAAAAGATGCCAATTTCAAAATAGGGTCCAGAATAAACAATGTAGACATTCTTGGCACTAAAATAACATATCCTCTGTTCATTAGTCACATCTCTAGGCCCCTCTTATATTACTATTGCTTTCTATTTTGATTTTTTATTCATACAAAAAATACAAAATTTACTGTTATGCAGACTACTGCATTATTGTAAAAATGGTATAAATAATATCGGTGCACTAGTGAAAGAATATTAGACTGCCCAGTTGATGTGTATTGGACTTGTGGTGTGATTTGCTTACTCCTGGACATTGGTAAAAATCGAACATTTCCGCTACTTTGAGCTCAATTTCAAGGTCGTTTTCATCGTGAAACTAATCAAAATCATCTCTATTTATGTAACATATTTACCATTTTATCACATGAGACCATGAAAATGAGAATACAACGATAAATACTATACGAAAATACACCTCAAATTCGGCGTTTTAATCCAAAGAATCGGTCAGTTGTTTTTTTTTTTGTCATTATGCACTGCATGCTGCAGGATTTTTTTTATGTGGTGCACACTGACCACACAGACCCATTCTCTCACATGTGGGCCTACCAGCTTTCTCCTGCTTGATTTGAAGTCGCTACAATTTATGCATGTTAATACGTCTGAAACACTGGCTCGTAAGACGTATATATACGACCAAAACAGTCAAAGGGTTAACTGACACCACCCTAATATTGTATCAGCCAGAGGTGATGTGTAGACCTTGGGATGGATGAGTTTGTTTCTACAAACCAGAGAGACTGCTTATCTTGCTTGTCATCAGGATACAGTTGTATTTCCTTCTGCTACTTGATATGGTTGCTCTGCTGATTTATTGGTCAAATGTCAAGCATGTTAAATGTGTTATTAAAGTTAAGATGTTAAATTAGGAAAGTATTAATAATTACATGTTAGGAGATATGCCACTGCAAGATTAAGTATTATTATACTACCTTGCCATACTGCTATTTATAAATAAGACAGTGATTATGTATGAGTATTGGTGAAAGTGCTGAATGATGATGAAGGTTTTATCTTTCTTTTTGGGTTTTTCTTTCCTTTTGGGTCACCCTGCCTTGGTGGGAAATGGTTGACGTTTTAAAAAAAAATGCAATAAATAGTGTGATAATTTCATTTAAAATTTGTTTAGTGCGCCTATTTGTACATTCCTTTCAATATTTTTTAGGATAAGCACTCTTCATAAGGTGAGAGATGATGGTGAATATAGTAAAAACACTTAATTTTTCGAGACACCATCACTCAGTATCCATCAAAAATGGCTCCACACCTGTGTGTTTTTCTTAAGACAGGACAATGCTTTTACTATCAATATATGAGTGAATAATCTGCATGGTAATTCACTGCTGTTTCTACTGCATTCTCATTTTTTAATATCTTTGTCAAGTGTCCTATAAATTTTTATTTTAAGGATTATTGTCTTGTATACATATCACTAACCTAGACTTCCATAATAATAATTTAAACCTGTCCATGCTGCATGCAGTTAAAGGTTCCTACAAATGTATTTCCACTTTTTGAGACATTTTTTATAGTACTGATCTAATTTTTTTTTTTTTTGACAGTCGAGACAGTCAAACCTCCTTTGGTGACAGTGGCAGTGTACAGCTGGAGGAAGACTCAGTGGTAGACGAACCTGTGCTTTTTACTTTACCCGAGTTGATTTCAACCTCAGCCTTTGATCTAGAGAACTTTAATACTCTCCTTTTAAATTCTATTGAAAATAAACCACTTGATGCCACTGCTCTCAAGGGAGTCAAGAATACACTTCTAGAGAGTGGGTCCAGGTGAGAACACGTGTTCGTCTATATATTTAACATTTTGTAAACATTTACATTTTTGCTGTTTAACTCTGGTATCATTAAAATACAAAAATTTTACTGAAAAATATTTTATTGACAGGAACAGATTTATTTTAAACTCATTTCACTTTTTGTTATTTGTAGAGTATTAGCAGCTCACCTAACTCGAGTTGACCTGGAGTTACTAAATGGAACAAGTGAAACTGACCTAGGGCTTGGAGTGACATCTGGCATCGAGCTGGTCACACTACCTCACGGGGCACAGCTTAGGACAGACCTCATAGAAAGGTAAAAACTGTTAATAGGCTTTATGTTATTTCTTATATTGTTTATTTTCTCTGTATTTACAGTAAACCATCGATTAATTCAGTAGTTACAGTCCTAAAAATCTGCGTTTAATTAAGAACATTTGGGGAAAAATAGGGTTAACTTCAAGCATGTCAAACTATTTTTTTTAAATCCCCTTCTGTCAGAAACAATAGCCTTTAAAGTCCAGTTGTCATTTCTTGACGTGGAAGCGTGTTAATAGAGATGTGGCAAAACTGGGCTGAGGTTCTGTTTATGTGGATGCAGAGTTGAAAGTAATTGATGGTTGTACTGGAGTCTACCTGGAAAATCAATATGCTCAATAGTCTGTGAGGAGTCTCTGGTGTGCTTTGCTCTTCAGTACTTTAATAGTTGATGATAAAACATCATTGCTTGCTCCAGAGCAATGCCTCTAGATGCGTCAGTGTTCTTTTTAGTGGAAGTCTGCTATTTTGCAAAAGCATGGAACTGCTCATATATCCAGTATAAATTTTTCTTCCTTTTCTATTTGCATCCCTACCAACAGAAAATTAAGCTCCTCCAGCATTTTCCATACAGATGGTTCCTTATCATCATCTTCTAACAGTTCATTTATATTATTCATTCATATCTTCAAACAGTCATCTCAGAGTCCTTGCCAGTTTTAATTTACTGGACCTAACTCTTTACTGAGGAAAGTATTTGTCAAAGATGGCCATAATTCACCTTGGCCTGCATTTATGGTTGATTGGGGAACTTCATACCACAACACTTATGTGACCAAGTGCATTTGCAATAATAAATTGATGTCAGAACTCCGAGATGCCAGTCTTAAAGCAGCCGTATATTTCTGCAATAAGTTATTCCATTACCTTGCATATATAGTCACACTTACATGTCCTAATGACACAGATTTAGCAAGTGATGAGTAAGTCTCTGGCTCATCATATAGAGCCAGATCTACTTCCACTAACACTGCCCCTCCACATGTGACTTCTGCTACAATGCTGTACTTCTCCCACTGGCTCTGCTGCTAAGTTGCCCACTAGCATATACCTCTATTACCATATCTATAGCCCACCTTATTGGCATGACCTACTTCCACTCATGTCCCTGTAATAGATTGATAAAGCCCCTGGTGAGTGAAACTTCACAGTAAAGATACCCAGGTGTTGAACATGAGTTTTGTTCAATATTTATGCCACTGAGCTAAAGTAATAATGGTCATTTTCATGGACTGACTTCTTGGTTGCATTTTTCAATAGTGCCAAAACCAGTGGCAGATTTACAAGTCCAGGGACCTGAAGCAGAACATTTAGAGGTCTCTTGCTGCTGTCAACTATTGCACTAGTGAAAAATAAATTTTAGCACTTAATTCAATTGCACAATTTGTTGTATGACTGCTGCTGCTGGCTTGCTGTGAGCATATTGTTGTATAAGTTGATTTTTTCAAAAATAAATATTCATCAAAATATGACCAATTGGGACCTTATATGACCACAAATGTTACTAATAAGGGCACAACTCATGAAGGGGCCCCTCAATAGTTGGGGTCCTAAACAGTCAGGTAGTCTGCTTATTGGTAAATCTGCTACTGGCGAAGACAAAATCACAGTCCAATTCCACTTTATTTGTTGGTTCACTGTAAAATAAATAAATATGTAAAAGAAGTAAATGCTAGGGTGTTCGGGAGAGGGGTGGGATTAAATTATGGGGAATCAAATTCAAAATGGGAACTGACACAGTTACTTTTTGCTGATGATACTGTGCTTATGGGAGATTCTAAAGAAAAATTGCAAAGGTTAGTGGATGAGTTTGAGAATGTGTGTAAAGGTAGAAAGTTGAAAGTGAACATAGAAAAGAGTAAGGTGATGAGGGTATCAAATGATTTAGATAAAGAAAAATTGGATATCAAATTGGGGAGGAGGAGTATGGAAGAAGTGAATGTTTTCAGATACTTGGGAGTTGACGTGTCGGCGGATGGGTTTATGAAGGATGAGGTTAATCATAGAATTGATGAGGGAAAAAAGGTGAGTGGTGCGTTGAGGTATATGTGGAGTCAAAAAACGTTATCTGTGGAGGCAAAGAAGGGAATGTATGAAATAATAGTAGTACCAACACTCTTATATGGATGTGAAGCTTGGGTGGTAAATGCAGCAGCGAGGAGACGGTTGGAGGCAGTGGAGATGTCCTGTCTAAGGGCAATGTGTAGTGTAAATATTATGCAGAAAATTCGGAGTGTGGAAATTAGTCAGAGGGCAGAAGAGGGGTTGTTGAGGTGGTTTGGTCATTTAGAGAGAATGGATCAAAGTAGAATGACATGGAAAGCATATAAATCTATAGGGGAAGGAAGGAGGGGTAGGGGTCGTCCTCGAAAGGGTTGGAAAGAGGGGGTAAAGGAGGTTTTGTGGGCAAGGGGCTTGGACTTCCAGCAAGCGTGCATGAGCGTATTAGATAGGAGTGAATGGAGACGAATGATACTTGGGACCTGACGATCTGTTGGAGTGTGAGCAGGGTAATATTTAGTGAAGGGATTCAGGGAAACAGGTTATTTTCATATAGTCGGACTTGAGTCCTGGAAATGGGAAGTACAATGCCTGCACTTTAAAGGAGGGGTTTGGGATATTGGCAGTTTGGAGGGATATGTTGTGTATCTTTATATGTATATGCTTCTAAACTGTTGTATTCTGAGCACCTCTGCAAAAGCAGTGATAATGTGCGAGTGTGGTGAAAATGTTGAATGATGATGAAAGTATTTTCTTTTTGGGGATTTTCTTTCTTTTTTTGGGTCACCCTGCCTCGGTGGGAGACGGCCGACTTGTTGAAAAAAAAAAAAATGTATATCTTTCTTTCTTTCAACACACCAGCCATATCCCACCGAGGCAGGGTGGCTCATAAGGAAAATCGAAAGTTTCTCCTTTTACATTTAGTAATATATACAGGAGAAGGGGTTACTAGCCCCTTGCTCCTGGCATTTTAGTTGCCTCTTACAACATGCATGGCTTACGGAGGAAGAATACATATGTATGTATGTATGTACAGTGGACCCTCGCCTAACGAACACATTGCATAACATTAAATCCGGCTAGCGATACATTTTAACGCAAAAATTTTGCCTCGGCTAGCGCTAAAAAACTCGCCCAACGCGATTCATTCCGTTCGAGATGCGTCCTCTTGTGGCCTGAGCGTGCCTCACTTGTCCCGTGGGTGCCAGTGTTTACAAGCCAGCTGCCGTGGTCGCATCCAAACATACATTCGGAACATTTCATATTATCACAGCGTTTTTAGTGATTGCACCTGCAAAATAAGTCACCATGGGCCCCAAGAAAGCTTCTAGTGCCAACCCTACAGCAGAAAGGGTGAGAATTACTATGGATATGAAGAAAGAGATCATTGCTAAGTATGAAAGTGGAGTGCGTGTCTCCGAGCTGGCTAGGTTGTACACAGAACCCCAATCAACCATCGCTACTATTGTGGCCAAGAAAACGGCAATCAAGGAAGCTGTTCTTGCTAAAGGTGCAACTTTGTTTTCAAAACAGAGATCGCAAGTGATAGAAGATGTTGAGAGACTGTTATTTGTGTGGATAAACGAAAAACAGATTGCAGGAGATAGCATCTCTCAAGCGATCATATGTGAAAAGGCTAGGAAGTTGCATGACGATTTAATTAGAAAAATGCCTGCAACTAGTGGTGATGTGAGTGAATTTAAGGCCAGCAAAGGTTGGTTTGAGAGATTTAAGAATCGTAGTGGCATACATTGTGTGATAAGGCATGGTGAGGCTGCCAGTTCGGACCAAAAAGCAGCTGAAAAATATGTGCAGGAATTCAAGGAGTACATAGACAGTGAAGAATTGAAACCTGAACAAGTGCTTAATTGTGATGAAACAGGCCTGTTTTGGAACAAAATGCCAAGCAGGACCTACATTACTCAGGAGGAAAAGGCACTCCCAGGGCATAAGCCTATGAAAGACAGGCTTACTCTGTTGATGTGTGCTAATGCTAGTGGTGATTGCAAAGTGAAGCCTTTATTGTTGTATCACTCTGAAACACCCAGAGTGTTCAGGAAAAACAATGTCCTCAAGGCTAATTTGTGTGTGATGTGGAGGGCAAACAGTAAGGCATGGGTCACTAGAGAATTTTTCTATGACTGGTTACACCATGCATTTGCCCCCACTGTGAAAAATTACCTCCTGGAAAATAAATTGGACCTTAAGTGCCTCCTGGTATTAGACAATGCTCCTGGTCATCCTTCAGATGTGGCAGAGTGACTTTCTGGGGACATAAGCTTCATTAAGGTCAAGTTTTTGCCTCCTAATACCACTCCTCTCCTGCAGCCCATGGACCAGCAGGTCATTGCAAACTTCAAAAAACTCTACACAAAAGCTATGTTTGAAAGGTGCTTTGTACTGACCACAGAAACTCAGTTGACTCTAAGAGAGTTTTGGAGAGATCACTTTACCATCCTCAATTGTGTAAACATTATAGGTAAGGCTTGGGAGGAAGTGACTAAGAGGCCCTTGAACTCTGCTTGGAAGAAACTGTGGCCAGAATGTGTAGACAAAAGGGATTTTGAAGGATTTGAGGCTAACCCTGAGAAGCCTATGCCAGTTGTGGAATCAGTTGTGGCATTGGGGAAGTCCTTGGGGTTGGAGGTTAGTGGGGAGGATGTGGAAGAGTTGGTGGAGGAGGACAATGATGAGCTAACCACTGATGAGCTGCAAGATCATCTTCAATAGCAAGAGGCCAGACCTGAGAAAACTGCTCCAGAGGAGGGGATAGAGAAATTGAGGAAGTTGCCTACTTCAAAGATTAAGGAAATGTGTGCAGTGTGGCTTAAAGTGCAAACCTTTTTTGATGAAAATCACCCTCACACAGCTATTGCAAGCCGTGCTGGTGACTATTACACTGACAATGTTGTGACACACTTTAGGAATGTCATAAAGGAATGGGAGGTACAGGCCTCTATGGACAGATATGTTGTGCAACAGAGGTCCAGTGACTCTCAAGCTGGTCCTAGTGGCATTAAAAGAAGAAGGGAAGTAACCCCGGAAAAGGACTTGACATCTCAAGTCCTAATGGAAGGGGATTCCCCTTCTAAACATTAACACCATCCACACTCTCCCCTCCTCCCATCCCATCAATCATCACCAGATCTTCAATAAAGGTAAGTGTCATGTAATTGTACATGTCTTCTTCAGTTTGTGTGTATTAAAATTAATATTTCATGTGGTAAAATTTTTTTTTTTCATACTTTGGGGTGTCAGGAACGGATTAATTTGATTTCCATTATTTCTTATGGGGAAAATTAATTTGGCTAACGATAATTTCACCTAACGTTGAGCTCTCAGGAACGGATTAATATTGTTAGGCGAGGGTCCACTGTGTGTGTGTGTGTGTGTGTGTGTGTGTGTGTGTGTGTGTGTGTGTGTGTGTGTGTGTGTGTGTGTATATATATATATATATATATATATATATATATATATATATATTTTTTTTTTTTTCAACAAGTCGGTCGTCTCCCACCGAGGCAGGGTGACCCAAAAAAAAAAAGAAAGAAAATCCCCAAAAAGAAAATACTTTCATCATCATTCAACACTTTCACCACACTCACACATTATCACTGCTTTTGCAGAGGTGCTCAGAATACAACAGCTTAGAAGCATATACGTATAGAGATACACAACATATCCCTCCAAACTGCCAATATCCCAAACCCCTCCTTTAAAGTGCAGGCATTGTACTTCCCATTTCCAGGACTCGAGTCCGACTATATGAAAATAACCGGTTTCCCTGAATCCCTTCACTAAATATTACCCTGCTCACACTCCAACAGATCGTCAGGTCCCAAGTATCATTTGTCTCCATTCACTCCTATCTAACACGCTCATGCACGCTTGCTGGAAGTCCAAGCCCCTCACCCACAAAACCTCCTTTACCCCCTCTTTCCAACCCTTTCGAGGACGACCCCTACCCCTCTTTCCTTCCCCTATAGATTTATATGCTTTCCATGTCATTCTACTTTGATCCATTCTCTCTAAATGACCAAACCACCTCAACAACCCCTCTTCTGCCCTCTAACTAATGCTTTTATTAACTCCACACCTTCTCCTAATTTCCACACTCCGAATTTTCTGCATAATATTTACACCACACATTGCCCTTAGACAGGACATCTCCACTGCCTCCAACCGTCTCCTCGCTGCTGCATTTACCACCCAAGCTTCACATCCATATAAGAGTGTTGGTACTACTATACTTTCATACATTCCCTTCTTTGCCTCCATAGATAATGTTTTTTGACTCCACATATACCTCAACGCACCACTCACCTTTTTTCCCTCATCAATTCTGTGATTAACCTCATCCTTCATAAATCCATCTGCCGACACGTCAACTCCCAAGTATCTGAAAACATTCACTTCTTCCATACTCCTCCTCCCCAATTTGATATCCAATTTTTCTTTATCTAAATCATTTGATACCCTCATCACCTTACTCTTTTCTATGTTCACTTTCAACTTTCTACCTTTACACACATTCTCAAACTCATCCACTAACCTTTGCAATTTTTCTTTAGAATCTCCCATAAGTACAGTATCATCAGCAAAAAGTAACTGTGTCAATTCCCATTTTGAATTTGATTCCCCATAATTTAATCCCACCCCTCTCCCGAACACCCTAGCATTTACTTCTTTTACAACCCCATCTATAAATATATTAAACAACCATGGTGACATTACACATCCCTGTCTAAGACCTACTTTTACCAGGAAGTATTCTCCCTCTCTTCTACACACCCTAACCTGAGCCTCACTATCCTCATAAAAGCTCTTTACAGCATTTAGTAACTTACCACCTATTCAATATACTTGCAACATCTGCCACATTGCTCCTCTATCCACTCTGTCATATGCCTTTTCTAAATCCATAAATGCAATAAAAACTTCCCTACCTTTATCTAAATACTGTTCACATATATGCTTCAATGTAAACACTTGATCTACACATCCTCTACCCACTCTGAAGCCTCCTTGCTCGTCCGCAATTCTACATTCTGTCTTACCTCTAATTCTTTCAATTATAACCCTACAGTATACTTTTCCTGGTATACTCAGTAAACTTATTCCTCTATAATTTTTACAATCTCTTTTGTCCCCTTTCCCTTTATATAAAGGGACTATACATGCTCTCCGCCAATCCCTAGGTACCTTCTCTTTCATACATTTATTAAACAAAAGTACCAACCACTCCAACACTATATCCCCCCCTGCTTTTAACATTTCTGTCATGATCCCATCAGTTCCAGCTGCTTTACCCCCTTTCATTCTACGTAATGCCTCACGTACCTCCCCCACACTTACATTCTGCTCTTCTTCACACCTAAAAGATGGTATACCTCCCTGGCCAGTGCATGAAATTACCGCCTCCCTTTCTTCCTTAACATTTAAAAGTTCCTCAAAATATTCTCTCCATCTACCTAATACCTCCCTCTCCCCATCTACTAACTCCCCTACTCTGTTTTTAACTGACAAATCCATACTTTCCCTAGGCTTTCTTAACTTGTTTAACTCACTCCAAAATTTTTTCTTATTTTCATTAAAATTTCTTGACAGTGCCTCTCCCACTCTTTCATCTGCTCTCCTTTTGCACTCTCTCACCACTCTCTTCACCTTTCTTTTACTCTCCATATACTCTGCTCTTCTTGTAACACTTCTGCTTTGTAAAAACCTCTCGTAAGCTACCTTTTTCTCTTTTATCACACCCTTTACTTCATCATTCCACCAATCACTCCTCTTTCCTCCTGCCCCCACCCTCCTATAACCACAAACTTCTGCCCCACATTCTAATACTGCATTTTTAAAACTATTCCAACCCTCTTCAACCCCCCCACTACTCATCTTTGCACTAGCCCACCTTTCTGCCAATAGTCGCTTGTATCTCGCCCGATATATATATATATATATATATATATATATATATATGTATATATATATGTATATATATATATGCAGTGAAGAGTTTTTACGAGGATAGTGAGGCTCAAGTTAGAGTATGTAGGAAAGAGGGAAATTTTTTCCCAGTAAAAGTAGGCCTTAGACAAGGATGTGTGATGTCACCGTGGTTGTTTAATATATTTATAGATGGGGTTGTAAGAGAAGTAAATGCGAGGGTCTTGGCAAGAGGCGTGGAGTTAAAAGATAAAGAATCACACACAAAGTGGGAGTTGTCACAGCTGCTCTTTGCTGATGACACTGTGCTCTTGGGAGATTCTGAAGAGAAGTTGCAGAGATTGGTGGATGAATTTGGTAGGGTGTGCAAAAGAAGAAAATTAAAGGTGAATACAGGAAAGAGTAAGGTTATGAGGATAACAAAAAGATTAGGTGATGAAAGATTGAATATCAGATTGGAGGGAGAGAGTATGGAGGAGGTGAACGTATTCAGATATTTGGGAGTGGACGTGTCAGCGGATGGGTCTATGAAAGATGAGGTGAATCATAGAATTGATGAGGGAAAAAGAGTGAGTGGTGCACTTAGGAGTCTGTGGAGACAAAGAACTTTGTCCTTGGAGGCAAAGAGGGGAATGTATGAGAGTATAGTTTTACCAACGCTCTTATATGGGTGTGAAGCGTGGGTGATGAATGTTGCAGCGAGGAGAAGGCTGGAGGCAGTGGAGATGTCATGTCTGAGGGCAATGTGTGGTGTGAATATAATGCAGAGAATTCGTAGTTTGGAAGTTAGGAGGAGGTGCGGGATTACCAAAACTGTTGTCCAGAGGGCTGAGGAAGGGTTGTTGAGGTGGTTCGGACATGTAGAGAGAATGGAGCGAAACAGAATGACTTCAAGAGTGTATCAGTCTGTAGTGGAAGGAAGGCGGGGTAGGGGTCGGCCTAGGAAGGGTTGGAGGGAGGGGGTAAAGGAGGTTTTGTGTGCGAGGGGCTTGGACTTCCAGCAGGCATGCGTGAGCGTGTTTGATAGGAGTGAATGGAGACAAATGGTTTTTAATACTTGACGTGCTGTTGGAGTGTGAGCAAAGTAACATTTATGAAGGGATTCAGGGAAACCGGCAGGCCGGACTTGAGTCCTGGAGATGGGAAGTACAGTGCCTGCACTCTGAAGGAGGGGTGTTAATGTTGCAGTTTAAAAACTGTAGTGTAAAGCACCCTTCTGGCAAGACAGTGATGGAGTGAATGATGGTGAAAGTTTTTCTTTTTCGGGCCACCCTGCCTTGGTGGGAATCGGCCGGTGTGATAATAAATAAAATAAAAAATATATATTTTTTTTATTATTTTATTATCACACTGGCCGATTCCCACCAAGGCAGGGTGGCCCGAAAAAGAAAAACTTTCACCATCATTCACTCCATCACTGTCTTGCCAGAAGGGTGCTTTACACTACAGTTTTTAAACTGCAACATTAACACCCCTCCTTCAGAGTGCAGGCACTGTACTTCCCATCTCCAGGACTCAAGTCCGGCCTGCCGGTTTCCCTGAATCCCTTCATAAATGTTACTTTGCTCACACTCCAACAGCACGTCAAGTATTAAAAACCATTTGTCTCCATTCACTCCTATCAAACACGCTCACGCATGCCTGCTGGAAGTCCAAGCCCCTCGCACACAAAACCTCCTTTACCCCCTCCCTCCAACCCTTCCTAGGCCGACCCCTACCCCGCCTTCCTTCCACTACAGACTGATACACTCTTGAAGTCATTCTGTTTCGCTCCATTCTCTCTACATGTCCGAACCACCTCAACAACCCTTCCTCAGCCCTCTGGACAACAGTTTTGGTAATCCCGCACCTCCTCCTAACTTCCAAACTACGAATTCTCTGCATTATATTCACACCACACATTGCCCTCAGACATGACATCTCCACTGCCTCCAGCCTTCTCCTCGCTGCAACATTCATCACCCACGCTTCACACCCATATAAGAGCGTTGGTAAAACTATACTCTCATACATTCCCCTCTTTGCCTCCAAGGACAAAGTTCTTTGTCTCCACAGACTCCTAAGTGCACCACTCACTCTTTTTCCCTCATCAATTCTATGATTCACCTCATCTTTCATAGACCCATCCGCTGACACGTCCACTCCCAAATATCTGAATACGTTCACCTCCTCCATACTCTCTCCCTCCAATCTGATATTCAATCTTTCATCACCTAATCTTTTTGTTATCCTCATAACCTTACTCTTTCCTGTATTCACCTTTAATTTTCTTCTTTTGCACACCCTACCAAATTCATCCACCAATCTCTGCAACTTCTCTTCAGAATCTCCCAAGAGCACAGTGTCATCAGCAAAGAGCAGCTGTGACAACTCCCACTTTGTGTGTGATTCTTTATCTTTTAACTCCACGCCTCTTGCCAAGACCCTCGCATTTACTTCTCTTACAACCCCATCTATAAATATATTAAACAACCACGGTGACATCACACATCCTTGTCTAAGGCCTACTTTTACTGGGAAAAAATTTCCCTCTTTCCTACATACTCTAACTTGAGCCTCACTATCCTCGTAAAAACTCTTCACTGCTTTCAGTAACCTACCTCCTACACCATACACTTGCAACATCTGCCACATTGCCCCCCTATCCACCCTGTCATACGCCTTTTCCAAATCCATAAATGCCACAAAGACCTCTTTAGCCTTATCTAAATACTGTTCACTTATATGTTTCACTGTAAACACCTGGTCCACACACCCCCTACCTTTCCTAAAGCCTCCTTGTTCATCTGCTATCCTATTCTCCGTCTTACTCTTAATTCTTTCAATTATAACTCTACCATACACTTTACCAGGTACACTCAACAGACTTATCCCCCTATAATTTTTGCACTCTCTTTTATCCCCTTTGCCTTTATACAAAGGAACTATGCATGCTCTCTGCCAATCCCTAGGTACCTTACCCTCTTCCATACATTTATTAAATAATTGCACCAACCACTCCAAAACTATATCCCCACCTGCTTTTAACATTTCTATCTTTATCCCATCAATCCCGGCTGCCTTACCCCCTTTCATTTTACCTACTGCCTCACGAACTTCCCCCACACTCACAACTGGCTCTTCCTCACTCCTACAAGATGTTATTCCTCCTTGCCCTATACACGAAATCACAGCTTCCCTATCTTCATCAACATTTAACAATTCCTCAAAATATTCCCTCCATCTTCCCAATACGTCTAACTCTCCATTTAATAACTCTCCTCTCCTATTTTTAACTGACAAATCCATTTGTTCTCTAGGCTTTCTTAACTTGTTAATCTCACTCCAAAACTTTTTCTTATTTTCAACAAAATTTGTTGATAACATCTCACCCACTCTCTCATTTGCTCTCTTTTTACATTGCTTCACCACTCTCTTAACTTCTCTCTTTTTCTCCATATACTCTTCCCTCCTTGCATCACTTCTACTTTGTAAAAACTTCTCATATGCTAACTTTTTCTCCCTTACTACTCTTTTTACATCATCATTCCACCAATCGCTCCTCTTCCCTCCTGCACCCACTTTCCTGTAACCACAAACTTCTGCTGAACACTCTAACACTACATTTTTAAACCTACCCCATACCTCTTCGACCCCATTGCCTATGCTCTCATTAGCCCATCTATCCTCCAATAGCTGTTTATATCTTACCCTAACTGCCTCCTCTTTTAGTTTATAAACCTTCACCTCTCTCTTCCCTGATGCTTCTATTCTCCTTGTATCCCATCTACCTTTTACTCTCAGTGTAGCTACAACTAGAAAGTGATCTGATATATCTGTGGCCCCTCTATAAACATGTACATCCTGAAGTCTACTCAACAGTCTTTTATCTACCAATACATAATCCAACAAACTACTGTCATTTCGCCCTACATCATATCGTGTATACTTATTTATCCTCTTTTTCTTAAAATATGTATTACCTATAACTAAACCCCTTTCTATACAAAGTTCAATCAAAGGGCTCCCATTATCATTTACACCTGGCACCCCAAACTTACCTACCACACCCTCTCTAAAAGTTTCTCCTACTTTAGCATTCAAGTCCCCTACCACAATTACTCTCTCACTTGGTTCAAAGGCTCCTATACATTCACTTAACATCTCCCAAAATCTCTCTCTCTCCTCTGCATTCCTCTCTTCTCCAGGTGCATACACGCTTATTATGACCCACTTCTCGCATCCAACCTTTACTTTAATCCACATAATTCTTGAATTTACACATTCATATTCTCTTTTCTCCTTCCATAACTGATCATTTAACATTACTGCTACCCCTTCCTTTGCTCTAACTCTCTCAGATACTCCAGATTTAATCCCATTTATTTCCCCCCACTGTATATATATGTATATATATATGTATGTATATATATGTATATATATTGTATATATATATATGTATATATATATATATATATGTATATATATATATATGTATATATATATATACTGTATATATATATATATATATATATATATATATATATATATATATATATATATATATATATATATATATATATATATATATATATATATATATATATACATATATATATATTTATATATATATATATATATATATATATATATATATATATATACATATATATATATTTATATATATATATATATATATATATATATATATATATATATATATATATTATATATATATATATATATATATATATATATATATATATATATATATATATATATATATATATATATATATATATATATATATATATATATATATATATATATATATATATATATATATATATATATATATATACAGTATATATATATATATATATATATATATATATATATATATATATATACATACATACATATATATACAGTGGACCCCCGCATAACGATGGCATCACATAGCGATTATTTCGCATACCGCTTACTTTAATTGCAAAAATTTTGCCTCGCATACCGCTTAAAAACCCGCTTACCGATTTTCGTCCGAGACGCTTCCAATGTGCGGCCTGAGCCACGCTCACATGTTCCGCCGGTGGCATTGTTTACCAGCCAGCCTCCGCAATAACATCCAAGCATACAATCGGAATATTTCGTATTATTACAGTGTTTTCGGTGCTGTTTCTGGAAAATAAGTGACCATGGGCCCCAAGAAAGCTTCTAGTGCCAACCCTGTGGTAAAAAGGGTGAGAATTAGTATGGAAATTAAGAAAGATTTTGAAGGGTTTGGGGCTAACCCTGAGAAGCCTATGCCAGTTGTGGAATCCATTGTGCCTACTTCAAAAATTAAGGAAATGTGTGCACAGTGGGTTGAACTGCAAACCTTTATGGATGAAAATCACCCTGACACAGCTGTTGCAAGCCGTGCTGGTGACTATTTCAATGACAATGTTGTGGCCCATTTTAGACAAATCGTAAAGGAACGGGAGGTACAGAGCTCTATGGACAGATTTGTTGTGCGACAGAGGTCCAGTGACTCTCAAGCTGGTCCTAGTGGCATTAAAAGAAGAAGGGAAGTAACCCCGGAAAAGGACTTGCTACCTCAAGTCCTAATGGAAGGGGATTCCCCTTCTAAACAGTAAGAAGATAATGCTCTCCCCTCCTCCCATCCCATCAATCATCACCAGATCTTCAATAAAAGTAAGTGTCATGTAAGTGTGCATGCCTTTTTCAGTTTGTGTGTATTAAAATTAACATTTCATGTGGTAAAAAATTTTTTTTTTCATACTTTTGGGTGTCTTGCACGGATTAATTTTATTTCCATTATTTCTTATGGGGAAAATTCATTCACATAACGATTATTTCGCATAACGATTACCCCTCTTGCACGGATTAAAATCGTTAACCGGGGGTCCACTGTATATATATATATATATATATATATATATGCTAGGTAGTAGGTTGGTAGACAGCAACTGCCCAGGGAGGTACTACCGTCCTGCCAAGTGAGTGTAAAACGAAAGCCTGTAATTGTTTTACATGATGGTAGGATTGCTGGTGTCCTTTTTTCTGTCTCATGAACATGCAAGATTTCAGGTATGTCTTGCTACTTCTACTTACACTTAGGTCACACTACACATACATGTACAAGCATATATACACACACCCCTCTGGGTTTTCTTCTATTTTCTTACTAGTTCTTGTTCTTGTTTATTTTCTCTTATCTCCATGGGGAAGTGGAACAGAATTCTTCCTCCATAAGCCATGTGTGTTGTAAGAGGCGACTAAAATGCCAGGAGCAAGGGGCTAGTAACCCCTTCTCCTGTATATATTACTAAATGTGAAAGGAGAAACTTTTGTTTTTTCTTTTGGGCCACCCTGCCTCGGTGGCATACGGCCAGCGTGTTGAAAGAAAGAAAGATATACAGTGGACCCCCGCATAGCGAACGCCTTGCATAGCGAACAATCCGCATAGCGAACGCTTTGTTCGCTAAAATTTTGCCCCGCATAGTGGACAAAAACCCGCTCAGCGACCTTCGTCCGAGACGCGTCCAATGTGCGCCCTCAGCCAGCCTCACATGTGCCGCCCGTCCCATTGTTTACCAGCCAGCCTCCGCGGTAACATTCAAGCATACACTCGGAATATTTCGTATTATTACAGTGTTTTCGGTGCTGTTTGTGGAAAATAAGTGACCATGGGCCCCAAGAAAGCTTCTAGTGCCAACCCTACACCTCAAAGGGTAAGAATACCCATTGAAATGAAGAAAGAGATCATTGATAAGTATGAAAGTGGAGTACGTATCACCGACCTGGTCAGGTTGTACAAGAAACCAAAATCAACCATCGCTTCTATTGTGGGCAAGAAAACGGCAATCAAGGAAGCTGTTGTTGCCAAAGGTTTAACTGTGTTTTCGAAACAAAGATCGCAAGTGATGGAAGATGTTGAGAGACTCTTATTGGTGTGGATAAATGAAAAACAGCTAGCAGGAGATAGCGTCTCTCAAGCGATCATATGTGAAAAGGCTAGGAAGTTGCATGACGATTTAATTAAAAAAATGCCTGCAACTAGTGATGATGTGAGTGAATTTAAGGCCAGCAAAGGTTGGTTTGAGAGATTTAAGAAGCGTAGTGGCATCCATAGTGTGATACGGCATGGTGAGGCTGCCAGTTCGGACCACAAAGCGGCTGAAAAATATGTGCATGAATTCAAGGAGTACATAGAAACTGAAGGACTGGAACCTGAACAAGTGTTTAATTGTGATGAAACAGGCCTGTTCTGGAAGAAAATGCCAAGCAGGACCTACATTACTCAGGAGGAAAAGGCACTCCCAGGACATAAGCCTATGAAAGACAGGCTTACTTTGTTGATGTGTGCCAATGCTAGTGGTGATTGCAAAGTTAAGCCTTTATTAGTGTATCACTCTGAAACTCCCAGAGCGTTCAGGCAAAAGAATGTTCTCAAGGATAATTTGTGTGTGCTGTGGAGGGCAAACAGTAAGGCATGGGTCACTAGGGAATTTTTCTATAACTGGTTACACCATGCATTTGCCCCCAATGTGAAAGATTACCTAACTGAAAAGAAATTAGACCTTAAGTGCCTCCTGGTGTTAGACAATGCCCCTGGTCATCCTACAGACGTGGCAGAGCGACTTTATGGGGACATGAGCTTCATTAAGGTGAAGTTTTTGCCTCCTAATACCACTCCTCTCCTGCAGCCCATGGACCAGCAGGTCATTTCCAACTTCAAGAAACTGTACACAAAAGCTCTGTTTCAAAAGTGCTTTGAAGTGACCACAGACACTCGATTGACTCTAAAAGAGTTTTGGAAGGATCACTTTAATATCCTCAATTGTGTAAACCTTATAGGTAAGGCTTGGGAGGGAGTGACTAAGAGAACCTTGAACTCTGCTTGGAAGAAACTGTGGCCAGAATGTGTAGACAAAAGGGATTTTGAAGGGTTTGAGGCTAACCCTGAGAGGAGTAGTATACCAGTTGAGGAATCAATTGTGGAATTGGGGAAGTCCTTGGGGTTGGAGGTTAGTGGGGAGGATGTGGAAGAGTTGGTGGAGGAGGACAATGAAGAACTAACCACTGATGAGCTGATAGATCAACTTCAAGAGCAAGAGGCCAGACCTGGGGAAACTGGTTCAAAGGAGGGGAGAGAGAAATTGAAGGAATTGCCTACTTCAAAGATTAAGGAAATGTGTGCAAAATGGCTTGAAGTGCAAACCTTTTTTGATGAAAATCACCCTCACACAGCTATTGCAAGCCGTGCTGGTGACTGTTACAATGACACTGTTGTGAACCACTTTAGACAAATCATAAAGGAACGAGAGGTACAGGCCACTATGGACAGATATGTTGTGCGAAAGAAGTCCAGTGACTCTGAAGCTGGTCCTAGTGGCATTAAAAGAAGAAGGGAAGTAACCCCAGAAAAGGACTTGCTACCTCAAGTCCTAATGGAAGGGGATTCCCCTTCTAAACACTAACACTCTCTCTCCCCTCCTCCCATCCCATCAATCATCACCAGATCTTCAATAAAAGTAAGTGTCATGTAATTGTGCATGCCTTTTTCAGTTTGTGTGTACTAAAATTAACATTTTTTTGTGGTAAAAAAAAATTTTTTTCATACTTTTGGGTGTCTTGCACGGATTAATTTTATTTCCATTATTTCTTATGGGGAAAATTAATTCGCATAGCGAACATTTCGCATAACGACCAGCCCTCTTGCACGGATTAAGGTCGCTATGCGGGGGTCCACTGTACAGTGGTCCCTCAATTATCGTCTATAATCCGTTCCTGGAAGTGGGACTATTATCGAAATGGACGATTTACGAATCAATTTTCCCCATAAGAAATAATGTAAATTCAATTAATCCGTTCCTGACACCCAGAAGTATTAAAACAAAAAAATTTTTTACATGAAATATAGATGTAGTACATAAACAATACAGTGGCACATGATGAATTAAACATTAACAGCATAACACTTACCTTTATTGGCGATTCTTCTTTGTGTATGGAAGACTGGAGAAGGAGACAGATTGGATGATTTACTGTTTGGAAGGGGAATCCCCTTCCATCAACACCTCGGGTACCAATTGCTTTTCTGGGGTTACTTCTCTTCTCTGTTTCTTAATGCCACTAGGACCACCTTGAGAGTCACTGGAGTCCTGTCTCGCAAAAAAACTGTCCAGAGAGCTCTGTTTCTGGCGTCTCTTTAAAACTTCCCTAAAATGGGCCAAGACTCTGTCACTGTACAAGTTGCCGATATGGCTTGCAACATCCTTCTCTGGGTGATGTTTCTCCATAAATCTTTCCATCCTACCCCACATTTCAAAAATCTCCTTAATTTCTGAAGAAGGCACCTTCCTCCATCTCTCTTTCTCCTCCTCTGCAGCAAGATTCTGAGCTGTGATCTGTTGCTTTTCCTGTTGAAACTCTTGCAGCTCCTCAATGGTTAGCTCTTCGTTGTGGTCCTCCACCAACTCTTCCACATCCTCCAAACTCACATCCAACCCCATGGAACTCCCCAGTGCGACAATAGAGTTTACAACTGACATAGGCTCATCAGGGGCTGCCTCAAACCCTTCAAAATCCCTCTTGTGGACACAATCTGGCCACAATTTTCTCCAAGCAGAGTTCAAAGTTCTGGTAGTCACTCCCTCCCATGCCTTACCTGTAAGGCATACATAATGGAGAATACTGAAGTGTTCTTTCCAAAAATCTCTTAGGGTCAAGTGAGTGTCTGAGGTCACATTCAAGCACCTTTCAAACATTGCTTTGGTGTAGAGTTTTTTAAAGTTTGAAATGACTTGCTGGTCCATGGGCTGGAGGAGAGGAGTGGTATTCGGGGGCAAGAACTTTACTGTGATGAACCCAAACTCCTTCAGAATTAGGTCATCCAAGTTTGGAGGATGAGCAGGTGCATTGTCCATTACTAGGAGGCACTTGAGATCCAATTTCTTTTCCAGGAGGTAATTCTTCACACTAGGGCCAAACACTTCATTGAACCACTCGACGAAAATGTCCCTTGTGACCCATGCCTTACTATTAGATCTCCAAAACACACACAATTTACTCTTCATAACATTGTTTTTCTTGAACACTCTGGGATTTTCAGAATGGTACACTAGTAACGGCTTCACTTTGAAATCCCCACTAGCATTAGCACAGAACATTAGCGTCAGCCTGTCTTTCATAGGCTTGTGTCCTGGCAGCGCCTTTTCTTCCTGAGTAATGTAGGTCCTCTTTGGCATTTTCTTCCAAAAGAGGCCTGTTTCATCACAATTGAACACTTGTTCAGGTTTCAGTCCTTCACTGTTTATGTACTCCTTGAATTCATGCACATATTTTTCAGCCGCCTTGTGGTCCAAACTGGAAGCCTCACCATGCCTTACCACATTGTGTATGTCAGTACGCTTCTTAAATCTCTCAAACCAGCCTTTGCTGGCCTTAAATTTACTCACATCACCACTAGTTGCATGCAATTTCTTTACCAAATCGTCATGCAACTGCCTAGCCTTTTCACAAATAAGCGACGTCATAAGACTATCTCCTGCTAATTGTTTCTCGTCTATCCACACCAATAATAACTTCTCAACATCTTCGAGTACTGGTGATCTCATTTTTGTCAGCATATTTACCCCCTTTGCAACAACAGCGTCCTTGATTTCCTTTTTCTTGGCTATGATGGAAAATATGGTTGTACGGGATTTGTAATACATCCTGGCCAGTTCGCCCACACGTACGCCACTATCATATTGTTCAATGATGTTTTTTTTAAATTCAATCATATTTCTCACCTTCTTTACCAAAGGCTTGGCAGTAGGAGCTTTCTTTGGAGCCATGGTAGCTTATTTAGCACTTAAGTAACTTGCAAGCACTAAAATAAATGGAATATTATGAAATATATCACAGGAGCACGTGAGGGGACCGTCACTCACTGGTAAACAATGGCACACTGGCTGGGAATGGAAGGCCCAGGCGGCTCAGAGCGTGAGTACGCGTCCCGGACGAAGGACTATTAGCGAGTTACCGGACCATTATTTACGAGCCAATATTTAGACGAAATAACAGGAATATTTCCGAAATGGACGACTTTCAGGCCAGACGATTATTGAGGGACCACTGAATATATATATATACAGTGGACCCCCGCATAACGATTACCTCCGAATGCGACCAGTTATGTAAGTGTATTTATGTAAGTGTGTTTGTACGTATATGTTTGGGGGTCTGAAATGGACTAATCTACTTCACAATATTTCTTATGGGAACAAATTCGGTCAGTACTGGCACCTGAACATACTTTTGGAGTGAAAAAATATCGTTAATCGGTGGTCCACTGCATATATATATTATATATATATATTATATATATATATTATATATATATATTTTTTTTTTTTTTTTTTTTTATTATCACACCGGCCGATTCCCACCAAGGCAGGGTGGCCCGAAAAAGAAAAACTTTCACCATCATTCACTCCATCACTGTCTTGCCAGAAGGGTGCTTTACACTACAGTTTTTAAACTGCAACATTAACACCCCTCCTTCAGAGTGCAGGCACTGTACTTCCCATCTCCAGAACTCAAGTCCGGCCTGCCGGTTTCCCTGAATCCCTTCATAAATGTTACTTTGCTCACACTCCAACAGCACGTCAAGTATTAAAAACCATTTGTCTCCATTCACTCCTATCAAACACGCTCACGCATGCCTGCTGGAAGTCCAAGCCCCTCGCACACAAAACCTCCTTTACCCCCTCCCTCCAACCCTTCCTAGGCCGACCCCTACCCCACCTTCCTTCCACTACAGACTGATACACTCTTGAAGTCATTCTGTTTCGCTCCATTCTCTCTACATGTCCGAACCACCTCAACAACCCTTCCTCAGCCCTCTGGACAACAGTTTTGGTAATCCCGCACCTCCTCCTAACTTCCAAACTACTAATTCTCTGCATTATATTCACACCACACATTGCCCTCAGACATGACATCTCCACTGCCTCCAGCCTTCTCCTCGCTGCAACATTCATCACCCACGCTTCACACCCATATAAGAGCGTTGGTAAAACTATACTCTCATACATTCCCCTCTTTGCCTCCAAGGACAAAGTTCTTTGTCTCCACAGACTCCTAAGTGCACCACTCACTCTTTTTCCCTCATCAATTCTATGATTCACCTCATCTTTCATAGACCCATCCGCTGACACGTCCACTCCCAAATATCTGAATACGTTCACCTCCTCCATACTCTCTCCCTCCAATCTGATATTCAATCTTTCATCACCTAATCTTTTTGTTATCCTCATAACCTTACTCTTTCCTGTATTCACCTTTAATTTTCTTCTTTTGCACACCCTACCAAATTCATCCACCAATCTCTGCAACTTCTCTTCAGAATCTCCCAAGAGCACAGTGTCATCAGCAAAGAGCAGCTGTGACAACTCCCACTTTGTGTGTGATTCTTTATCTTTTAACTCCACGCCTCTTGCCAAGACCCTCGCATTTACTTCTCTTACAACCCCATCTATAAATATATTAAACAACCACGGTGACATCACACATCCTTGTCTAAGGCCTACTTTTACTGGGAAAAAATTTCCCTCTTTCCTACATACTCTAACTTGAGCCTCACTATCCTCGTAAAAACTCTTCACTGCTTTCAGTAACCTACCTCCTACACCATACACTTGCAACATCTGCCACATTGCCCCCCTATCCACCCTGTCATACGCCTTTTCCAAATCCATAAATGCCACAAAGACCTCTTTAGCCTTATCTAAATACTGTTCACTTATATGTTTCACTGTAAACACCTGGTCCACACACCCCCTACCTTTCCTAAAGCCTCCTTGTTCATCTGCTATCCTATTCTCCGTCTTACTCTTAATTCTTTCAATTATAACTCTACCATACACTTTACCAGGTACACTCAACAGACTTATCCCCCTATAATTTTTGCACTCTCTTTTATCCCCTTTGCCTTTATACAAAGGAACTATGCATGCTCTCTGCCAATCCCTAGGTACCTTACCCTCTTCCATACATTTATTAAATAATTGCACCAACCACTCCAAAACTATATCCCCACCTGCTTTTAACATTTCTATCTTTATCCCATCAATCCCGGCTGCCTTACCCCCTTTCATTTTACCTACTGCCTCACGAACTTCCCCCACACTCACAACTGGCTCTTCCTCACTCCTACAAGATGTTATTCCTCCTTGCCCTATACACGAAATCACAGCTTCCCTATCTTCATCAACATTTAACAATTCCTCAAAATATTCCTTCCATCTTCCCAATACCTCTAACTCTCCATTTAATAACTCTCCTCTCCTATTTTTAACTGACAAATCAATTTGTTCTCTAGGCTTTCTTAACTTGTTAATCTCACTCCAAAACTTTTTCTTATTTTCAACAAAATTTGTTGATAACATCTCACCCACTCTCTCATTTGCTCTCTTTTTACATTGCTTCACCACTCTCTTAACCTCTCTCTTTTTTTCCATATACTCTTCCCTCCTTGCATCACTTCTACTTTGTAAAAACTTCTCATATGCTAACTTTTTCTCCCTTACTACTCTCTTTACATCATCATTCCACCAATCGCTCCTCTTCCCTCCTGCACCCACTTTCCTGTAACCACAAACTTCTGCTGAACACTCTAACACTACATTTTTAAACCTACCCCATACCTCTTCGACCCCATTGCCTATGCTCTCATTAGCCCATCTATCCTCCAATAGCTGTTTATATCTTACCCTAACTGCCTCCTCTTTTAGTTTATAAACCTTCACCTCTCTCTTCCCTGATGCTTCTATTCTCCTTGTATCCCATCTACCTTTTACTCTCAGTGTAGCTACAACTAGAAAGTGATCTGATATATCTGTGGCCCCTCTATAAACATGTACATCCTGAAGTCTACTCAACAGTCTTTTATCTACCAATACATAATCCAACAAACTACTGTCATTTCGCCCTACATCATATCGTGTATACTTATTTATCCTCTTTTTCTTAAAATATGTATTACCTATAACTAAACCCCTTTCTATACAAAGTTCAATCAAAGGGCTCCCATTATCATTTACACCTGGCACCCCAAACTTACCTACCACACCCTCTCTAAAAGTTTCTCCTACTTTAGCATTCAAGTCCCCTACCACAATTACTCTCTCACTTGGTTCAAAGGCTCCTATACATTCACTTAACATCTCCCAAAATCTCTCTCTCTCTATATATATATATATATATATATATATATATATATATATATATATATATATATATATATATATACACATATATACATACATATATATACAGTGAACCCCCGACTTACGAAGGCCTCATCTTACGATAAAATCGACTTAAGAAGTGTTTCAACATAAAAAATTTTCCCCGAATTACGAAGAAAAACTCGACTTACATCATTCGTTCCAAACGCAGTCCATCTGGCCAGAGCGTCTCAGCTCAGCTAGTGCCATTGTTTACAAGCCAGGGCGGACGGTTGCATGCATACATTCAATAAATTTTGTATTCCATTGTTTTTAGCGCTTGTAACTGCTAAATGTATGAGAGTATAGTTTTACCAACGCTCTTATATGGGTGTGAAGCATGGGTGATGAATGTTGCAGCGAGGAGAAGGCTGGAGGCAGTGGAGATGTCATGTCTGAGAGCAATGTGTGGTGTGAATATAATGCAGAGAATTCGTAGTTTGGAAGTTAGGAAGAGGTGCGGGATTACCAAAACTGTTGTCCAGAGGGCTGAGGAAGGGTTGTTGAGGTGGTTCGGACATGTGGAGAGAATGGAGCAAAACAGAATAACTTCAAGAGTGTATCAGTCTGTAGTGGAAGGAAGGCGGGGTAGGGGTCGGCCTAGGAAAGGTTGGAGGGAGGGGGTAAAGGAGGTTTTGTGTGCGAGGGGCTTGGACTTCCAGCAGGCATGCGTGAGCGTGTTTGATAGGAGTGAATGGAGACAAATGGTTTTTAATACTTGACGTGCTGTTGGAGTGTGAGCAAAGTAACATTTATGAAGGGGTTCAGGGAAACCGGCAGGCCGGACTTGAGTCCTGGAGATGGGAAGTACAGTGCCTGCACTCTGAAGGAGGGGTGTTAATGTTGCAGTTTAAAAACTGTAGTGTAAATCACCCTTCTGGCAAGACAGTGATGGAGTGAATGATGGTGAAAGTTTTTCTTTTTCGGGCCACCGTGCCTTGGTGGGAATCGGCCAGTGTGATAATAAAATAAAAACTGCTAAATAAGCCACCATGGGCCCAAAGAAAGCTTCTAGTGCCAACCCTGTGGTAAAAAAGGTGAGAAATACTATCGAAATACTATCATACCACGATCAGCTGTTGCTGCACCACTGTCAGCTGCTGCTGCACCACGGTCAGCTGCTGCTGCAGTACCACAGTCAGCTGCTGCTGCTGCTGTACGACGGTCAGCTGCTGCTGCTGCTGTACGACAATCAGCTGCTGCTGCTGTACCACGGTCAGCTGTTGCTGCATCACCGTCAGCTGTTGCTGCACCACTGTCAGCTGTACTACTCGAAGATGTAGAGAGTGTTGTTGGTGTGACTTAACGAGAAACAATTAACCCCAGAGGGTTAGTCACCCAGGATAACCCAAGAAAGTCAGTGCATCATCGAGGACTATCTAACTTATGTCCATTGGGGTCCTTAATCTTGTCCCCCAGGATGCGACCCACACTAGTCGACTAACACCCAGGTGAACAGGAAAAAATGCCTGCAACTAGTGCTCATATTGGTGAATTTAAGGCCAGCAAAGGTTGGTCTGAGAGATTTAAGAATCGTAGTGGCATACACAGTGTGATAAGGTATGGTGAAGCTGAAAAATTCCAACTCCAACAAGTGTTTAATTGTGACAAAACAGCCCTGTTCTGGTAGAAAATGCCAAACAGATCTATATTACTCAGGAGGAAAAGGCACTCCCAGGACACAAGCCTATGAAAGACAGGCTAACTCTCATGTTTTGTTGTAATGCTAGTGAGGATTGCAAAGTGAAGCCTTTACTCATGTATCACTCTGAAAATCCCAGAGTGTTCAAGAAAAACAGTGTCTCATCACTCATCACTACATCTTCAATAAAGGTAAAGGTCATTTATTTTTCTTTAATACAGTATATTGTGCATGTATCCTTCTTTTTGTGTGTAGGAAAATGTATATTTCACGTGGTAAAAAATTTTTTTTTTCATACTTTTGGGTGTCTGGAATGGATTAATTGGATTTCCATTATTTCTTATGGGGAAAATTAATTCAACTTACGATAATTTCGTCTAACGATGAGCTCTGGAACGGATTAATACCGTAAGTTGAGGGTCCACTGTATGTATGTATGTATGTTAATGTGTTAATGGGTGTTAATGTTAATGGGTGTTAATGTTGCAGTTTAAAAACTGTAGTGTAAAGCAACCTTCTGGCAAGACAGTGATGGAGTGAAAGATGGTGAAAGTTTTTCTTTTTCAGGCCACCCTGCCTTGGTGGGAATCGGCCAGTGTGTTAATAATAAAAAATATATATGTGTGTGTGTGTGTGTGTGTGTGTGTACTCACCTAGTTGAGGTTGCGGGGGTCGAGTCCGAGCTCCTGTGTGTGTGTGTGTGTGCGCGTGTGTGTGTGTGTGTGTGTGTGTGTGTGTGTGTGTGTGTGTGTGTGTTGTGTGTGTGTTGTGTGTGTGTTGTGTGTGTGTTGTGTGTGTGTTGTGTGTTGTGTGTGTGTGTGTGTGTGTGTGTGTGTGTGTGTGTGTGTGTGTGTGTGTGTGTGTGTGTGTGTGTGTTGTGTGTGTGTGTGTGTGTGTGGTGACTTGTTCCTTTTGAGATGTTTTCATTTGAGAGGTTTAAACAAATCGAAACTATATGTCCCTTTACATTTGATCAAAATTTAAACAAATGTACAAAATTCTGAGTTTTATCCCAGCACAAAGAAATCCATTGAAAAAATCATGAGAAATTCTAATTACTGCACTAAATATTTTTGTATATTTTTTAGTGTTTCTATACCCCTTCTATATGCCTTTTTATTCATACTCCTTTGTGAGTGTCTTTCTTCATTGGCATGCATTGGCATGTATTTTGTCATGCATATTACAAGACACTTCACATATTCCCTGAATTTTGGTGTCCCGTGGCTCGGTTGGCAGTGCACGCAGCTCACATACTGAGTGTCCGTGGCTCAATCCCCAGAAAGGGGGGAAATACTGGGCATGTTTCCTTACACCTGCTGCCCCTGTTCACCTAGCGGTAAGTACCTGACTGTAAGTCACTGTTGTAGGTCACATCCTTGGGGAACGGTGTGGTAGTATACCTTAGATATGGCTGAGCTTTGAAAGAAGCTGATGTAGGATAACAGCAATTTGTGTAAAAAAAAAAAAAAATAGACATTCTCATGTGCTCAAATTTTCTTATTACTTCTCAGGACAGAGTGTATGAAACTTCTTGTAGCAGTGACTATACTGTTAACTCCAGATCTGAATGAGAGATCAGAAGTTATACATCGCTGGATCCAGGTGGCCATAGACACTAAGACTGCCATGGGGAACCTTTATGGCTTTACGGGTATAATGTTGGGTCTCTGTGTTCCAGAGGTGAGGATATGTTCCTGAACTATTAACTGCAATCCATGAAAAGTGAAACCTCAACCTTGGTTAAATAGCTTTTTATTTAACTTTCACTGTCCAGACCCCCAAAATTAACCTTTTCACTGTCCAGATACCCAAAACTTATCTTTTCACTGTCCAGACACTTTTTTTTTTTTTTCAACAAGTCGGCCGTCTCCCACTGAGGCAGGGTGACCCAAAAAGAAAGAAAATCCCCAAAAAGAAAATACTTTCATCATCATTCAACACTTTCACCTCATTCACACATAATCACTGTTTTTGCAGAGGCGCTCAAAACACAACAGTTTAGAAGCATATACGTATAAAGATACACAACATATCCCTCCAAACTGCTAATATCCCAAAACCACTCCCTTAGAGTGCAGGCATTGTACTTCCCATTTCCAGGACTCAAGTCCGGCTATATAAAAATAACCGGTTTCCCTGAATCCCTTCACTAAATATTACCCTGCTCACACTCCAACAGATCATCAGGTCCCAAATACCATTCGTTTCCATTCATTCCTATCGAGCACGCTCATGCACGCCTGCTGGAAGTCCAAGCCCCTCACCCACAAAACCTCCCTTACCCCTTCCTTCCAACCTTTTCAAGGACGACCCCTACCCCGCCTTCTTTCTCCTACAGATTTAAATGCTCTCCATGTCATTCTACTTTGATCCATTCTTTCTAAATGACCAAACCACCTCAATAACCCCTCTTCAGCCCTCTGACTAATACTTTTATTAACTCCACGCCTTCTCCTAATTTCCACACTCCGAATTTTCTGCATAATATTTACACCACACATTGCCCTTAGACAGGACATCTCCACTGCCTCCAACCGCCTCCTCGCTGCTGCATTCACAACCCAAGCTTCACACCCATATAAGAGTGTTGGTACTACTATACTTTCATACATTCCCTTCTTTGCCTCCATAGATAACATTTTTTGACTCCACATATACCTCAACGCACCACTCACCTTTTTTCCTTCATCAATTCTATGACCTTCATAAATCCATCTGCCGACATGTCAACTCCCAAGTATCTGAAAACATTCACTTCTTCCATACTCCTCCTCCCCAATTTGATATCCAATTTTTCTTTATCTAAATCATTTGATACCCTCATCACCTTACTCTTTTCTACGTTCACTTTCAAATTTCTACCTTTACACACACACTCCCAAACTCATCCACTAACCTTTGCAATTTTTCTTTAGAATCTCCCATAAGCACAGTATCATCGGCAAAAAGTAACTATGTCAATTCCTATTTTGTATTTGATTCCCCATAATTTAATCCCGCCCCTCTCCTGAACACCCTAGCATTTACTTCTTTTACAACCCCATCTATAAATATATTAAACAACCATGGTGACATTACACATCCCTGTCTAAGACCTACTTTTACCGGGAAGTATTCTCCCTCTCTTCTACACTTCCTAACCTGAGCCTCACTATCCTCATAAAAACTCTTTACAGCATTTAGTAACTTACCACCTATTCCATATACTTGCAACATCTGCCACATTGCTCGCCTATCCACTCTATCATATGCCTTTTCTAAATCCATAAATGCAATGAAAACTTCCCTACCTTAATCTAAATACTGTTCACATATATGATTCAATGTAAACACTTGATCTACACATCCCCTACCCACTCTAAAACCTCCTTGCTCATCCACAATCCTACATTCTGTCTTACCTCTATTATTATTATTATTATTATTATTATTTTTAACACACTGGCCGATTCCCACCAAGGCAGGGTGGCCCGAAAAAGAAAAACTTTCACTGTCATTCACTCCATCACTGTCTTGCCAGAAGGGTGCTTTACACTACAGTTTTTAAACTGCAACACCCCTCCTTCAGAGTGCAGGCACTGTACTTCCCATCTCCAGGACTCAAGTCCGGCCTGCCGGTTTCCCTGAACCCCTTCATAAATGTTACGTTGCTCACACTCCAACAGCACGTCAAGTATTAAAAACCATTTGTCTCCATTCACTCCTATCAAACACGCTCATGCATGCATGCCTGCTGGAAGTCCAAGCCCCTCGCACACAAAACCTCCTTTACCCCCTCCCTCCAACCTTTCCTAGGCCGACCCCTACCCCGCCTTCCTTCCACTACAGACTGATACACTCTTGAAGTCATTCTGTTTCGCTCCATTCTCTCTACATGTCCGAACCACCTCAGCAACCCTTCATCAGCCCTCTGGACAACAGTTTTGGTAATCCTGCACCTCCTCCTGACTTCCAAACTATGAATTCTCTGCATTATATTCACACCACACATTACCCTCAGACATGACATCTCCACTGCCTCCAGCCTTCTCCTCGCTGCAACATTCATCACCCATGCTTCACACCCATATAAGAGTGTTGGTAAAACTATACTCTCATACATTCCCCTCTTTGCCTCCAAGGACAAAGTTCTTTGTCTCCACAGACTCCTAAGTGCACCGCTCACCCTTTTCCCCTCATCAATTCTATGATTCACCTCATCTTTCATAGACCCATCCGCTGACACGTCCGCTCCCAAATATCTGAATACATTCACCTCCTACATACTCTCTCCCTCCAATCTGATATCCAATCTTTCATCACCTAATCTTTTTGTTATCCTCATAACCTTACTCTTTCCTGTATTCACTTCTAATTTTCTTCTTTTGCATACCCTACCAAATTCATCCACCAACCTCTGCAACTTCTCTTCAGAATCTCCCAAGAGCACAGTGTCATGAGCAAAGAGCAACTGTGACAACTCCCACTTCATGTGTGATTCTTTATCTTTTAACTCCACGCGTCTTGCCAAGACCCTCGCATTTACTTCTCTTACAACCCCATCTATAAATATATTAAACAACCACGGTGACATCACACATCCTTGTCTAAGGCCTACTTTTACTGGGAAATAATCTCCCTCTTTCCTACATACTCTAACTTGAGCCTCACTATCCTCGTGAAAACTCTTCACTGCTTTCAGTAACCTACCTCCTACACCATACACCTGCAACATCTGCCACATTACCTCTAATTCCTTCAATAATAACCCTACCGTACACTTTTCCTGGTATACTCAGTAAACTAATTCCTCTATAATTTTTACAATATCTTTTGTCCCCCTTCCCTTTATATAGAGGAACTATACATGCTCTCTGCCAATCCATAGGTACCTTCCCCTCTTTCATGCATTTATTTAACAAAAATACCAACCACTCTAACGCTATATCCTCCCCTGCTTTTAACATTTCTGTCATGATCCCTTCAGTTCCAGCTGCTTTACCCCTTTCATTCTATGTAATGCCTCGCACACCTCCCTCACACTCACATCCTGCTCTTCGTCACCCCTAAAAGATGATATACCTCCCTGGCCAATGCATGAAATTACCGCCTCCCTTTCTTCATTAACATTTAAAAGTTCCTCAAAATATTCTTGCCATCTACCCAATACCTCCATCTCTCCATCTACTAATTCCCCTACTCTGTTTTTAACTGACAAATCCATTCGTTCCCTAGGCTTTCTTTACTTGTTTAACTCCAAATTTTTTTCTTATTTTCATTAAAATTTCTTGACAGTGCCTCTCCCACTCTATCATCTGCTCTCCTTTTGCATTCTCTCACCACTCTCCACACCTTTCTTTTACTCTCTCTATACTCTGCTCTTCTTATAACACTTCTGCTTTGTAAAAACCTCTCATAAGCTACCTTTTTCTCTTTTATCACACCCTTTACTTCATCATTCCACCAATCACTCCTCTTTCCTCCTGCACCCACCCTCCTATAACCGGAAACTTCTGCCCTACATTCTAATACTGCATTTTTAAAAATATTCCAACCCTCTTCATCCCCCCCTCCCCACACACACACACACACACACACACACACACACACACACACACACACACACACACACACACACACACACACACACACACACACACACACACACACACACACACTCACACACACTCACACACTACTCATATTTGAACCAGCCCACCTTTCTGTCAATAGTTGCTTATATCTCACCTGAACTTCCTCCTCTTCTAGTTTATACACTTTCACCTCTCTCTTACTTGTTGCCATTTTCCTCTTGTCCCATCTACCTCTTACTCTAACCGTAGCTACAACTAAATAATGATCCGGTATATCAGTTGTCCATGATTATTTAATGTAAATATCTATCATTGATTCTACAGGGCATTCAAAAAACAGAGACACACACGTCTTGGAGAATGTAAATTTATTAATAACTTTAAAAATTTCTTTAATGTGTTGACCATTGTAGTTTTCATGTAAATGTACATAATGAATAATGTTACTGAACACTTGTTTCAATGTTTCTTTTGATATGCTATTAACTCTTTTGCTGAATGTTGACCTTTTCCAGTGTCTGAGGCTGATTTGAAAAGTGTTCATGAAAAAAACATCCTGAAATGTGAACCCCCCATTCTTGTACACTTGATGATCAGTTAAAAAAAAAAATGGGTTACTGTGATGCATGCATTCTTTTTGATCTGTTTCCTTCTGAACTTCCTGTGCTATATTTGTGTGGATGCAAGTGGAGTACCAAGATTCAAATATTGAAACTTTGTATGTTTCATTATCGAAAGATTTTGAGTTTTTATTTTTTGTTTTAACATTACTCTTTAATATCACAGATCCAAAGGCTGACCAGCACATGGCACACGGTACGACAAAAATTCACCGACTCGGCATTCAATTTTGAAAGCAAGTTGAGGTCAACAGTGAAGGCTATGAATGAGTGCACCAACCCTCAAGCACCCAACACTACCATTCCTCACATTCTTCCTTTCATACTCCTATGTGAGAGGGATCTTAATGATATCTATTCTATGCACAAACACGTAAGTGCTTTCATTACTTTTTTGGCATGTTTTCTGGAATGGGATTTAATAGTTGATTATAAAGTAGCAAAACATCCTCACTAGATCACAAATCCTTATTGTATCACATTTTTTTCACTAGTATGAAGAGGTACTGTCAGGAATGAAAAAAATAAAAAAGATTGTCATTTGGTCTGGCCCTTTCAAGGTAAATGGGTGCCAAGATGTTGAAGGGCTCATGATCCAAATTATTAGAGCTACCCCTGTTTCTTGCATCAAACCAAATTACCTCTCATTTCCTAGGTGCGGAGTGACCTTTATTACTACCCCCCCCCACTCAAAGTATAGTGCTGCATCAACTTAAAAATTAAATGTAAAAGTATTTCACATAAATTGCAACTTCCCATTTTTTAGGCTATTAAATTAATTGAAAAACTTATACCTAACTAATCAAACTGCTTGTGTGGCAAATTGAGGTTAATAAAAATGAAGGAAAGCTCAGATTAAAATAAACACTATGATGGTTTATGTGGAGAGCATGACTATCAGTATTTCAAGAAGAAATTACACAAGTATTGTTAACATAATGACCGGGCCATAGGAAAAGGGGTCAGTAGCTTATATTCCTTGGATGAAGAGCACTTCATCATCAAGGCACCCCTCTTGAAGGAAACAATTCTACAGAAGGTAGATGAAAAAAATGAGGATATTGAACAGCTACCTGCTGCCTCTGTTCTTATAACCATCTCAGAGGGAGGAGAGCTCATCAGTCATAGATAGTGACAACTCCAGTACTGTGTATATCACAGTAACTTACTGTAAGAGTTTAAAAGGACCACTTTATGAGATTCACATGGGTTTAACATTTTTGTGACTAAGATATTAGGAATATGCTATGTTATTTACTTGCCATGTTTATAAAATATTAACTGAAATATGTAAAGTATTATGTTTTATTCAAAATGTAATCATATTTAAATGAGGTTTTAGGAAGTAAAGGTTACAGTATGTATTAATATAGTACTCTAATAATACTCAATCTATATGGGCCATTGTTATGGGGCAGTCAGCTGTTCGTCTGGCAAGCAAGATCACTAGTTTGCTCGCTCAGTAAGTATTACCGGTAGTTTAGCTATACTTATATATTGACTAGCAATGGAAATTGTATTTTATTTGTGTGTTAGTGCAAGAAGCATTTAAGTAACACTAAAGTTATGACAGCACATGAAAACGTATTCAAGAGGTTCACTCTCGGACCTGATCATGTTCAAGTTGATAGCTGAAATTATCTTTACACATCTCATGACTAAGCATTTTTTTTTTTTGTAACACACTGGCCAACTCCCACCGAAGCAGGGTGACCTGAAAAAGAAACACTTTCATCATCATTCACACTATCACTGTCTTGTCATAGGTGCACAGATATGACAGTTCAGATTGTAATTCTATAAGCATTATATAAGACTTTATCATTATTTAATATCAATAATCATTGTGAACAATTTTTTTTTTTTTTAACAAGTCAGCCATCTCCCACCGAGGTAGGGTGACCCAAAAAGAAAATACTTTCATTTTCATTCAACACTTTCACCTCACTCACACATAATCACTGTTTTTGCAGAGGTGCTCAGAATACAACAGTTTAGAAGCATATACGTATAAAGATACACAACATATCCCTCCAAACTGCCAATATCCCAAAACCCCTCCTTTAAAGTGCAGGCATTGTACTTCCCATTTCCAGGACTCAGGTCCAGCAATATAAAAATAACCGGTTTCCCTGAATCCCTTCACTAAATATTACCCTGCTCACACTCCAACAGCTCGTCAGGTCCCAAATACCATTCGTCTCCATTCACTCCTATCTAACACGCTCACGCACGATTGCTGGAAGTCCAAGCCCCTAGCCCACAAAACCTCCTTTACCCCCTCCCTCCAACCTTTTCGAGGACAGCCCCTACCCTGCCTTCCTTCCCCTACAGATTTATGCGCTCCCCATGTCATTCTACTTTGATTCATTCTCTCTAAATAATCTTGCTTCCCTTTCTCTCCAACTGACAGTAATGTGTGGTCTTTTTTATGCCATGTACATACACAAAGTATTGACAACAATGAGTGGAGTGAAATTTTATTTCAATGCAATGGTCATCTCCCACCAGAGTAGGGATTATACTAAAATAAGTTTCAAAATTACCTTGATAGAACACAAGAAAAAACTGCTAGACAATATAAGCAAAGTCTTCCAGTGGGAAGTGGAGAATATGATATACAGAACTGACATGTAAAGTAGTTCATTCCAGCTAACATGCATAACTACCAAACTTTAGGGCCCAGTCTCTTTAAACATTGTGCCTCTGCAATTTGGATGGGTATGGGATGCCTATTGAAGCTTTTAAACTTAGATATGGAAAAAAAAATAAAAACCTCAAAAGGGACAATATATACAAAATGCAAGAGGACCATCAAGTAGAACAAAAGGAGCACATGAAGGACTTAAGTGTAATAATTTCAGCTGACATGTCTTTTAAAGAACATGATAAGGCAAATTTTGTGAAGGCCAGAAAACTGATGGAGTGGATGATGAGAATTTTCAAAATAAAGGAAACGGTGGAAAAGTTGATAATATTCAAATCACTTGTGCTTTGTTTTTCACTGTTTATGGCTGTTCAGGGCAGGAAAGATATCAGAGCCAGAGCAGATACAGAAATCATTTCTATGCACAGAACCAATAAAGCATGTAAATTACTGGGAATACTCTAAGCCCTAAATATGTACAGTACACTCTGGAGTATAGGAAAGAAAGATACATGATATGTAGAACATACTTGAAGGTCTAGTCCCAAATCTATACACTACAGCATCATAATGTAATGAAGTGAGAGCTGGAGTATGGGAGAAAATGTAAAATAAACCTAGTGAAAAGCTGGAGCACTGTGAATACAACATATGAGGGCCTAGATTATTCAACATTTCACCAGCAGATATCAGAAATATTTCTGGAACCAGTACAGATGTTTTCAAGAGGAAACTCAACAAGTACCTCTGCCAATCAGGCTGGGATTAGTATGATAGACAGACCAAGTAAGCACCAGAAGATCTTGGCCCGCTATATATGTTAGTTAGTTAGTTATGTGTGTGTGTGTGTGTGCGCACGCGCGCACGCACGCAAGGAATTCGCAAGAGCAGGCGAAATATACACAAACACTGATCTCTGGCTGAAGGAGATTCGAACCTACGAACCTTGGAACAAGGTACGCAGTGCTACCTTGTTCCAAAGTTCGTAGGTTCGAATCTCCTTCAGCCAGAGATCAGTGTTTGTGTATATATATATTTCTTTCTTTCAACACACCGGCCGTATCCCACCGAGGCAGGGTGGCCCAAAAGGAAAAACAAAAGTTTCTCCTTTTACATTTAGTAATATATACAGGAGAAGAGGTTACAAGCCCCTTGCTCCCATATACATATATATATATATATATATATATATATATATATATATATATATATATATATATATATATATATATATATATATATATATATATATATATATATATATATATATAATATATATATATAATATATATATATATATATATATATAATATATATATATAATATATATATATAATAATATATATAATAATATATATATATATATATATATATAAATATATAAATATATATATATATATATATATATATATATATATATATATATATATATATATATATATATATATATATATATATATATATATATATATATATTTTTTTTTTTTTTTTTTTTTTCAACAAACCGGCCGTATCCCACCAAGGCAGGGTGGCCCAAAAAGAAAAACGAAAGTTTCTCTTTTTAAATTTAGTAATTTATACGGGAGAAGGGGTTACTAGCCCCTTGCTCCTGGCATTTTAGTCGCCTCTTACAACACGCATGGCTTACAGAGGAAGAATTCTGTTCCACTTCCCCATGGAGATAAGAGGAAATAAACAACAACAAGAACTAGAAAGAAAATAGAAGAAAACCCAGAGGGATGTGTATATATACATATATATGCTTGTACATGCATGTGTAGTGCGACCTAAGTGTAAGTAGAAGTAGCAAGACGTACCTGAAATCTTGCATGTTTAAGAAACAGAAAAAAGGACACCAGCAGTCCTACCATCATGTAAAACAATTACAGGCTTTTGTTTCACACTCACTTGGCAGGACAGTAGTACCTCCCTGGGCGGTTGCTGTCCATCAACCTAAGATATATATGTATATATATATATATATATATATATATATATATATATATATATATATATATATATATATATATATATATATATATATATATATATATATATACAGTGGACCCCCGCTTAACGATCACCTCCAAATGCGACCAATTATGTAAGTGTATTTATGTAAGTGCGTTTGTACGTGTATGTTTGGGGGTCTGAAATGGACTAATCTACTTCACAATATTCCTTATGGGAAAAAATTCGTTCAGTACTGGCACCTGAACATACTTCTGGAGTGAAAAAAGTTCGTTAACCGGGGGTCCACTGCATATATATATATATATATATTTTTTCAACAAGTCGGTCGTCTCCCACCGAGGCAGGGTGACCCAAAAAAAGAAAGAAAATCCCCAAAAAGAAAATACTTTCATCATCATTGAACACTTTCACCACACTCACACATTATCACTGCTTTTGCAGAGGTGCTCAGAATATAACAGTTTAGAAGCATATACGTATAGAGATACACAACATATCCCTCCAAACTGCCAATATCCCAAACCCCTCCTTTAAAGTGCAGGCATTGTACTTCCCATTTCCAGGACTCAAGTCCGACTATATGAAAATAACCGGTTTCCCTGAATTTTTTTTTTTTTTTTTTTCAACAAGTCGGCCGTCTCCCACCGAGGCAGGGTGACCCAAAAAAGAAAGAAAATCCCCAAAAAGAAAATACTTTCATCATCATTCAACACTTTCACCACACTCGCACATTATCACTGTTTTTGCAGAGGTGCTCAGAATACAACAGTCTAGAAGCATAAACATATAAAGATACACAACATATCCCTGAATCCCTTCACTAAATATTACCCTGCTCACACTCCAACAGATCATCAGGTCCCAAGTATCATTCATCTCCATTCACTCCTATCTAACACGCTCATGCACGCTTGCTGGAAGTCCAAGCCCCTCACCCACAAAACCTCCTTTACCCCCTCTTTCCAACCCTTTCGAGGACGACCCCTACCCCTCTTTCCTTCCCCTATAGATTTATATGCTTTCCATGTCATTCTACTTTGATCCATTCTCTCTAAATGACCAAACCACCTCAACAACCCCTCTTCTGCCCTCTGACTAATGCTTTTATTAACTCCACACCTTCTCCTAATTTCCACACTCCGAATTTTCTGCATAATATTTACACCACACATTGCCCTTAGACAGGACATCTCCACTGCCTCCAACCTCTCCTCGCTGCTGCATTTACCACCCAAGCTTCACATCCATATAAGAGTGTTGGTACTACTATACTTTCATACATTCCCTTCTTTGCCTCCATAGATAACGTTTTTTGACTCCACATATACCTCAATGCACCACTCACCTTTTTTCCCTCATCAATTCTATGATTAACCTCATCCTTCATAAATCCATCCGCCGACACGTCAACTCCCAAGTATCTGAAAACATTCACTTCTTCCATACTCCTCCTCTCCAATTTGATATCCAATTTTTCTTTATCTAAATCATTTGATACCCTCATCACCTTACTCTTTTCTATGTTCACTTTCAACTTTCTACCTTTACACACATTCTCAAACTCATCCACTAACCTTTGCAATTTTTCTTTAGAATCTCCCGTAAGCACAGTATCATCAGCAAAAAGTAACTGTGTCAATTCCCATTTTGAATTTGATTCCCCATAATTTAATCCCACCCCTCTCCCGAACACCCTAGCATTTACTTCTTTTACAACCCCATCTATAAATATATTAAACAACCATGGTGACATTACACATCCCTGTCTAAGACCTACTTTTACCGGGAAGTATTCTCCCTCTTTTCTACACACCCTAACCTGAGCCTCACTATCCTCATAAAAGCTCTTTACAGCATTTAGTAACTTACCACCTATTCCATATACTTGCAACATCTGCCACATTGCTCCTCTATCCACTCTATCATATGCCTTTTCTAAATCCATAAATGCAATAAAAACTTCCCTACCTTTATCTAAATACTGTTCACATATATGCTTCAATGTAAACACTTGATCTACACATCCCCTACCCACTCTGAAACCTCCTTGTTCGTCCGCAATTCTACATTCTGTCTTACCTCTAATTCTTTCAATTATAACCCTACCGTATACTTTTCCTGGTATACTCAGTAAACTTATTCCTCTATAATTTTTACAATCTCTTTTGTCCCCTTTCCCTTTATATAAAGGGACTATACATGCTCTCCGCCAATCCCTAGGTACCTTCCCCTCTTTCATACATTCATTAAACAAAAGTACCAACCACTCCAACACTATATCCCCCCCTGCTTTTAACATTTCTGTCATGATCCCATCAGTTCCAGCTGCTTTACCCCCTTTCATTTTACGTAAAGCCTCACGTACCTCCACCACACTTACAGTCTGCTCTTCTTCACTCCTAAAAGATGGTATACCTCCCTGGCCAGTGCATGAAATTACCGCCTCCCTTTCTTCCTTAACATTTAAAAGTTCCTCAAAATATTCTCGCCATCTACCTAATACCTCCCTCTCCCCATCTACTAACTCCCCTACTCTGTTTTTAACTGACAAATCCATACTTTCCCTAGGCTTTCTTAACTTGTTTAACTCACTCCAAAATTTTTTCTTATTTTCATTAAAATTTCTTGACAGTGCCTCTCCCACTCTTTCATCTGCTCTCCTTTTGCACTCTCTCACCACTCTCTTCACCTTTCTTTTACTCTCCATATACTCTGCTTTTCTTATAACACTTCTGCTTTGTAAAAACCTCTCGTAAGCTACCTTTTTCTCTTTTATCACACCCTTTACTTCATCATTCCACCAATCACTCCTCTTTCCTCCTGCCCCCACCCTCCTATAACCACAAACTTCTGCCCCACATTCTAATACTGCATTTTTAAAACTATTCCAACCCTCTTCAACCCCCCCACTACTCATCTTTGCACTAGCCCACCTTTCTGCCAATAGTCGCTTATATCTCGCCCGAACTTCCTCCTCCCTTAGTTTATACACTTTCACCTCCCTCTTACTTGTTGTTGCCACCTTCCTCTTTTCCCATCTACCTCTTACTCTAACTGTAGCTACAACTAAATAATGATCCGATATATCAGTTGCCCCTCTATAAACATGTACATCCTGGAGCCTACCCATCAACCTTTTATCCACCAATACATAATCTAACAAACTACTTTCATTACGTGCTACATCATACCTTGTATATTTATTTATCCTCTTTTTCATAAAATATGTATTACTTATTACCAAATTTCTTTCTACACATTGCTCAATTAAAGGCTCCCCATTTACATTTACCCCTGGCACCCCAAAATTACCTACTACTCCCTCCATAACATTTTTACCCACTTTAGCATTGAAATCCCCAACCACCATTACTCTCACACTTGATTCAAAACTCCCCACGCATTCACTCAACATTTCCCAGAATCTCTCTCTCTCCTCTACACTTCTCTCTTCTCCAGGTGCATACACGCTTACTATAACCCACTTTTCACATCCAATCTTTATTTTACTCCACATAATCCTTGAATTTATACATTTGTAGTCCCTCTTTTCCTGCCATAGCTTATCCTTCAACATTATTGCTACTCCTTCTTTAGCTCTAACTCTATTTGAAACCCCTGACCTAATCCCATTTATTCCTCTCCATTGAAACTCTCCCACCCCCTTCAGCTTTGTTTCACTTAAAGCCAGGACATCCAGTTTCTAATCATTCATAACATCCACAATCGTCTCTTTCTTATCATTTGCACAACATCCACGCACATTCAGACTTCCCACTTTGACAATTTTCTTCTTCTTATTCTTTTTAGTAATCTTTACAGGAAAAGGGGTTACTAGCCCATTGTTCCCGGCATTTTAGTTGACTTTTACAACACGCATGGCTTACGGAGGAAAGATTCTTATTCCACTTCCCCATGGATATAAAAGGAAAAGTAATAAGACCAAGAACTATTAAGATAAAATCTTTTATATATATATATATATATATATATATATATATATTCTTTCTTTCTTTCAACACACCGGCTGTATCCCACCAAGGCGGGGTGGCCCAAAAGGAAAAACGAAAGTTTCTCCTTTTACATTTAGTAATATATACAGGAGAAGAGGTTACTAGCCCCTTGCTCCCGGCATTTTAGTCGCCTCTTACAACACGCATGGCTTACGGAGGAAAGATTCTTATTCCACTTCCCCATGGATATAAAAGGAAAAGTAATAAGACCAAGAACTATTAAGATAAAATCTTTTATATATACATATATATATATATATAATATATATATATATATATATATATATATATATATATATATATATATATATATATATATATATATATATTATAGGTAGTAGGTTGGTAGACAGCAACCGCCCAGGGAGGTACTACCGTCCTGCCAAGTGAGTGTAAAACGAAAGCCTGTAATTGTTTTACATGATGGTAGGATTGCTGGTGTCCTTTTTTCTGTCTCATGAACATGCAAGATTTCAGGTACGTCTTGCTACTTCTACTTACACTTAGGTCACACTACACATACATGTACAAGCACATATATACACACCCCTCTGGGTTTTCTTCTATTTTCTTTCTAGTTCTTATTCTTGTTTATTTCCTCTTATCTCCATGGGGAAGTGGAACAGAATTCTTCCTCCGTAAGCCATGCGTGTTGTAAGAGGCAACTAAAATGCCGGGAGCAAGGGGCTAGTAACCTCTTCTCCTGTATATATTACTAAATGTAAAAGGAGAAACTTTCGTTTTTCCTTTTGGGCCACCCCGCCTCGGTGGGATACGGCCGGTGTGTTGAAAGAAAGAAAGATATATATATATCTATCTATCTATCTATCTATCTATCTATCTATCTATCTATCTTTCTTTCTTTCTTTCTTTCTTTCTTTCTTTCTTTCTTTCTTTCTTTCTTTCTTTCTTTCTTTCTTTCTTTCTTTCTTTCTTTCTTTCTTTCTTTCAACACACCGGCCGTATCCCACCGAGGCGGGGTGGCCCAAAAGGAAAAACGAAAGTTTCTCCTTTTACATTTAGTAATATATACAGGAGAAGGGGTTACTAGCTCCTTGCTCCCGGCATTTTAGTCGCCTCTTACAACACGCATGGCTTACGGAGGAAGAATTCTGTTCCACTTCCCCATGGAGGTAAGAGGAAATAAACAAGAACAAGAACTAGAAAGAAAATAGAAGAAAACCCAAAGGGGTGTGTATATATATGCTTGTACATGTATGTGTAGTGTGACCTAAGTGTAAGTAGAAGTAGCAAGACATACCTGAAATCTTGCATGTGTATGAGACAGATAAAAAAAAGACACCAGCAATCTTACTATCGTGTAAAACAATTACAGGCTTCAGCTTTACACTCACTTGGCAGGACGGTAGTACCTCCCTGGGCGGTTGCTCTCTACCAACCTACTACTATATATATATATATATGTATGTATATATATATATATATATATATATATATATATATATATATATATATATATATATATATATATATATTTATTTATTTATTATTATCACACTGGCCGATTCCCACCAAGGCAGGGTGGCCCGAAAAAGAAAAACTTTCACCATCATTCACTCCATCACTGTCTTGCCAGAAGGGTGCTTTACACTACAGTTTTTAAACTGCAACATTAACACCCCTCCTTCAGAGTGCAGGCACTGTACTTCCCATCTCCAGGACTCAAGTCCGGCCTGCCGGTTTCCCTGAATCCCTTCATAAATGTTACTTTGCTCACACTCCAACAGCACGTCAAGTATTAAAAACCATTTGTCTCCATTCACTCCTATCAAACACGCTCACGCATGCCTGCTGGAAGTCCAAGCCCCTCGCACACAAAACCTCCTTTACCCCCTCCCTCCAACCCTTCCTAGGCCGACCCCTACCCCGCCTTCCTTCCACTACAGACTGATACACTCTTGAAGTTATTCTGTTTCGCTCCATTCTCTCTACATGTCCGAACCACCTCAACAACCCTTCCTCAGCCCTCTGGACAACAGTTTTGGTAATCCCGCACCTCCTCCTAACTTCCAAACTACGAATTCTCTGCATTATATTCACACCACACATTGCCCTCAGACATGACATCTCCACTGCCTCCAGCCTTCTCCTCGCTGCAACATTCATCACCCATGCTTCACACCCATATAAGAGCGTTGGTAAAACTATACTCTCATACATTCCCCTCTTTGCCTCCAAGGACAAAGTTCTCTGTCTCCACAGACTCCTAAGTGCACCACTCACTCTTTTTCCCTCATCAATTCTATGATTCACCTCATCTTTCATAGACCCATCCGCTGACACGTCCACTCCCAAATATCTGAATACGTTCACCTCCTCCATACTCTCTCCCTCCAATCTGATATTCAATCTTTCATCACCTAATCTTTTTGTTATCCTCATAACCTTACTCTTTCCTGTATTCACCTTTAATTTTCTTCTTTTGCACACCCTACCAAATTCATCCACCAATCTCTGCAGCTTCTCTTCAGAATCTCCCAAGAGCACAGTGTCATCAGCAAAGAGCAGCTGTGACAACTCCCACCCTGTGTGTGATTCTTTATCTTTTAACTCCACGCCTCTTGCCAAGACCCTCGCATTTACTTCTCTTACAACCCCATCTATAAATATATTAAACAACCACGGTGACATCACACATCCTTGTCTAAGGCCTACTTTTACTGGGAAAAAATTTCCCTCTTTTCTACATACTCTAACTTGAGCCTCACTATCCTCGTAAAAACTCTTCACTGCTTTCAGTAACCTACCTCCAACACCATACACTTGCAGCATCTGCCACATTGCCCCCCTATCCACCCTGTCATACGCCTTTTCCAAATCCATAAATGCCACAAAGACCTCTTTAGCCTTATCTAAATACTGTTCACTTATATGTTTCACTGTATATATTTATATATATTTATATATATATATATATTTATATATATATATGTATATATATATATATATATATATATATATATATATATATACACTATATATTTTTTTTTTTTAAACAAGTCGGCAGTCTCCCACCGAGGCAGGGTGACCCAAAAAAAGAAAGAAAATCCCCAAAAAGAAAATACTTTCATCATTCAACACTTTCACCACACTCGCACATTATCACAGTTTTTGCAGAGGTGCTCAGAATACAACAGTTTAGAAGCATACACATATAAAGATACACAACATATCCCTCCAAACTGTCAATATCCCAAACCCCTCCTTTAAAGTGCAGGCATTGTACTTCCCATTTCCAGGACTCAAGTCCGACTATATGAAAATAACCGGTTTCCCTGAATCCCTTCACTAAATATTACCCTGCTCACACTCCAACAGATCGTCAGGTCCCAAGTACCATTCGTCTCCATTCACTCCTATCTAACATGCTCACGCATGCTTGCTGGAAGTCCAAGCCCCTTGCCCACAAAACCTCCTTTACCCCCTCTCTCCAACCCTTTCGAGGACGACCCCTACCCCGCCTTCCTTCCCCTATAGATTTATATGCTTTCCATGTCATTCTACTTTGATCCATTCTCTCTAAATGACCAAACCACCTCAACAACCCCTCTTCTGCCCTCTGACTAATACTTTTATTAACTCCACACCTTTTCCTAATTTCCACGCTCCGAATTTTCTGCATAATATTTACACCACACATTGCCCTTAAACAGGACATCTCCACTGCCTCCAACCGTCTCCTCGCTGCTGCATTTACCACCCAAGCTTCACACCCATATAAGAGTGTTGGTACTACTATACTTACATACATTCCCTTCTTTGCCTCCATAGATAACGTTTTTTGACTCCACATATACCTCAACGCACCACTCACCTTTTTTTCCTCATCAATTCTATGATTAACCTCATCCTTCATAAATCCATCCGCCGACACGTCATCTCCCAAGTATCTGAAAACATTCACTTCTTCCATACTCCTCCTCCCCAATTTGATATCCAATTTTTCTTTATCTAAATCATTTGACACCCTCATCACCTTACTCTTTTCTATGTTCACTTTCAACTTTCTACCTTTACACACATTCCCAAACTCATCCACTAACCTTTGCAATTTTTCTTTAGAATCTCCCATAAGCACAGTATCATCAGCAAAAAGTAACTGTGTCAATTCCCATTTTGAATTTGATTCCCCAAAATTTAATCCCACCCCTCTCCCGAACATCCTAGCATTTACTTCCTTTACAACCCCATCTATAAATATATTAAACAACCATGGTGGCATTACACATCCCTGTCTAAGACCTACTTTTACTGGGAAGTAGTCTCCCTCTCTTCTACACACCCTAACCTGAGCCTCGCTATCCTCATAAAAACTCTTTACAGCATTTAATAACTTACCACCTTTTCCATATACTTGCAACATCTGCCACATTGCTCCCCTATCCACTCTATCATATGCCTTTTCTAAATCCATAAATGCAATAAAAACTTCCCTTCTTTTATCTAAATACTGTTCACATATATGCTTCAATGTAAACACTTGATCTACACATCCCCTTCCCACTCTGAAACCTCCTTGCTCATCTGCAATCCTACATTCTGTCTTACCTCTAATTCTTTCAATTATAACCCTACCGTACACTTTTCCTGGTATACTTAGTAAATTTATTCCTCTGTAATTTTTAAAGTCTCTTTTGTCCCCTTTCCCTTTATATAAAGGGACTATACATGCTCTCTGCCAATCCCTAGGTACCTTCCCCTCTTTCATACGTTTATTAAACAAAAGTACCAACCAATCCAACACTATATCCCCCCCTGCTTTTAACATTTCTGTCATGATCCCATCAGTTCCAGCTGCTTTACCCCCTTTCATTCTACGTAATGCCTCACGTACCTCCCCCACACTTACATTCTGCTCTTCTTCACTCCTAAAAGATGGTATACCTCCCTGACTAGTGCATGAAATTACCGCCCCCCTTTCTTCCTCAACATTTAAAAGTTCCTCAAAATATTCTCACCATCTACCTAATACCTCCCTCTCCCCATCTACTGACTCCCCTACTCTGTTTTTAACTGACAAATCCATACTTTCCCTAGGCTTTCTTAACTTGTTTAACTCCAAAATTTTTTCTTATTTTCATTAAAATTTCTTGACAGTGCCTCTCCCACTCTATCATCTGCTCTCCTTTTGCACTCTCTCACCACTCTCTTCACCTTTCTTTTACTCTCCATATACTCTGCTCTTCTTATAACACTTCTGCTTTGTAAAAACCTCTCATAAGCTACCTTTTTCTCTTTTATCACACCCTTTACTTCATTCCACCAATCACTCCTCTTTCCTCCTGCCCCCACCCTCCTATAACCACAAACTTCTGCCCCACATTCTAATACTGCATTTTTAAAACTATTCCAACCCTCTTCACCCCCCCCCCCATTACTCATCTTTGCACTAGCCCACCTTTCTGCCAATAGTCGCTTATATCTCACCCGAACTTCCTCCTCCCTTAGTTTATACACTTTCACCTCCCTCTTGCTTGTTGTTGCCACCTTCCTCTTTTCCCATCTACCTCTTAATCTAACTGTAGCTACAACTAAATAATGATCCGATATATAAGTTGCCCCTCTATAAACATGTACATCCTGGAGCCTACCCATCAACCTTTTATCCACCAATACATAATCTAACAAACTACTTTCATTACGTGCTACATCATACCTTGTATATTTATCCTCTTTTTCATGAAATATGTATTACTTATTACCAAATCTCTTTCTACACATAGCTCAATTAAAGGCTCCCCATTTACATTTACCCCTGGCACCACAAATTTACCTACTACTCCCTCCATAACATTTTTACCCACTTTAGCATTGAAATCCCCAACCAGCATTACTCTCACACTTGATACAAAACTCTCCTTGCATTCACTCAACATTTCCCAAAATCTCTCTCTCTCTCCTCTACACTCCTCTCTTCTCCAGGTGCATACACGCTTACTATAACCCACTTTTCACATCCAATCTTTATTTTACTCCACATAATCCTTGAATTAATACATTTATAGTCCCTCTTTTCCTGCCATAGCTTATCCTTCAACATTATTGCTACTCCTTCTTTAGCTCTAACTGTTTGAAACCCCTGACCTAATCCCATTTATTCCTCTCCATTGAAACTCTCCCACCCCCTTCAGCTTTGTTTCACTTAAAGCCAGGACATCCAGCTTCTTCTCATTCATAACATCCACAATCATCTCTTTCTTATCATTTGCACAACATCCACGCACATTCAGACTTCCCACATTGACAATTTTCTTCTTATTATTCTTTTTAGTAATCTTTACAGGAAAAGGGGTTACTAGCCCATTGTTCCTGGCATTTTAGTTGACTTTTACAACAAGCATGGCTTACGGAGGAAAGATTCTTATTCTACTTCTCCATGGATATAAAAGGAAAAGTAATAAAACCAAGAACTATTAAGATAAAATCAAAGTAAACTCAGATGAGTGTGTATAAATAAACGTGTTCATGTATGTGTAGTGTGACCTAAGTGTAAGTAGAAGTAGCAAGACATAACTGTAATCTTGCATATTTATGAGACAGACAAAAGACACCAGCAATCCTACCATCATGTAAAACAATTACAGGCTTTTGTTTTGCACTCACTTGGCAGGACGGTAGTACCTCCCTGGGTGGTTGCTGTATACCAACCTACTACTATATATATATATATATATATATATATATATATATATAAGCGATATAAGAGATATAAGCGACTATTGGCAGAAAGGTGGGCTAGTGCAAAGATGAGTAGTGGGGGGGTTGAAGAGGGTTGGAATAGTTTTAAAAATGCAGTATTAGAATGTGGGGCAGAAGTTTGTGGTTATAGGAGGGTGGGGGCAGGAGGAAAGAGGAGTGATTGGTGGAATGATGAAGTAAAGGGTGTGATAAAAGAGAAAAAGGTAGCTTACGAGAGGTTTTTACAAAGCAGAAGTGTTATAAGAAGAGCAGAGTATATGGAGAGTAAAAGAAAGGTGAAGAGAGTGGTGAGAGAGTGCAAAAGGAGAGCAGATGAAAGAGTGGGAGAGGCACTGTCAAGAAATTTTACTGAAAATAAGAAAAAATTTTGGAGTGAGTTAAACAAGTTAAGAAAGCCTAGGGAAAGTATGGATTTGTCCATTAAAAACAGAGTAGGGGAGTTAGTAGATGGGGAGATGGAGGTATTAGGTAGATGGCGAGAATATTTTGAGGAACTTTTAAATGTTGAGGAAGAAAGGGAGGCGGTAATTTCATGCACTGGCCAGGGAGGTATACCATCTTTTAGGAGTGAAGAAGAGCAGAATGTAAATGTGATGGAGGTACGTGAGGCATTACGTAGAATGAAAGGGGGTAAAGCAGCTGGAACTGATGGGATCATGACAGAAATGTTAAAAGCAGGGGGGGATATAGTGTTGGAGTGGTTGGTACTTTTGTTTAATAAATGTATGAAAGAGGGGAAGGTACCTAGGGATTGGCGGAGAGCATGTATAGTCCCTCTATATAAAGGGAAAGGGGACAAAAGAGATTGTAAAAATTATAGAGGAATAAGTTTACTGAGTATACCAGGAAAAGTATACAGTAGAGTTATAATTGAAAGAATTAGAGGTAAGACAGAATGTAGAATTGCGGATGAGCAAGGAGGCTTCAGAGTGGGTAGGGGATGTGTAGATCAAGTGTTTACATTGAAGCATATATGTGAACAGTATTTAGATAAAGGTAGGGAAGTTTTTATTGCATTTATGGATTTAGAAAAGGCATATGATAGAGTGGATAGAGGAGCAATGTGGCAGATGTTGCAAGTTTATGGAATAGGTGGTAAGTTATTAAATGCTGTAAAGAGCTTTTATGAGGATAGTTTGGCTCAGGTTAGGGTGTGTAGAAGAGAGGGAGAATACTTCCCGGTAAAAGTAGGTCTTAGACAGGGATGTGTAATGTCACCATGGTTGTTTAACCCTTTGACTGTCGCGGCCGTATATGTACGTCTTACGAGGTACCGTGTTTGACATATATATACTCATAAATTCCAGCGGCTTCAAATCAAGCAGGAGAAAGCTGGTAGGCCCACATGTGAGAGAATGGGTCTGTGTGGTCAGTGTGCACCATATAAAAAAAAATCCTGGAGCACGCAGTGCATAATGAGAAAAAAAAAAACTCCGACCGTTTTTTTTAATTAAAATGTCAACTTTGTGGTCTATTTTCGTATAGTATTTATGGTTGTATTCTCATTTTCTTGGTCTCATTTGATAGAATGGAAGACATATTATAGAAATAGAGGTGATTTTGATTGATTTTACTATAAAAAGAACCTAGAAATGGAGCTCAAAGTAGGGGAAATGTTTGATTTTTGCCAATGTTCAAAAGTAAACAAATGATGCCATTGTCCAATAAATGTCCAATTAGCCATTCTAATATGCAGTCACGAATGGGTTGATGTTATTTATACAATTATTACAGTATTGCAGTAGTCTGCATAATAGTAAGTCTTCTATTTTTTGTTTGAATAAAAATTCAAAATAGAAAGCAAGAGTAATTAATATCAGAGGGGACTGGAGATGTGACTGATGAACAAAGAAAATGTTATTTTAGAACCAGGAATGTCTGTATTGTTCATTCTGGACCTTATTTTGAAATTGACATATTTTTTATTTTTTGTGAAATTGGCCAAATTCCAAATTTCTGACCACATTATTAGGTAGTTGAAATCGGTAAATGGGCAGTTTCTTGTACTCAATCGATAGAAAAAATGGAGTTCTAAAGAAATAGCTATGAGTTTGGGCGACTGGAACAATGGAATTAGCTGAAAATAGGGCTCAAAGTTGGCGAAATCGCCGATTTGTAAACATCGCTGAGGTCGCTAACTTCGCGAGAGCATAATTCCGTCAGTTTTCCATCAAATTTCGTTTTTTTGGTGTCATTACAATCGGGAAAAGATTCTCTATCATTTCATAAGAAAAAATAATTTTTTTTTTTTTTTAAATTTTGCGACACCAGGAGACACCTCAGGATTGGGGGTTGCGACAGTCAAAGGGGTAATATATTTATAGATGGGGTTGTAAAAGAAGTAAATGCTAGGGTGTTCGGGAGAGGGGTGGGATTAAATTATGGGGAATCAAATTCAAAATGGGAATTGACACAGTTACTTTTTGCAGATGATACTGTGCTTATGGGAGATTCTAAAGAAAAATTGCAAAGGTTAGTGGATGAGTTTGAGAATGTGTGTAAAGGTAGAAAGTTGAAAGTGAACATAGAAAAGAGTAAGGTGATGAGGGTATCAAATGATTTAGATGAAGAAAAATTGGATATCAAATTCGGGAGGAGGAGTATGGAAGAAGTGAATGTTTTCAGATACTTGGGAGTTGACGTGTCGGCGGATGGATTTATGAAGGATGAGGTTAATCATAGAATTGATGAGGGAAAAAAGGTGAGTGGTGCGTTGAGGTATATGTGGAGTCAAAAAACTTTATCTATGGAGGCAAAGAAGGGAATGTATGAAAGTATAGTAGTACCAACACTCTTATATGGATGTGAAGCTTGGGTGGTAAATGCAGCAGCGAGGAGACGGTTGGAGGCAGTGGAGATGTCCTGTCTAAGGGCAATGTGTGGTGTAAATATTATGCAGAAAATTCGGAGTGTGGAAATTAGGAGAAGGTGTGGAATTAATAAAAGCATTAGTCAGAGGGCAGAAGAGGGGTTGTTGAGGTGGTTTGGTCATTTAGAGAGAATGGATCAAAGTAGAATGACATGGAAAGCATATAAATCTATAGGGGAAGGAAGGTGGGGTAGGGGTCGTCCTCGAAAGGGTTGGAAAGAGGGAGTAAAGGAGGTTTTGTGGGCGAGGGGCTTGGACTTCCAGCAAGCGTGCATGAGCGTGTTAGATAGGAGTGAATGGAGACGAATGATACTTGGGACCTGACGATCTGTTGGAGTGTGAGCAGGGTAATATTTAGTGAAGGGATTCAGGGAAACCGGTTATTTTCATATAGTCGGACTTGAGTCCTGGAAATGGGAAGTACAATGCCTGCACTTTAAAGGAGGGGTTTGGGATATTGGCAGTTTGGAGGGATATGTTGTGTATCTTTATACGTATATGCTTCTAAACTGTTGTATTCTGAGCACCTCTGCAAAAACAGTGATAATGTGTGAGTGTGGTGAAAGTGTTGAATGATGATGAAAGTATTTTCTTTTTGGGGATTTTCTTTCTTTTTTGGGTCACCCTGCCTCAGTGGGAGACGACCGACTTGTTGAAAAAAAAAAAAAAAGATATATATATATATATAATATATATATAATATGTAATATATATATATATATATAGGTAGTAGGTTGGTAGACAGCAACCACCCAGGGAGGTACTACCGTCCTGCCAAGTGAGTGTAAAACGAAGCCTGTGATTGTTTTACATGATGGTAGGATTGCTGATGTCTTTTGTCTGTCTCATAAATATGCAAGATTACAGGCATGTCTTGCTACTTCTACTTACACTTAGGTCACACTACACATACATGTACACATTTATTTATACACACTCATCTGAGTTTTCTTTGATTTTATCTTAATAGTTCTTGGTCTTATTAATTTTCCTTTTATATCCATGGGGAAGTGGAAAAGAATCTTTCCTCCGTAAGCCATGCGTGTCGTATGAGGCGACTAAAATGCCGGGAGCAATGGGCTAGTAACCCCTTCTCCTGTATACAATTACTAAAAAAGAGAAGAAGAAAAACTTTATAAAACTGGGTTGCTTAAATGTGCGTGGATGTAGTGCGGATGACAAGAAACAGATGATTGCTGATGTTATGAATGAAAAGAAGTTGGATGTCCTGGCCCTAAGCGAAACAAAGCTGAAGGGGGTAGGAGAGTTTCAGTGGGGGGAAATAAATGGGATTAAATCTGGAGTATCTGAGAGAGTTAGAGCAAAGGAAGGGGTAGCAGTAATGTTAAATGATCAGTTATGGAAGGAGAAAAGAGAATATGAATGTGTAAATTCAAGAATTATGTGGATTAAAGTAAAGGTTGGATGCGAGAAGTGGGTCATAATAAGCGTGTATGCACCTGGAGAAGAGAGGAATGCAGAGGAGAGAGAGAGATTTTGGGAGATGTTAAGTGAATGTATAGGAGCCTTTGAACCAAGTGAGAGAGTAATTGTGGTAGGGGACTTGAATGCTAAAGTAGGAGAAACTTTTAGAGAGGGTGTGGTAGGTAAGTTTGGGGTGCCAGGTGTAAATGATAATGGGAGCCCTTTGATTGAACTTTGTATAGAAAGGGGTTTAGTTATAGGTAATACATATTTTAAGAAAAAGAGGATAAATAAGTATACACGATATGATGTAGGGCGAAATGACAGTAGTTTGTTGGATTATGTATTGGTAGATAAAAGACTGTTGAGTAGACTTCAGGATGTACATGTTTATAGAGGGGCCACAGATATATCAGATCACTTTCTAGTTGTAGCTACACTGAGAGTAAAAGGTAGATGGGATACAAGGAGAATAGAAGCATCAGGGAAGAGAGAGGTGAAGGTTTATAAACTAAAAGAGGAGGCAGTTAGGGTAAGATATAAACAGCTATTGGAGGATAGATGGGCTAATGAGAGCATAGGCAATGGGGTCGAAGAGGTATGGGGTAGGTTTAAAAATGTAGTGTTAGAGTGTTCAGCAGAAGTTTGTGGTTACAGGAAAGTGGGTGCAGGAGGGAAGAGGAGCGATTGGTGGAATGATGATGTAAAGAGAGTAGTAAGGGAGAAAAAGTTAGCATATGAGAAGTTTTTACAAAGTAGAAGTGATGCAAGGAGGGAAGAGTATATGGAGAAAAAGAGAGAGGTTAAGAGAGTGGTGAAGCAATGTAAAAAGAGAGCAAATGAGAGAGTGGGTGAGATGTTATCAACAAATTTTGTTGAAAATAAGAAAAAGTTTTGGAGTGAGATTAACAAGTTAAGAAAGCCTAGAGAACAAATGGATTTGTCAGTTAAAAATAGGAGAGGAGAGTTATTAAATGGAGAGTTAGAGGTATTGGGAAGATGGAAGGAATATTTTGAGGAATTGTTAAATGTTGATGAAGATAGGGAAGCTGTGATTTCGTGTATAGGGCAAGGAGGAATAACATCTTGTAGGAGTGAGGAAGAGCCAGTTGTGAGTGTGGGGGAAGTTCGTGAGGCAGTAGGTAAAATGAAAGGGGGTAAGGCAGCCGGGATTGATGGGATAAAGATAGAAATGTTAAAAGCAGGTGGGGATATAGTTTTGGAGTGGTTGGTGCAATTATTTAATAAATGTATGGAAGAGGGTAAGGTACCTAGGGATTGGCAGAGAGCATGCATAGTTCCTTTGTATAAAGGCAAAGGGGATAAAAGAGAGTGCAAAAATTATAGGGGGATAAGTCTGTTGAGTGTACCTGGTAAAGTGTATGGTAGAGTTATAATTGAAAGAATTAAGAGTAAGACGGAGAATAGGATAGCAGATGAACAAGGAGGCTTTAGGAAAGGTAGGGGGTGTGTGGACCAGGTGTTTACAGTGAAACATATAAGTGAACAGTATTTAGATAAGGCTAAAGAGGTCTTTGTGGCATTTATGGATTTGGAAAAGGCGTATGACAGGGTGGATAGGGGGGCAATGTGGCAGATGTTGCAAGTGTATGGTGTAGGAGGTAAGTTACTGAAAGCAGTGAAGAGTTTTTACGAGGATAGTGAGGCTCAAGTTAGAGTATGTAGGAAAGAGGGAAATTTTTTCCCAGTAAAAGTAGGCCTTAGACAAGGATGTGTGATGTCACCGTGGTTGTTTAATATATTTATAGATGGGGTTGTAAGAGAAGTAAATGCGAGGGTCTTGGCAAGAGGCGTGGAGTTAAAAGATAAAGAATCACACACAAAGTGGGAATTGACACAGTTACTCTTTGCTGATGATACTGTGCTTATGGGAGATTCTGAAGAGAAGTTGCAAAGATTAGAGGATGAGTTTGGGAATGTGTGTAAAGGTAGAAAGTTGAAAGTGAACATAGGAAAGAGTAAGGTGATGAGGGTGTCAAATGATTTAGATGAAGAAAAATTGGATATCAAATTGGGGAGGAGGAGTATGGAAGAAGTGAATGTTTTCAGATACTTGGGAGTTGACGTGTCGGCGGATGGATTTATGAAGGATGAGGTTAATCATAGAATTGATGAGGGAAAAAAGGTGAGTGGTGCGTTGAGGTATATGTGGAGTCAAAAAACGTTATCTATGGAGGCAAAGAAGGGAATGTATGAAAGTATAGTAGTACCAACACTCTTATATGGGTGTGAAGCTTGGGTGATGAATGTTGCAGCGAGGAGAAGGCTGGAGGCAGTGGAGATGTCATGTCTGAGGGCAATGTGTGGTGTGAATATTATGCAGAAAATTCGGAGTGTGGAAATTAGGAGAAGGTGTGGAGTTAATAAAAGTATTAGTCAGAGGGCAGAAGAGGGGTTGTTGAGGTGGTTTGGTCATTTAGAGAGAATGGATCAAAGTAGAATGACATGGAAAGCATATAAATCTATAGGGGAAGGAAGGCGGGGTAGGGGTCGTCCTCGAAAGGGTTGGAGAGAGGGGGTAAAGGAGGTTTTGTGGGCAAGGGGCTTGGACTTCCAGCAGGCATGCGTGAGCGTGTTTGATAGGAGTGAATGGAGACAAATGGTTTTTAATACTTGACGTGCTGTTGGAGTGTGAGCAAAGTAACATTTATGAAGGGATTCAGGGAAACCGGCAGGCCGGACTTGAGTCCTGGAGATGGGAAGTACAGTGCCTGCACTCTGAAGGAGGGGTGTTAATGTTGCAGTTTGGAAACTGTAGTGTAAAGCATGCCCTTCTGGCAAGACAGTGATGGAGTGAATGATGATGATGAAAGTATTTTCTTTTTCGGGCCACCCTGCCTTGGTGGGAATCGGCCGGTGTGATAATATATAATATATATATATATATATATATAATAAATATATATATATATATATATATATATATATATATATTTTATTATCACACTGGCCAATTCCCACCAAGGCAGGGTGGCCCGAAAAAGAAAAACTTTCACCATCATTTACTCCATCACTGTCTTGCCAGAAGGGTGCTTTACACTACAGTTTTTAAACTGCAACATTAACACCCCTCCTTCAGAGTGCAGGCACTGTACTTCCCATCTCCAGGACTCAAGTCCGGCCTGCCGGTTTCCCTGAACCCCTTCATAAATGTTACTTTGCTCACACTCCAACAGCATGTCAAGTATTAAAAACCATTTGTCTCCATTCACTCCTATCAAACACGCTCACACATGCCTGCTGGAAGTCCAAGCCCCTCGCACACAAAACCTCCTTTACCCCCTCCCTCCAACCTTTCCTAGGCCAACCCCTACCCTGCCTTCCTTCCAGTACAGACTGATACACTCTTGAAGTCACTCTGTTTCGCTCCATTCTCTCTACATGTCCGAACCACCTCAACAACCCTTCCTCAGCCCTCTGGACAACAGTTTTGGTAATCCCGCACCTCCTCCTAACTTCCAAACTACGAATTCTCTGCATTATATTCACACCACACATTGCCCTCAGACATGACATCTCCACTGCCTCCAGCCTTCTCCTCGCTGCAACATTCATCACCCATGCTTCACACCCATATAAGAGCGTTGGTAAAACTATACTCTCATACATTCCCCTCTTTGCCTCCAAGGACAAAGTTCTTTGTCTCCACAGACTCCTAAGTGCACCACTTACCCTTTTCCCCTCATTAATTCTATGATTCACCTCATCTTTCATAGACCCATCTGCTGACACGTCCACTCCCAAATATCTGAATACATTCACCTCTTCCATACTCTCTCCCTCTAATCTGATATCCAATCTTTCATCACCTAATCTTTTTCTTATCCTCATTACCTTACTTTTTCCTGTATTCACTTTTAATTTTCTTCTTTTGCACACCCTACCAAATTCATCCACAAATTCTCACTACAGGCAGCACACTCCACCAATATTCAAAACACTCAACCTACTCACCATACAAAGCATCCATACTTATTATTGCACCTATTACATACATAGAACACTTAACTCTGATATTAACCCTCCCCTCAAACATCTCCTTGCCAACCTCAACAGAACACATGACCATAACACAAGGCACAGATCACTCTTTGATGTTCCTCGTGTCCATCTCACGCTATGCAAAAACTCAATGCACATAAAAGGCCCTAAAATCTGGAATTCATTACCTGTAAATATAAAAGAAACACTACCTGTTTATAAATTCAAGTCTCTTCTCAAAGATCACTTACTCACCCAAAACCAAATAAATACTGAATAACTGAACCTTATAAATTGTATATCTTAAATGTTTCTCACAATTATATCACATAAATGTTAAACCTAAAACCCAATCTAACAGAATACTCCATTCGACTGAATGTACAGCAATGCATGCAACCATATGACCTGTCTTTGTAATACTCATCTGTGCTTTATAGTTATCTGTTTACAATAATGTCTTATCACTGATTTCATCATTGCTTAGTTAATCTTAAGTAAATTTTAAGCCAGCCCATAATGCTATGCATATAAGTGGCTTTGGCATGCTGCTCTTACCTGTATTTTTTTTTGTACCTCTGTATGTATGCTCAAATTACTAAATAAATAAATAAATAAATCTCTGCAGCTTCTCTTCAGAGCACAGTGTCATCAGCAAAGAGTAACTGTGACAACTCCCACTTTATGTGTGATTCTTTATCTTTTAACTCCACGCCTCTTGCCAAGACCCTCGCATTTACTTCTCTTACAACCCCATCCATAAATATATTAAACAACCACGATGACATCACACATCCTTGTCTAAGGCCTACTTTTACTGGGAAATAATTTCCCTCTTTCCTACATACTCTAACTTGAGCCTCACTATCCTCGTAAAAACTCTTCACTGCTTTCAGTAACCTACCTCCCACACCATACACCTGCAACATCTGCCACATTGCCCCCCTATCCACCCTGTCATATGCCTTTTCCAAATCCATAAATGCCACAAAGACCTCTTTAGCCTTATCTAAATACTGTTCACTTATATGTTTCACTGTAAACACCTGGTCCACACACTCCCTACCTTTCCTAAAACCTCCTTGTTCATCTGCTATCCTATTCTCCGTCTTACTCTTAATTCTTTCAATAATAACTCTACCATACACTTTACCAGGTATACTAAACAGGCTTATCCCCCTATAATTTTTGCACTCTCTTTTGTCCCCTTTGCCTTTATACAAAGGAACTATGCATGCTCTCTGCCAATCCCTAGGTACCTTACCCTCTTCCATACATTTATTAAATAATTGCACCAACCACTCCAAAACTATATCCCCACCTGCTTTTAACATTTCTATCTTTATCCCATCAATCCCGGCTGCCTTACCCCCTTTCATTTTACCTACTGCCTCACGAACTTTCCCCACACTCACAACTGGCTCTTCCTCACACCTACAAGATGTTATTCCTCCTTGCCCTACACACGAAATCACAGCTACCCTATCTTCATCAACATTTAACAATTCCTCAAAATATTCCCTCCATCTTCCCAATACCTCTAACTCTCCATTTAATAACTCTCCTCTCCTATTTTTAACTGACAGATCCATTTGTTCTCTAGGCTTCCTTAACTTGTTAATCTCACTCCAAAACTTTTTCTTATTTTCAACAAAATTTGTTGATAACATCTCACCCACTCTCTCATTTGCTCTCTTTTTACATTTGTAGATGAATGGTTCAGAGAACCGACATGTTGATAAATTAGACACATGTGCAACTCTTGGGTATCTTTATTGAGGAAACGTTTCGCCACACAGTGGCTTCATCAGTCCATACAAAGGAGAATCTTGAAGAACAGGAGGAGAATGAGGTAATCAGTCCCTCAACCTTGAGTCGATGTGGTCAGTCCATCAATCTTGAATAGAATACGGCATACGTGCTGAGAAGGAGCTTATAAACCGTTGGCAGGAGAGGTGCAGCAGTCATAGGTCGTGTAACATTTGTTCAATGTTGAAGTAGGTCGTGCCCAAGAATTAGGCAAGCGAAGAATTCCCAAGTATTAAGATCCCAAGAAGTTGCAGGAGAGGTGCAGCAGTCTATGACTGCTGCACCTCTCCTGCCAACGATTTATAAGCTCCTTCTCAGCACGTATGCCGTATTCTATTCAAGATTGATGGACTGACCACATCGACTCCAGGTTGAGGGACTGATTACCTCATTCTCCTCCTGTTCTTCAAGATTCTCCTTTGTATGGACTGATGAAGCCACTGTGTGGCGAAACGTTTCCTCAATAAAGATACCCAAGAGTTGCACATGTGTCTAATTTATCAACATGTCGGTTCTCTGAACCATTCATCTACAAACCTGTCAGACACTGCAACTTCTTGGGATCTTAATACTTGGGAATTCTTCGCTTGCCTAATTCTTGGGCACGACCTACTTCAACATTGAACAAATGTTACACGACCTATGACTGCTGCACCTCTCCTGCCAACGGTTTATAAGCTCCTTCTCAGCACGTATGCCGTATTCTATTCAAGATTGATGGACTGACCACATCAACTCCAGGTTGAGGGACTGATTACCTCATTCTCCTGTTCTTCAAGATTCTCCTTTGTATGGACTGATGAAGCCACTGTGTGGCGAAACGTTTCCTCAATAAAGATACCCAAGAGTTGCACATGTGCCTCTTTTTACATTGCTTCACCACTCTCTTAACCTCTCTCTTTTTCTCCATATACTCTTCCCTCCTTGCATCACTTCTACTTTGTAAAAACTTCTCATATGCTAACTTTTTCTCCCTTACTACTCTCTTTACATCATCATTCCACCAATCGCTCCTCTTCCCTCCTACACCCACTTTCCTGTAACCACAAACTTCTGCTGAACATTCTAACACTACATTTTTAAACCTACCCCATACCTCTTCGACCCCATTGCCTATGCTCTCATTAGCCCATCTATCCTCCAATAGCTGTTTATATCTTACCCTAACTGCCTCCTCTTTTAGTTTATAAACCTTCACCTCTCTCTTCCCTGATGCTTCTATTCTCCTTGTATCCCATCTACCTTTTTCTCTCAGTGTAGCTACAACTAGAAAGTGATCTGATATATCTGTGGCCCCTCTATAAACATGTACATCCTGAAGTCTACTCAACAGTCTTTTATCTACCAATACATAATCCAACAAACTACTATCATTTTGCCCTACATCATATCTTGTATACTTATTTATCCTCTTTTTCTTAAAATATGTATTACCTATAACTAAACCCCTTTCTATACAAAGTTCAATCAAAGGGCTCCCATTATCATTTACACCTAGTAGGTTGGTAGACAGCAACATCCCAGGGAGGTACTACCGTCCTGCCAAGTGAGTGTAAAACAGAAGCCTGTAATTGTTTTACACGATGGTAGGATTGCTGGTGTCTTTTTTTTTCTGTCTCATGAACATGCAAAGTTTCAGGTACGTCTTGCTACTTCTACTTACACTTAGGTCACACTACACATACATGTACAAGCATATAGTATATACACACCCCTCTGGGTTTTCTTCTGTTTTCTTACTAGTTCTTGTTCTTGTTTATTTCCTCTTACCTCCATGGGGAAGTGGAACAGAATTCTTCCTCTGTAAGCCATGCATGTTGAAAGAGGCGACTAAAATGCCAGGAGAACGGGGCTAGTAACCACTTCTCCTGTATATATTACTAAATGTAAAAGGAGAAACTTTCATTTTTTCCTCTTGGACCACCCCACCTCGGTGGGATACGGCTGGTACATTGAAAGAAAGAAAAAAATATATATTATATATATTTATATATATATATATATCTATATATATATTTATATATATAAATTTATATATATATAAATATATATATGTATATATATATATATATGTATATGTATATGTATATATATATATATATATATATATATATATATATATATATATGTATATGTATATGTATATATATATATATATGTATATATATATATATATATGTATATATATGTATATATATGTATATGTATATGTATATGTATATATATTTATTTTTTTTTTTTTTTTTTATTATCACACCGGCCGACTCCCACCAAGGCAGGGTGGCCCGAAAAAGAAAAACTTTCACCATCATTCACTCCATCACTGTCTTACCAGAAGGGTGCTTTACACTACAGTTTTTAAACTGCAACATTAACACCCCTCCTTCAGAGTGCAGGCACTGTACTTCCCATCTCCAGGACTCAAGTCCGGCCTGCCGGTTTCCCTGAATCCCTTCATAAATGTTACTTTGCTCACACTCCAACAGCACGTCAAGTATTAAAAACCATTTGTCTCCATTCACTCCTATCAAACACGCTCACGCATGCCTGCTGGAAGTCCAAGCCCCTCGCACACAAAACCTCCTTTACCCCCTCCCTCCAACCCTTCCTAGGCCGACCCCTACCCCGCCTTCCTTCCACTACAGACTGATACACTCTTGAAGTCATTCTGTTTCGCTCCATTCTCTCTACATGTCCGAACCACCTCAACAACCCTTCCTCAGCCCTCTGGACAACAGTTTTGGTAATCCCGCACCTCCTCCTAACTTCCAAACTACGAATTCTCTGCATTATATTCACACCACACATTGCCCTCAGACATGACATCTCCACTGCCTCCAGCCTTCTCCTCGCTGCAACATTCATCACCCACGCTTCACACCCATATAAGAGCGTTGGTAAAACTATACTCTCATACATTCCCCTCTTTGCCTCCAAGGACAAAGTTCTTTGTCTCCACAGACTCCTAAGTGCACCACTCACTCTTTTTCCCTCATCAATTCTATGATTCACCTCATCTTTCATAGACCCATCCGCTGACACGTCCACTCCCAAATATCTGAATACGTTCACCTCCTCCATACTCTCTCCCTCCAATCTGATATTCAATCTTTCATCACCTAATCTTTTTGTTATCCTCATAACCTTACTCTTTCCTGTATTCACCTTTAATTTTCTTCTTTTGCACACCCTACCAAATTCATCCACCAATCTCTGCAACTTCTCTTCAGAATCTCCCAAGAGCACAGTGTCATCAGCAAAGAGCAGCTGTGACAACTCCCATTTTGTGTGTGATTCTTTATCTTTTAACTCCACGCCTCTTGCCAAGACCCTCGCATTTACTTCTCTTACAACCCCATCTATAAATATATTAAACAACCACGGTGACATCACACATCCTTGTCTAAGGCCTACCTTTACTGGGAAAAAATTTCCCTCTTTCCTACATACTCTAACTTGAGCCTCACTATCCTCGTAAAAACTCTTCACTGCTTTCAGTAACCTACCTCCTACACCATACACTTGCAACATCTGCCACATTGCCCCCCTATCCACCCTGTCATACGCCTTTTCCAAATCCATAAATGCCACAAAGACCTCTTTAGCCTTATCTAAATACTGTTCACTTATATGTTTCACTGTAAACACCTGGTCCACACACCCCCTACCTTTCCTAAAGCCTCCTTGTTCATCTGCTATCCTATTCTCCGTCTTACTCTTAATTCTTTCAATTATAACTCTACCATACACCTTACCAGGTACACTCAACAGACTTATCCCCCTATAATTTTTGCACTCTCTTTTATCCCCTTTGCCTTTATACAAAGGAACTATGCATGCTCTCTGCCAATCCCTAGGTACCTTACCCTCTTCCATACATTTATTAAATAATTGCACCAACCACTCCAAAACTATATCCCCACCTGCTTTTAACATTTCTATCTTTATCCCATCAATCCCGGCTGCCTTACCCCCTTTCATTTTACCTACTGCCTCACGAACTTCCCCCACACTCACAACTGGCTCTTCCTCACTCCTACAAGATGTTATTCCTCCTTGCCCTATACACGAAATCACAGCTTCCCTATCTTCATCAACATTTAACAATTCCTCAAAATATTCCCTCCATCTTCCCAATACCTCTAACTCTCCATTTAATAACTCTCCTCTCCTATTTTTAACTGACAAATCTATTTGTTCTCTAGGCTTTCTTAACTTGTTAATCTCACTCCAAAACTTTTTCTTATTTTCAACAAAATTTGTTGATAACATCTCACCCACTCTCTCATTTGCTCTCTTTTTACATTGCTTCACCACTCTCTTAACTTCTCTCTTTTTCTCCATATACTCTTCCCTCCTTGCATCACTTCTACTTTGTAAAAACTTCTCATATGCTAACTTTTTCTCCCTTACTACTCTCTTTACATCATCATTCCACCAATCGCTCCTCTTCCCTCCTGCACCCACTTTCCTGTAACCACAAACTTCTGCTGAACACTCTAACACTACATTTTTAAACCTAGCCCATACCTCTTCGACCCCATTGCCTATGCTCTCATTAGCCCATCTATCCTCCAATAGCTGTTTATATCTTACCCTAACTGCCTCCTCTTTTAGTTTATAAACCTTCACCTCTCTCTTCCCTGATGCTTCTATTCTCCTTGTATCCCATCTACCTTTTACTCTCAGTGTAGCTACAACTAGAAAGTGATCTGATATATCTGTGGCCCCTCTATAAACATGTACATCCTGAAGTCTACTCAACAGTCTTTTATCTACCAATACATAATCCAACAAACTACTGTCATTTCGCCCTACATCATATCGTGTATACTTATTTATCCTCTTTTTCTTAAAATATGTATTACCTATAACTAAACCCCTTTCTATACAAAGTTCAATCAAAGGGCTCCCATTATCATTTACACCTGGCACCCCAAACTTACCTACCATACCCTCTCTAAAGGTTTCTCCTACTTTAGCATTCAGGTCCCCTACCACAATTACTCTCTCATTTGGTTCAAAGGCTCCTATACATTCACTTAACATCTCCCAAAATCTCTCTCTCTCCTCTGCATTTCTCTCTTCTCCAGGTGCATACACGCTTATTATGACCCACTTCTCGCATCCAACCTTTACTTTAATCCACATAATTCTTGAATTTACACATTCATATTCTCTTTTCTCCTTCCATAACTGATCATTTAACATTACTGCTACCCCTTCCTTTGCTCTAACTCTCTCAGATACTCCAGATTTAATCCCATTTATTTCCCCCCACTGAAACTCTCCTACCCCCTTCAGCTTTGTTTCGCTTAGGGCCAGGACATCCAACTTCTTTTCATTCATAACATCAGCAATCATCTGTTTCTTGTCATCCGCACTACATCCACGCACATTTAAGCAACCCAGTTTTATAAAGTTTTTCTTCTTCTCTTTTTTAGTAAATGTATACAGGAGAAGGGGTTACTAGCCCATTGCTCCCGGCATTTTAGTCGCCTCATACGACACGCATGGCTTACGGAGGAAAGATTCTTTTCCACTTCCCCATGGACAATAGAAGAAATAAAAAAGAACAAGAGCTATTTAGAAAAAGGAGAAAAACCTAGATGTATGTATATATATATATGCATGTGCGTGTCTGTGAAGTGTGACCAAAGTGTAAGTAGGAGTAGCAAGATATCCCTGTTATCTTAGCGTGTTTATGAGACAGAAAAAGAAAACCAGCAATCCTACCATCATGTAAAACAGTTACAGGTTTCTGTTTCACAGTCATCTGGCAGGACGGTAGTACTTCCCTGGGTGGTTGCTGTCTACCAACCTACTATATACATATATATATATATATATATATATATATATATATATATATATATATATATATATATATATATATATATTATATATATATAATTTTTTTTTCTTTTTAACAAGTTGGCCGTCTCCCACCGAGGCAGGGTGACCCAAAAAGAAAGAAATAATTACTCTTTTTGCAGAGGTGCTCAGAACACAACAGTTTAGAAGCATATGCATATAAAGATACACAACATATCCCTCCAAACTGCCAATATCCCGAACCTCTTCTTTAGAGTGCAGGCATTGTACTTCCCATTTCCAGGACTCAAGTCCGGCTATATAAAAATAACGTGTGTGTGTGTGTGGAGAGACAAAGAACTTTGTCCATTGAAGCAAAGAGGGGAATGTATGAGAGTATAGTTGTACCAACACTCTTATATGGGTGTGAAGCATGGGTGATGAATGTTGCAATTAGGAGAAGGCTGGAGGCAGTGGAGATGTCATGTCTGAGGGCAATGTATGGTGTGAATATAATGCAGAGAATTTGTAGTTTGGAAATTAGGAGGTTTGGGATTACCAAACTATTGTCTAGAGGGCTGAGGAGGGGTTGTTGAGGTGGTTCGGACATGTAGAGAGAATGGAACAAAACAGTGTATAAATTTGTAGTGGAGGGAAGGCGGGGTAGGGGTTGGCCTAGAAAGGGTTGGAGGGAGGGGGTAAAGGAGGTTTTGTGTGCGAGGGGCTTGGACTTCCAGCAAGCGTGCGTGAGAGTATTTAATAGGAGTGAATGGAGACAAATGGTTTTTAATACTTGATGTGCTGTTGGAGTGTGAACAGAGTAACATTTATGAAGGGATTCAGGGAAACTGGCAGGCCGGACTTGAGTCCTGCAGATGGGAAGTACAGTGTTTACACTCTGAAGGAGGGGTGTTAATGTTGCAGCTTTATAAATGTAGTGTAAAGCACCCCTCTGGCAAGACAGTGATGGAGTGAATGATTATGAAAGTTTTTCTTTTTCAGGCCACCCTGCCTTGGTGGGAATCAGCTGATGTGTTAATAAAAAATAAAAATAAAATTTTCAGGTGAAAGTCATTTAACATGAGTATCATGTAGATGTAGTAGAAAGATCACTGTATTAATAATGTTTCAAGTTTTTTGAGGTATTACATGTTATTTGTGATTTAAGAGCTAACTGCTGTGTTATTGATTGGCAGCATAATTGTTCACTTTATAATTGTGTCTGTGGAGCAAAGTTATTTAGCTTTATTATTGCCTAATGAAGATGTAGGTGAATATGAAACCAGGAGTAATATCACCAGTACATCTAATGATTTGCATCATCAATCACCACCACCTATGACAGCTGATGAAACAGTAGATGTAATGAGGTCAAGAGCTAGCCTTAATATAGACAGCTATCTAGAATACAGGCAGAGTTTTTATGTTATTAGTTATCATAGAGGAGCAATGTGGCAGATGTTGGAAGTATATGGAATAGGTGGTAAGTTACTAAATGCTGTAAAGAGTTTTTATGAGGATAGTGAGGCTCAGGTTAGGGTGTGTAGAAGAGAGGGAGAATACTTCCCGGTAAAAGTAGGTCTTAGACAGGGATGTGTAATGTCACCATGGTTGTTTAATATATTTATAGATGGGGTTGTAAAAGAAGTAAATGCTAGGGTGTTCGGGAGAGGGGTGGGATTAAATTATGGGGAATCAAATTCAAAATGGGAATTGACACAGTTACTTTTTGCTGATGATACTGTGCTTATGGGAGATTCTAAAGAAAAATTGCAAAGGTTAGTGGATGAGTTTTGGAATGTGTGTAAAGGTAGAAAGTTGAAAGTGAACATAGGAAAGAGTAAGGTGATGAGGGTATCAAATGATTTAGATAAAGAAAAATTGGATATCAAATTGGGGAGGAGGAGTATGGAAGAAGTGAATGTTTTCAGATACTTGGGAGTTGACGTGTCGGCGGATGGATTTATGAAGGATGACGTTAATCATAGAATTGATGAGGGAAAAAAGGTGAGTGGTGCGTTGAGGTATATGTGGAGTCAAAAAACGTTATCTATGGAGGCAAAGAAGGGAATGTATGAAAGTATAGTAGTACCAACACTCTTATATGGATGTGAAGCTTGGGTGGTAAATGCAGCAGCGAGGAGACGGTTGGAGGCAGTGGAGATGTCCTGTCTAAGGGCAGTGTGTGGTGTAAATATTTTGCAGAAAATTCGGAGTGTGGAAATTAGGAGAAGGTGTGGAGTTAATAAAAGCATTAGTCAGAGGGCAGAAGAGGGGTTGTTGAGGTGGTTTGGTCATTTAGAGAGAATGGATCAAAGTAGAATGACATGGAAAGCATATAAATCTATAGGGGAAGGAAGGAGGGGTAGGGGTCGTCCTCGAAAGGGTTGGAGAGACGGGGTAAAGGAGGTTCTGTGGGCGAGGGGCTTGGACTTCCAGCAAGCGTGCATGAGCGTATTAGATAGGAGTGAATGGAGACGAATGATACTTGGGACCTGACGATCTGTTGGAGTGTGAGCAGGGTAATATTTAGTGAAGGGATTCAGGGAAACCGGTTATTTTCATATAGTCGGACTTGAGTCCTGGAAATGGGAAGTACAATGCCTGCACTTTAAAGGAGGGGTTTGGGATATTGGCAGTTTGGAGGGATATGTTGTGTATCTTTATATGTATATGCTTCTTAACTGTTATATTCTGAGCACCTCTGCAAAAACAGTGATAATGTGTGAGTGTGGTGAACGTGTTGAATGATAATGAAAGTATTTTCTTTTGGGGGATTTTCTTTCTTTTTTGGGTCACCCTGCCTCGGTGGGAGACGGCCGACTTGTTGAAAAAAAAAAAAAAGAACTAACAGCATGCACACTGTTGTGCTAGGAAATGAAACTGGCCAGGAATAACTACAGAAGAACAAATAAAACATTTAAAGAGGGCATGAAGTTTCTACATTGACTGTGCTAGGCTATGAGGTGAAATCACAGCTGAGTGGTAGCTCCAATTGGCAGGTCAAACGTAGAGTATCAAAAATTAATTTATAACAAATTACAGTTAACCCTTTCACTGTTGGTGCTGTAGTACTACAGCTTCTACAGCTTACAAGCCAGTGTTGGTGCCATAGTACTATGCCAAAATTCTAGCAGCTCCAAATCTAGCGGGAGAAAGCTGGTAGACCTACATATGAGAGAATGGGTCTGAGTGGTCATTGTGCGCAGTATAAAAAAAATCCTGCAGCACACAGTGCATAATGAGGAAAAAAAACTCCGACCATGTTTTTGGTTTAAAACACTGAATTTGCGGTGTATTTTCGTATAGTATTTATAGTCGTATTCTCGTTTTCTTGGTCTCATTTGATAGAATGGAAGATATATTACAGAAAAAGAGATGATTTTGAATGGTTTTCGGACTAAAAGTACCTTGAAATTGAGCACAAATTAGTGGAAATGTTCAACTTTTGCCGATGTTCAAGAGTAAACAAATCATGCCACGCATCCAATACACATCAACTGGTTCATCTAATATTCTTTCACAAGTGCGCTGATATTATTTATACCATTTTTACAATAATGCAGCAGTCTGCATAACAGTAAATCTTCTATTTTTTGTGTGAATAAAAATTCAAAATGGAAGGCAAGCATAATATAAGAGGGGCCTGGAGACATGACTAACAAACAGAGAAGATATTATTTTAGTGCTAGGAATGTCTTCATTGTTCATCCTGGCCCCTGTTTTGAAATTGGCCTTACTTGAACTGTGTATGAAATTGGCCAAATTACCAATTTCTGATCACTTTATTGATTAGTTGAAATTAGTAAATGAGCAATTTCTTGTACTCAATCGATAGAACAAATGGAGTTCTAGTGAAATAGCTATGAGTTTGGTCAACTGGAACAATGGAATTGGCTGAAAATAGGGCTCAAAGTGGGCAAAATCGCCAATGCGTAAATATCACTGAGATTGCTAACTTTGCAAGAGGATAATGCCGTAAGTTTTTCATCAAATTTCGTACTTTTAGTGTCACTACCGTTGGGAATAAATTCTATCATTTCATATGAAAAAATTTTTTTTTTTTTTTTTTTGTGTTAAATTTTTCAACACAGAGAGTAAGTTCAGGATCAGGGGTATCAACAGTTAAAGGGTTAAGATCAAATAAATAATCACTGGCCATGACATTGATGGCATAAAACAGGTATAAAACATTCCTAACCCATCACATACCTAAGAAGATCACAGCGAGAAATTCCTGGGACGTGACCTCGAACAGCAGCATGTTGCTCATTGCACCCCAGGGTACCTCCCTAAAGATATCACCTTCTCTTTCACCACAAGTGTTCGCTGTACTGAAACACGGCAACAGTATTTTACATAAATAATCATTAAATTTATTGCCCCAATATTACCTTGTATCCATTAAATTACAGCTTTTACAGTGAGTCAGGAAAGTACTACTCATTGTCATTGCCTTGTGCATGACAAAAATGGCAAAATAGTTTTACTCAAAAATTCTTGCAAAATTCTTATAGAATTACAATGAATTCCACTGATTTACAGGTTAGTCATGGTAGGTGTTTAATGACAATTTCAGCTGTCAATTTCAGATTTAATCAGGTCTAATACTGAACTGCTATTTTCCCATGTACTGCAGTAACTCTGTAGCATTTAGTTAAACGCTTCCTGCAGTTATACAAATAAATACAATTACCAGTGCTAGTTATATAAATCTAAAGAATTGGACCTGTCCTTTCATTCCCTGGATCAAAGCTGAATGCTCCCCATTTCTCCAAGCACTGTATGACCCCTCTAGTTTTAGCACCCCCCCCCCTTAATATAATAATAATAATAATAATAATAATCTTTCTCTCAACACACCGGCTGTATCCCACCGAGGCGGGTTGGCCCAAAAGGAAAAGCAAAAGTTTCTCCTTTTACATTTAGTAATATATACAGGAGAAGGGGTTACTAGCCCCTTGCTCCAGGCATTTTAGTTGCCTCTTACAACGCGCATGGCTAACGGAGGAAGAATTCTATTCCACTTCCCCATGGAGATAAGAGGAAATAAACAAGAACAAGAACTAGAAAGAAAATAGAAGAAAGCCCAGAGGGGTGTGTATATATATATGCTTTTACATGTATGTGTAGTGTGACCTAAGTGTAAGTAGAAGTAGCAAGACTTACCTGAAATCTTGCATGTTTATGAGACAGACAAAAGACACCAGCAATCCTACCATCATGTAAAACAATTACAGGCTTTTGTTTTACACTCACTTGGCAATACGGTAGTACCTCCGTGGGTGGTTGCTGTCTACCATCCTACTACCTGCAATAATAATAATAGGTTATATAAATATCAGTGGTACAAAGGATATTTAAACTAATACTTGGCAAGCAGACTGGTGATTTTGCAAAACAAACCAACTTCAACTTACCTCATAACAGTCATTCAGTGCCAAAATTTTATAAAATTTGGTACCTTATGCTAAGTTTTCTTCCTTTTTAGGGTTCATCAATACTACAGTGGGAGAGCACTGCATCTGATTATGGAATGCAGATGCTCTTTGCTCATCTACAAGAAGCCAGAGCAATCACACAGAATTTAACTCTATATCGTCGCAATGCTGAGCACATCTTGCCTGACTCCAACACACTTGATGACCTAACACTGGATATGTTTCGTACCGAGTTTCACCTCAAGTTCCTATGGGGAAGTAAGGGTGCTGTTGCTGACAGTGAAGAACGACATGCCAAGTTCCAGCAAGTTCTTAGCACACTTTCAGAAAGATGTGAACCCTCCCTTGTTGCTTCATGAACTTCTGTTGCTCAATGTATATTGTAATCTTGACAGGAGAAAACTTCAGTTCAGTGTAAGACACAAGTTTTAAAGGAAAGATACATAACAGTATAAACACAGTTGGCAATAGCCATTTATTAATAAGTTCAAATTAATTATTCTTGACAAAGAAGTTTTTTTAAATTACAGTAAACCACTGAATAACATGTAGTCAAACAGTATGTTTTTGTCAAAAGACAGTTGAAGTTTTGCAACCTAATTTAGAATAACCTACAATAAGTTTTCATGAAAAAAAATAGCTAAAAGGCAGTGCAGGAAGGCTAGTAACAGATAATTTTATTGCAGCTACACATTCCTGTGCTTTTTAAGTCATTTACTTACCCTAGGTATATTTATACAATTGGTGAAAATATTTTTGATTGATAATACAGTAGTGTGAAAAAGTAATTAAATGAGGAAGAGATGATACTATGGTGCTGCCATGATAATTTCTTTTTGTTTTTAATTCATTGATCCACTGCAGCATATTCTGTATTGTTCCTGCACACACTGGGAGCAGGACTCATACACCTCACTCATAGACCTTAATAAGCACAACAACAACTTCCATTACCATTTTAATACAATACAAATATACTGTCTTTTTTATTGTTATTTCTTTCTCAAATGCTTTCATCTTCAGCATACAGTGGACCCTTGCCTAATAATATTAATCCGTTCCTGAGAGCTCATCGTTAGACGAAATTATCATTAGCCAAATTAATTTTCCCCATAAGAAATAATGGAAATCCAATTAATCTGTTCCAGACAGCCCCAATTTTTTTTTTTTTTTCATGAAATATACATTTCCCTACAAAGAAAACAATGAGACATGCACAATAACTATATAAATAAATGTTAAAATGACACTTACCTTTATTGAAGAGTTTTGATGAGCGATGAGACACTTTTTCTTGAACACACTTGAGATTTTCAGAGTGATACATGAGTAAAGGCTTCACTTTTCAATCCCTACTAGCATTACACCAAAACAAGAAAGTCAGCCTGTCTTTCATAGGCTTGTGTCCTGGGAGTGCCTTTTCCTCCTGAGTAATGTAGGTCCTGTTTGTCATTTTCTTCCAGAACAGGCCTGTTTCATCACAATTGAACACTTGTTGGGGTTGGAATTTTTCAGCTTCGCCATGCCTTATCACAATGTGTATGCCACTACGATTCTTAAATCTCTCAAACCAACCTTTGCTGGCCTTAAATTCACCAATATGAGCACTAGTTGCAGGCATTTTTTCCTGTTCACCTGGTGTTAGTCGACTGGTGTGGGTTGCATCCTGGGGGACAAGATTAAGGACCCGTTAGACAGTCCTTGATGACTCACTGACTTTCTTGGGTTATCCTGGGTGGCTAACCCTCTGGGGTTAATTTTTCTTGGTAATTGTTTCTTGTTAAGCTACACCAACAACAGTCCACATCTTCGAGTAGTGCAGCTGACCGTGGTACGATAGTATTTCGATAGTATTTTTCAACCTTTTTACCACAGGATTGGCACTAGAAGCTGTCTTTGGGCCCATGGTGGCTTATTTAGCAGTTACAAGCAGTATAAACAATGGAATAATACAAAATGTATCTAATGTATGCATGAAACTGGCCACCCTGGTTTGTAAACAATGATGGCAGGGCAGCTGAGGCACTCAGGCTGGACGGACAGGTTCGGGGTGAATCACGTTGGGTGAGTTTTTTATCGTTAACCAGGCCAAAATTTTTATGCTCAAACGCTTCGTTGGGCAGATTTAGCTTTATGCAATGCATTCGTTAGCTGAGGGTCCACTGTATATATGTTTGGTATAAATATGGTATGTTTCTATATATGGCACAGTTTGGTAAGGAAATATGGCTTATGATTACAGGTGATTGTAGTGGCACTGATGCTTCCTGCCACATGCTTGTACAAGGCTACATCAACCTTCTCCACACATTTCAGAACCTTAAGGAAACTTTTTTTGGGTTTTTTTTTCTGGAGGCTTTAAGAATGTTACCCTTAATTTTTGTATGTTCTTCAGTGCTCTTAACATGATTTTCATGAACAGTAGTTCATGAAAATCATGTTATTCAGTGTTCTCTACATGAAGTTGCAGGTTGAGATTTTTTTTATGACAGACAATAAATAATATTTGTATGTGATTGAACAGATGAATGTTTCATCTTAAAATTATATTACATTCTATTTTTGGTTACAAGAGTACCACCGATTATTTAGAAAACCTTGCGGCATTAAATGGAAATTCCAACATTTTGTATTACAATCATGTTTCAATTGCTTTCCTTTAACACAAGGGTCATAAAACTCCAGTTTTGTTTGTCAGATTTGAATAATAGTATTGGGTGATGTTGAATGATGCTCATACTATATTTATCATGGAAGCAGTGAAAATGAACATATAAATCATATTAATAAAACACTGCAACTAGCCAAGGACTCAAACCCATGTTGTTTTGGCCTGCCTCATGGTGAGCGAAAATTTCACGACACTAACCCACAGGACTTAGAGCATCATGGAGTTTTCGCTAACCATGAGGTGGGCCAAAACAACACGGGTTCGAGTCCTCGGCTAGTCGCAGTGTTGTTACCGATTAAATACCAATTGTTCGTGGTTACAATACAATATATACTGCTTGTGGAGGCTAGTAAATCATATTATATTGGTGTATATTTTTTCGGCACAAATTTTGTAATAAACTAATATTAAGAAATTGTGCACATAAAGTTACAGAGTCAGTCATTGTGGTGGTATGAGTTAAATGGACAACTATGTCAATGGAACTAATATTTATTTGTCAAGTTTTGTAATTAAAAGACCAATGGTATTTTTGCAGCTGTTTCAAGAAAATGCATAACAGAAAGGTGCTTCTCAGTTTCACAGTGATGTGAAAACAGAAAACTGGAAAACCATGATTAAACAAAATGGAACTAGTATCAGTATATTATGTTACATGGTTTTTTTCAGGTGGAAAGGTGCTTACTTACCTGGGTAATGTTAAATAGATTTGTGGTTTAATTTTTCTAAAGTGATTTTTGGGGGAACGCTGCAGTTAAATGTGAAGGAATGAAAGACAGTGTTTTTAAGATATTGACCAGGTTGTCATGAAGTGTTAACTACGCAATGTTGTGAAAGTTTTCCTCGAGTGCTAGTTCAGCATTGTTTTGCATGAGGTTTTCTGAATCACATTGGTTTTCTAAATAAAGCTGTCTCTCCTATCCCCTTACAGCAGTGGCACAACCAGGATTTCAATCTGGGGAAGGGCTCTAGCCAGGATTTTTCAGTCTGGGGCAGGGCTCTAGCCAGGATTTTTGGGTCTGGGGAAAGGCTCAATCCAGAATTTCAATCTGGGGAAGACCTAAAAATCATATGATGCTAAAAAATCAAAGAACTTGCTTTTAAGAAAATAGGATTTTTAGTATGCATGTAAAATTTCCTAAACTATCATTTGTTTGTGGTTACTGGTCAATATAATAGTGTGAATTGGCTATTAAATGAAGTATTTGTATCTGGCAGGGCTTCAGAATCATTAGCTCTCCTATTGCTGTGCCACTGCTCTATAGAAAAGTCAATATTCAGAAATACAGGATCTATTTATGAGTAGATCAAGCAGTCAGATTATTTTTTTTAAAAGGGTGGACCAGTAAGCCAGTGGAAGGCATCGGTTGAATGACCAAAAGCTTCAGTGGTGGGCAGTCGTATGACTAAGACCCGCGTCAGGAAACACTTGTCCTGTTTCCTGACGAATCATACCTAACCTATTCGTGAGTAAATGTTAATATTAACAAATTGTGAATTTTACAACAGATTATTGGTGTCAAGGAAAGTACTTCCTGTATTTGTGCAGCTTTTGTCAAACCCTGTAAGCTCATCTGTTCTTTTAGCGTTGATCTTGAATGTACTTCGTGATCATACGCTGATTAGTTCTAGTCACATGACAAAGTGGTATGGTTTACTAACTGTCATACAGAAATGTACATAGTTCTTACTTTGTACTTATTGTAAATAAATGAAGAAATCAATTAGGGATTTTTTTATTCACCCTTGTACGTAATTGCAAAATGATTTTTATAGAATTCCTTAGCTGTCAGTTAGAAGTGTATGAGAACACTGCATATGTCACCAAATAAGTAAACTAGAAATTTTGTAACAACTTTTTTTTGTTTTATTTCATTATTAACTGTAAGGCCCAATGAAAGATATGTTAGATATAACATTATATAGTGTAAATATTTCACCTTGGCAATGCACAGTGGCCTTTTTAAGTGCCCCAAGTACAAGTGGGTCCCCTCTTTATGGCTCTTCACTTGACAATGTTTCACTAATGCAGCAGTTTTCAATTATATCTAGCCCTTGTGGCTTAGCGCTTCTTTTTGATTATAATAATAATAATTTCAATTATACCCATTCTTCATTTATTCAGACTTCCTACAATAAATATGTTCACCACTCACTATAAGCTATGGACAAAAATATTTTAAAGTAAGTAATGTCTGTACTGTATATGCATTTTTAAGGCCTAGCTAGCTCTATTGTTCACTTAATATATGATAATGTAAACAGTCAATATCCCAAACCCCTCCTTTAAAGTCCAGGCATTGTACTTCCTACCTCCAGGACTCAAGTCCGGCTAACCAGTTTCCCTGAATCCCTTCACAAGATATTACCCTGCTCACACTCCAACAGCTCGTTAGGTCCCAAAAACCATTTATCTCCATTCACTCCTATTTAACATGCTCACACATGCCTGCTGCATGTCCAGGCCCCTTGCACACAAAACCTCTTTTACCCCCTCCATCCTTTCCTAAGATGACCCCTACCCCCCTTCTTCCCTTCACTACAGAGTTATACACCCTGCAAGTCATTCTATTTTGCTCCATCCTCTCTAAATGATCAAACCACCTTAATAACCCCTATGAATAATACTTTTTGTAACTCCACACCTCCTCCTAATTTCCACACTACAAATTCTGAAATTGAAATTGAAATGTTTATTTCTCTGTAAAGATTACAATGTGGGTTTTACATTTTTTTTTATTATTAACACATCAGTCGTTTCCCACCAAGGCAGGGTGGCCCAAAAAAGAAAAACTTTCACCATCGTTTACTCCATCACTGTCTTGCCAGAGGTGCACTTATACTACAGTTATAAAATGCAACATTAACACCCTTTAGAGTGCAGGCACTGTACTTGTCCAGGATTCAAGTTCGGCAGGGTGGTTTCCCTGAATCCCTTCATAAATACAGTGGTCCCTCGTTTTTCGTAATTAATCCGTTCCTGGAGCCGTTACTATAAACGAAATTTACGATTTGCGAATCAATTTTCCCCATAAGAAATAATGTAAATACAATTAATCCGTTCCTGACACCCAGAAGTATTAAAACAAAAAAATTTTTTACATGAAATATACATGTAGTACATAAACAATACAATGGGAAATGATGAATGAAACATTAACAGCGTAACACTTACCTTTATTGGAGATTCTTCTTAGTGTATGGGAGACTGGAGGAGGAGAGAGATTGGATTGGTTACAGTTTGGAAGGGGAATCCCCTTCCAGCAACACCTCAGGTACCAATTGCTTCTCTGGGGTTGCTTCTCTTCTCTGTTTCTTAATGCCACTTGGACCACCTTGAGAGTCACTCTAGTCCTGTCTCGTAACGTAACTGTGGAAAGAGCTCTGTTTCTGGCGTCTCTTTAACACTTCCCTAAAATGGCCCAAGACTTTGTCACTGTACATATTTCTCACCTTCTTTACCACAGGCTTGGCACTAGGAGCTTTCTTTGGAGCCATGGTAGCTTATTTAGTACAGTGGACCCCCGCTTAACGATCACCTCCGAATGCGACCAATTATGTAAGTGTATTTATGTAAGTGCGTTTGTACGTGTATGTTTGGGGGTCTGAAATGGACTAATCTACTTCACAATATTCCTTATGGGAAAAAATTCGGTCAGTACTGGCACCTGAACATACTACTGGAATGAAAAAAGTTCGTTAACCGGGGGTCCACTGTACTTGCAAGCACTAAAATGAGAGAAATATTATGAAATATTTCGTAGGAGCACTTGAGGGGACCTTCACTCACTGGTAAACAATGTCAGACTGGCTGGGTAGGGAGGCCACCCCGGCTCACACCGTGTGTACGTGTCCCGGACGAACTACTATTCGCGAGTCAACCTATGAAAAGCGAGTCCATGTTTATACGAAAATACCCTTATGATTGGTGAAATTTACGATTGCCAAGAACTACGAAAAGCGAGGGACCACTGTATTACCCTGCTCACACTCCAACAGTATGTCAAGTCCTAAAACCATTTGTCTACTCTCTCTAATGTAACAAGCTCATGCATGCTTGCTGGAAGTCCAAGTCCCTTGCATACAAAACCTCCTTTACATATTATAAAATGTTAATTACAAAGAAGGCCACTAGCATGCCTAGGCATTTCAGGCAGACTAATCTTAATTCTTACTCTATATTGACATAGGTTATGGAGCATACTTATATTAAAGTTAGGTAACTGTAGTTATTAAATAGATTTACAATAGGTAGTTCAAAATATTTAAGAATATAACAATTTATAAATTTAGTAATGAGAATGGTTTTTTTCTTGCATGATACACAGTTTCTATTAAAGTTCCTATATTGGAGTATTTCAGGCAAAGTTATGTCTAGCTTAAGATTTATTAAGCAATAGCTATATTCAGAAATTTATGTTTACAGTCATTTGGGTGAGTGTGAGTGTAAGTGTAGATTAGAGGGAATCACAGATATCGAGAGTAAGTCTATTTTGTTTTGGATGTGTGCATGATATGGAGATAAGATGTTTTTTAACAGTAGTTTTGAAAATGGTGGTAGAGTCTGCAGTTCTAGAGTTTTCAGGTAAGGAGTTCCAGATTTTAGGCCCTTTTATATACACTGAATTTTTGTATAGATTTAGCCGGACACGGGGAATGTCACAGAGATTTTTGTGTCTGGTATTGTGACTATGGGTTCTGTCACAACTATCAAGAAAGTGTTTTAGTTCAGGGTTAATATTGGAATTTATGGTTCTGTAAATGTAGGTTGCACTGTAGTAAGTGTGGATGTTCTGTACAGTGAGTAAGTTTAAATCTTTGAAGAATGGGAGAGGGGGTGCCTGGTATTGGACTGTATGATAATTCTTACTGTGGCTTTTTGTTGGGTTATTATTGGCATTAGGTGGGTTGCTGCTGTTGATCCCCAAGTACAAATGGCATAGGAGAGGTAGGGATAGATTAGTGAATAGTATAGTGTGAGTAGGGTTGATTGTGGTATGTAGTAACGTATCTTAGAAAGGATCCCAACAGTTCTGGATACTTTTTTTGTTGTGTGTTGGATATGGGTGCTGAATTTCAGGTTGCTGTCAAGGTGTAGGCCCAGGAATCTGCCCTCATTATGTTTAGCAATAGGAGTGTTATCAATCATTATGTTCAGTTGTGCAACACCTGTTCTGTTACCAAACATTATATAGAAGGTTTTGTCAGTATTAAATGTAAGTTTACTGGCAGTCATCCAGGCCGATATTTTTAGTAGCTCTTCGTTAACAGTGGTGTTGAGTTAGGCAAGATTTGGGTGGGAGATGACATAAGTCATGTCATCAGTAAAGATAATTGGTTTCAGGTAGGAAGATCATTGACATATAAGAGGAAGAGCAGGGGACCAAGGACACTTCCCTGGAGCACTCCAGTATCAATTGGTCGTGTTAATGAGGTTGTGTCCTTAATGGAGATGTATTGATACCTGTTAGTAAGGTAGGATTTGAAATATGTAAGTGCATGGCCTCTTATATCGTAATGATCAAGTCTGTGGAGCAGGATGCCATAGTCCACTGTTTCAAAAGCTTTCCTTAGGTCAATAAAGAGTCCTAATGGATATTCCTTATTTTCCATTGCTGTGTAAAGCAGGTCTAGCATTTTTACAATTGCATTGTTTGTGCATTTGTTTTTTCTGAAGCCAAATTGGCAGGGGTCGAGAATGCTTTGTGCTGTTATAAATGAATATAATCTCTTGTGCACGAGTTTCTCGAAGATTTTGGATAGCAATGGTAAGTTTTATATTGGCCTGAAGTTATTTACATCTGTGGGGTCACCACCTTTGTGTATTGGTGCAACCCTTGCTGTCTTGAGTAATGTCGGGAAAGTGCTAGTTTCTAGTGATTTGTTAAAAATTAATGAAACAGCAGGCAAAAGGACATAAGCCACTCTCTTGTACAATAATGGTGGGATGCAAAACAAGATTCCCTGATTTATTTATAAGTGAGTTGATAATCGCAGTGACTTCAGTGGGCTCGGTAGGTATAAGATAGAAAGAGGTTGGGAAATTCACATCTAAGTAATCACTTGCTTGGGCATTGGTACTTGGGATTTTACTGGCAAGATTGGATCCTGTGGTTGAGAAGAAATCATTTATCTTGTTAACTGTGTCAATAGGCTGTAGTTGTGTTTCATTCAGTTAAGTTAGGACAATATCCCTAGTTTTTTTTCGTTTTGTGGGTGCCCAGAATCTGAGAGAGTGTTTTCCAGGTTGTTTTTACATCTCTTGTTTCGGTGAATCTGCTGGAATAGTACAATTGCTTGGCCTTTCTTATTAGTTTAGTGAGAATTGATGCATATTATTATTATTATTATAATCAAGGGGGAAGCGCTAAACCCGGAGGATTATACAGCGCCTGGGGGGGATGTGGAAGGCATTCAGGCTTAATTCGGGGAACTGGAGCACAGATCCAATTCCCTAAATCAAGAGCCCCTCACCAACATCAAGGAACCTTCCTTGAGGGGAATTGATGCATAGTGTTTAATAATATCTTTGTGTTTTAAGCTCTGTCTACATTGCTTTTCATATTGATGTTTCTTATCAATGGATCTTAGTATGCTGTTAGTTAGCCATGGGCAACCTAGCCATTTATTCATAATCTTTCGTTTTTACATAGTCGAAGTAATTTATTAAGAAATATGTCTATCCAGTCATTGATACCATTGGCAATGGAGAATTTTGTAGGTCAGTAAACCATCCCTAGCTCTGCTGTGAAGTTATTTATTGAGGCCTCATCATGGAGTCTAAAAGAAACTTTGTTGTATTCCAGTGGTTTACTAATGTTTGTTAACAGGAAGGTGGGGCAGTGGTCAGTAATGCTGTCTGTGATTATCCCTGATTTAAGGGAGGCTAGTATATTGGTTCATATATGGTCAATTATGGTTGCACTTGTCTCAGTCAGCCTGGTTGGTTTAGTTATACGTAGTTGGTATGAGAAGTGTGTTATTCATATTGTTGATGAAATCAGTTACAGACTGATAATCTATTAGGCCAAGATGGATGCTGAAGTCTCCAGCTAAGAGAAGGTGGTGCTTGTTCATTTGGTTGTTTGTTATTAGTGTCTTTAATTTATCGCTAAAATTTGGGATGCTTGTATGAGGCATCCGGTAAACGGCATCGATTGTTATAGGAGTCTTAAGGTTTTTTGCAGTAAAATTTGCAAAAATATATTCTCCATATTCATCACTACAGCAAGTAGTGTTATTTTTTTTTTATTTTTTTTTTAACAAGTTGGCCGTCTCCCACCGAGGCAGGGTGACCCAAAAAGAAAGAAAATCCCCAAAAAGAAAATACTTTCATCATCATTCAACACTTTCACCTCACTCACACATAATCACTGTTTTTGCAGAGGTGCTCAGAACACAACAGTTTAGAAGCATATACGTATAAAGAGACACAGCATATCACTCCAAACTGCTAATATCCCGAAACCCCTCCTTTAGAGTGCAGGCATTGTACAGTGGACCCCCGCATAGCGAACTTAATCCGTGCAAGAGGGCTGGTCGTTATGCGAAATGTTCGCTATGCGAATTAATTTTCCCCATAAGAAATAATGGAAATAAAATTAATCCGTGCAAGACACCCAAAAGTATGAAAAAAAAATTTTTTTACCACAAAAAAATGTTAATTTTAGTACACACAAACTGAAAAAGGCATGCACAATTACATGACACTTACTTTTATTGAAGATCTGGTGATGATTGATGGGATGGGAGGAGGGGAGAGCATTATCTTCTTACTGTTTAGAAGGGGAATCCCCTTCCATTAGGACTTGAGGTAGCAAGTCCTTTTCTGGGGTTACTTCCCTTCTTCTTTTAATGCCACTAGGACCAGCTTGAGAGTCACTGGACCTCTGTCGCACAACAAATCTGTCCATAGAGCTCTGTACCTCCCGTTCCTTCAAGACTTTCCTAAAATGGGCCATAACATTGTCATTGAAATAGTCACCAGCACGGCTTGCAACAGCTGTGTCAGGGTGATTTTCATCCATAAAGGTTTGCAGTTCAACCCACTGTGCACACATTTCCTTAATTTTTGAAGTAGGCACAATGGATTCCACAACTGGCATAGGCTTCTCAGGGTTAGCCCCAAACCCTTCAAAATCTTTCTTAATTTCCATACTAATTCTCACCCTTTTTACCACAGGGTTGGCACTAGAAGCTTTCTTGGGGCCCATGGTCACTTATTTTCCAGAAACAGCACCGAAAACACTGTAATAATACGAAATATTCCGAGTGTATGCTTGAATGTTACCGCGGAGGCTAGCTGGTAAACAATGGGACGGGCGGCACATGTGAGGCTGGCTGAGGGCCCACATTGGACGCGTCTCGGACGAAGTTCGCTGAGCGGGTTTTTGTCTACTATGCGGGGCAAAATTTCAGCGAACAAAGCGTTCGCTATGCGGATTGTTCGCTATGCAAGGCGTTCGCTATGCGGGGGTCCACTGTACTTCCCATTTCCAGGACTCAAGTCGCGCTATATAAAAATAACCGGTTTCCCTGAATCCCTTCACTAAATATTACCCTGCTCACACTCCAACAGATCGTCAGGTCCCAAATACCATTCGTCTCCATTCACTTCTGTCGAACACGCTCATGCACGCCTGTTGGAAGTCCAAGCCCCTCGCCCACAAAACCTCCCTTACCCTTTCCTTCCAACCTTTTCGAGAATGACCCCTACCCCGCCTTCCTTCCCCTACAGATTTAAATGCTCTCCATGCCATTCTACTTTGATCCATTCTCTCTAAATGACCAAACCACCTCAACAAGCCCTCTTCAGCCCTCTGACTAATACTTTTATTAACTCAACACCTTCTCCTAATTTCCACACTCCGAATTTTTTGCATAATATTTACACCACACATTGCCCTTAGACAGGACATCTCCACTGCCTCCAACCACCTCCTCGCTGCTGCATTCACAACCCAAGCTTCACACCCATATAAGAGTGTTGGTACTACTATACTTTCATACATTCCCTTCTTTGCCTCCATAGATAACGTTTTTTGTCTCCACATATACCTCAATCCACCACTCACCTTTTTTCCCTCATCAATTCTATGATTAACCTCATCCTTCATAAATCCATCCGCCGACACGTCAACTCCCAAGTATCTGAAAACATTCACTTCTTCCATACTACTCCTCCCCAATTTGATATCCTCATCACCTTACTCTTTTCTATGTTCACTTTCAACTTTCTACCTTTACACACACTCCCAAACTCATCCACACATTGCCCTTAGACACTACATCACTGCCTCCAGCCTCTTCCTCACTGTAGCATTCTCAACGGATGCTTAACACCCATATAAGTGTTAGTACCACTATACTCTCATACATTCCCTTCTTTGCCTCCATGGATAACATATTTTGTCTCCACAGACACCTCAGTTCACCACTCACGTTTTTTTCCTTCATCAATTCTAAAGTAAACTTCATCCTTCATAAACCCATTTGCTGACAAATCTACTCCCAAATATCTGAACACTTCACTTCTTCCATACTTCTCCCCCTCTCAATGTGATATCCAATTTTTCTTTACCTAACTCATTTGATACCCCTATCACCTTACTCTTCACATGTTATCAGACTTTTACATACATTTGAAAGTGAAAAAAATTATGTTTCACTTTATAGCGACTTTCGCTTTTCAGCAGTAGCCCAGAACCTAACCTGCTGTATAAGCGGGGCCCACCTGTAGTAGTAGTAGCAATGACATTTATGGAGCACTTTGACTACACAAGTCACTCAGTGGTTAGTTGTAAGAAAAAAATATACACAGCATAATGAAAACAAGGATAAAATTAATGAAGAATAAAAGCAAGAAACACAAATTCTCAAATAAATACTATCATACAATGTAAATACTATAACCCAAGTGCACCAAAACGTGCGAATCTTGGTCAATACAAGTTTTCTTTAACATGTCATTATTATACTGTGATTACTGCACTCTTCCACCAAGATTCCTATACAACAATGGTTTCCAATCTTTGATGAACCCTCTTGGTTTTTCCACAGTTATTGCCTAGCCTTTTAATACCATGATGAGGCATTTATTTCATACAAAGGAAATAAAACACTACAAATTTACAGAGAAAGTAAAACATGGAAAATAAATTTTTTTTAGGAAACAGAGAAATGGATAAATAGTGAAAATGGCAAACATTGCACAACATCAGCAGTAGAAAACACAAGCACGAAAGAAAAACAGCACACCTAGAACAGACTTCACTATCACATAAGCCAGGATTATGCTAGGCCACAGACCCATTACTCATTAACTTCTTTGCATGTTTGCAAAGGGGTTAGTAAGGACCCCGAAATAACACCCCATGTATTTAGAACAGAGCATTCTATATCCCACATAGGGTCTAACTAGAATCTATCTGGAATTGATTTTAGGGGTCACCAGCCCTGCAACCTGATCCCAGACAAGGCTTCCAGGTTGCTGACTTGTTCAAACAGGCTGTTGATGCCAGCTGCAGTCCGGATGATCAGCAACTGCACATATAAGTACAATAAAGCACCTCAATTAATGGGAACACTTGAAGTACATTGACCTGTATTCCTCGGAAAGCAGAAAATCCTGGGGACTCTAGTCCCAAATCTGCACATGGAACTCACTCCCTATGAGAGCAAAGGACTCAGCAGGTGGCGCAATATCCCCTCAGTGAAAAGTAGGGGTGCCATGAGTACACTACGAGACAACACAAAAAGTGTCGGGGGCCCAAGATTGTTGTTCAACTGCCTCCTAGCATACATAAGGGGGATTATCAATAAACCCATGGTTGTCTTCAAGAGGGAACTGGGCAGGCATCTAAAGTCAGTACCTGATCAGCCAGGCTGTGGTTCATACGTTGGTTTGCGTGCAATGGACAGTAACAGCCTGGTTGACCAAACCCTAATCCACTGTGAGGCCTGATCATGGACTGGGTTGTGGGTGTATTGACCCCCAAAACAACTTCCAGGTATACTCCAGGAATATATGAAGATGAAGGTTCCCCTGAAAGACTGCCAGTGTGTTTATGGTAATTCCTTTTATGCATGGAGGAAACATGCTATCAAGTCTTTATCTTCTTAAATTTATTGAGTTCTCTCTTAGTGTACAGACCAGTAGGCCTAACTTCTCATACCATAAAAATATTCAAAAGTGATGAGATGGCGGATTACAAATTTCATGGACCAGAACAACCAGCATAACTTGAACCAGCATGGTTTTAGTGCAAGACGATTGTGCCTGTCACAGCTGCTGAACCATTATGACAGAATTACGGAGGGGTTGGAAGACGACCAAAACGCAGATGTGATTTACACAGATTTTGCAAAGGTGTTTGACAAATGCGATCATGGAGTGATAGCGCATAAAATGAGCGCCATGGGCATTACGGGGAAGGTAGGCGGATGGATTTTCGGGTTCCTAACACACAGAACACAAAGAGTAGTAGTGAACAGGGCAAGATCCAGCATCAGCGAGGTCAAAAGCTCAGTGCCCCAAGGTACTGTCCTGGCACCTCTGCTGTTTCTCATCCTCACAGCATAGATAAAAACACCCATCACACTGATAAAAGTACAGGAAGACATAAACAGGGTTTTCCAGTGGGCAGTGGAAAACAACATGACATTCAATGGTGATAAGTTCCAGCTGCTTAGGTATGGAAAGAATGAGGAACTCAAAAGGAGCACTATATACAAAACTCAAGAGGGTCACCAAATAGAACGTAAGGAACACGTAAAAGACCTAGGAATAATTATGTCAGCGGACCTTTCTTCTAAAGACCATAACAAGACAAAGATCACGACAGCCAGGAAGATGACGGGGTGGGTATTGAGAACTTTCAAAACAAGGGAAACAATGCCGATGGTGACACTCTTCAAATCGCTAGTGCTCCTTCACTTAGAATATTGCTCAGTGCTGACGGCCCCGTTCAGGGCAGGAGAAATATCAGAGCTGGAACAAATACAGAGATCGTTTACGGCTCACATTGAGCCAGTAAAGTACCTAAACTACTGGGAACGCCTGCAAGTCTTGAACGTGTACTCATTGGAGCGGAGAAGAGAGAGGTACATGATAATATATGCCTGGAAGGTACTCGAGGACTTGGTCCCAAATCTGCACACTGCCATAACAACATACTGGAGTGAGAGATATGGGAGGAAGTGTAAAATAAACCCAGTGAGGAGCAGGGGTGCAGTGGAGACAATAAGAGAACACTGAATCGACATCCAGGGTCTCAGACTATTCAACAACTTACCAAAAGATATCAGAAACACTGCTGGAACAAGTGTAGAAACCTTCAAGAGGAAACTGGACAAGTATCTTCATCAGGTGCCAGATCAATCAAGCTGTGATGGATATGTGGGGCAATGGGCCTCCAGCAGGAACAGCCTGGTTGACCAGGCAAGCACCAGACAAACCTGGCCCATGGCCAGGCTCAGAGTAGAGAAACTCGAAACTCTTCAAAGGTATATCAAAGGTATACTCATCATGCTCCTCCTATTTTTTTACAATTGACCAAGCTTCTTGCTTTCAGTTTTTTTTCAATGTGCAGATTTGAGATCAATCCTAGAATTTTCCTGGTGTAGATTGTGATGTATCTTTCATACCAATGATCCACAGAAGAAACATGTTTGGGTTACCAGCATTAAAAATGGAGAGAAACGTGTTAGGGCCACTAGCATTATCAGCAGGGGAACTTGTTTTAGTCATCTGCCTAATTTAACCTGCAGAGTCCACCTGTATTAAAACAACATGTTAGGGCCATCAGCATGTTAAGAAATGTGTTGGTGGCCACAGTAATAATATGTACAGAACTGTCTTGTGCCAACAGTGTCATAGAGAGAGAAATGTTTTACTTACACCAGTATTTAAAGGAAGGAAATAATAATATAATATAAATTAATAATAATAATTATGGAAAATACTGTATATATTTTACAGAAATTCAGTATTTATATGTAAATAGATGGCCATACTGTATTTAATAATATTTATGTCATAGAAAACGGAAAGCCTGCGTCGGTGCAGACGAGACTCGCCATCTTGGTTTTGAATTTGTACAAACGTTGGTGTAATGGGAAGAATTTTTCATGCTCTAGAGGTTAAAATTGTGTTAACACCTCTCAAATAGAAGGCGAAATTGGTGGATGTGCATTCCTGCATAACTTGAGATATCAGACGACTGGACAAGACAGCTCCAGGAACCTCAGATAAGCTCTCTAGATTTGTGTATAATTCTGGCCAGTGTTTTCATAAATTTAGTTAGTGAGGTTTTTCTGAGTATGATACAACTTAATATCCAGTCAAATTGGTGAGTGATATTAAGATATATTTTCCTTCTGTTATGTAATTGTGTATATATATAACCATTTATTATTTTTAATATACAGTCCACAAATTTACCAGTATTCCTGGTGTATGTAAGATAAGATAAGATAAGATTTCGTTCGGATTTTTAACCCCGGAGGGTTAGCCACCCAGGATAACCCAAGAAAGTCAGTGCGTCATCGAGGACTGTCTAACTTATTTCCATTGGGGTCCTTAATCTTGTCCCCCAGGATGCGACCCACACCAGTCGACTAACACCCAGGTACCTATTTGCTGCTAGGTGAACAGGACAACAGGTGTAAGGAAACATGTCGAAATGTTTCCACCCGCCGGGAATCGAACCCGGGCCCTCCGTGTGTGAAGCGGGAGCTTTAGCCACCAGGCCACCGGTCCAGAGCAACTTGTGGTTATGACAGTGGTAGGTATCGAAGGGGGACATTTTTTTGCGACCTAGGTGTCCCAAATTCCTACTTGTCTATGTAACATTGATAAATAATAATTATCTTTGTTATCATTTACTGTTATGTACATAATTAGTTACATTCAGATAAATGCAATTTTCCACAATAATAATAATAATAATAATAATAATAATAATAATAATAATAATAATAATAATAATAATAATAATAATAATAATAATACGTACTACTATTGCTACTAATAATAATACTTATAATAATAATAATTATAATAATACGTACATACTACTATTACTAATAATAATAATTATAATAGTAATAATAATAATTATAATAATAATAATAATAATACAATATAAGAATAATAATAATAAGAATAATAATACTAACAATAATAATAATAATATATTATTTTTAGACATTTTTCGCATTTTTTTTTTTCATATTTTTGTGCCAAATGCTTCAAAATAGAAATTGGTAACTGTGTGGATGGCTACTGGTACAGCTACTGGACCAGTCACCTGGCCAGCTACTGGACCAGTCACCTGGCCAGCTACTGGACCAGTCACCTGGCCAGCTCAGTGCTGACCGAGGCTCAGAAGGAAGGAGTGTAGTGCTGTGAGTGACCGTATACCTTATACATGACTGTATACCTTGTACATGCACTTGTAGAAACATACAGTGGTTCCACTGTATATTTCTATAAGTACATGTACAAGGTTTACAGACCTAGCTAAAATCAATGACAGTAGTATGTATATAGAAAGCCGCTTATTATGCAGAGCATTTCGGGCAAATTAGGTCAGTTTTGTCCCAGGCTGTGACCCACACCAGTCAACTAACACCCAGGTACCCATTTTTCTGATGGGGAATGCTGTATAGCCCTTGTGGCTTAGCGCTTCTTTTTTTATTATAATATCCCCTCAAGGAAGGTTCCTTGATGTTGGTGAGGGGCTCTTGATTTAGGGAATTGGATCTGTGCTCCAGTTCCCCGAATTAAGCCTGAATGCCTTCCACATCCCCCCCCCCAGGCGCTGTATAATCCTCCGGGTATAGCGCTTCCCCCTTGATTATAATAATAATAATTTATTATAATAATCTGATGGGGAACATATTTATTTATTTATTTATTTATTTATTTGAACATGATACAGAGAAGTACAAGGAATACAATTTTTAAAGTGCAGCATGCCGAAGCCCCTTGTATGCAGAGCATTATGGGCAGGCTTAAAATTAACTTAAGATTAACTAAGTAATGATATATTCAGTGGTACAAAAATTGTTGCAAAACAGATAACAATTTAGTACAAATGAGTATTACAAAGACAGGTCATATGGTCATTTACTGTGTTGCTGTGTAATCAGTAGAATGGAGTATTCTGTTAGGTAATGTAGTTAAATAGTAACAAAGTTTGATTGGGCCACAGGTTGACATTTATGAGATACAATTATTCAGTATTTATTTAGTTGTGGGTGAGTAAGCCTGCAGTCCTTTTGCCTTGGAAGTGAAAAAAACCCTTAGTCGGTCCTGAGATGGTTTAATTCTTGTTGCACCCCAATGCGCGCCTTCCATATGGTGTGATAGGGGTAAATAAGTGAGTGATTTTTTTCAAGTTTTAACTTGGAGGATAGCCACCATGTGATAACCCAAGAAATTAATAGTGCTCATGAGGACATGTCCTTTATTATTTCCAATTGGGGCCCTTCAATCTTGTCCCCAGGATCGGACCCAACAGTCGACTAACACCCTGGATAACCTAATTTGCTTTGCTAAGGTGAACAGGACAATAAGGTGTAAGAAACAGTTGTCGTAAATATCACCCGACAGGAATTCTGAACCCGGGCCCTCCGTGTGAAGCCAGCCCCATAGTTTAACCAGTCCGAGCCTCCGTGATTATATCGTCCGATCTGTTGGAACTTCAGTTACATATCTTCGAATTTAGTACTTAGGTCTTGGAAAACATTTTTTTGGAAATTTGTTATAATATGTGTAAATTTGAAAGCTATTATCAAAGGTAGGATTCCTTCAAAGGCAATTTTTCCCTCTGTGAGTTTTGTGATAGGTGCTTCCGTTTATCATTATGTTAAGACACTGTCTGCACTCTGTTCAAACTTTGGGATATACAAATCAATGATGTAGTTTGTAGGATTATATAGGCTGATATTTCATTTTCCGTATTTACCTGTATTGGCTAGCATTTTGACTGGGTCCCAGGTGAGTAACGTATGTAGTGTCATCTGCAAATAAGTGGGTTTAAGTAGTTGCGCATGCATGAAGTCATTTATTGTATTTGAAGAATAAGCGGAGAGGGTCCTAGGACACTTGCATGTGATGATCTGTAATTTGGTGTTGCAGTTTGCTACCATTTGTGTACAGGGTATAATTGCCTTCTGTTGCTGTAATGACTTTAAGGTAGATTGATTTTTAAGCCTGTCAACTATTCTTCGTCCCCTACACTTTATGAGCATGCCTTCATAGCCATCTGACTTTTACGTAGTGCTGATCTTAGTGGGCTTCTTTTTATTTATGCAATCATAAATATGTTACAGCCACGTGGGTAATAGGCATAGTAGTTTTATTAGGCCTTTAACCCAAATTGACAGGGGTTGAATTCCTATTAAGTCAGGAGTTGAAAGGTTCCCAGGAATGAACTCTCCGTAAACTTGATGGATTCCCTTTTCCAAATATTTTACTTGAGAGATGTCAGTTTATTTTGTTCATATAAAAGTTATTCAAGTCTGTGTAATTACTTTCTCCTTTATGGCTCCCAGGGTAGGCCCTTGCTCATTTTGATGAAGTGTAGGAAAGGAAAAATCAGTCACTGGTATTACCAATGGTACCTTTGTTAGAGTGTTGCCCCAATTAATGGTGAAACTAAGCACTCTGACACCTGCAACCCCCTCTCCCCATAATGGGTAAGTAACCCTCCCTTTAAATCCATTCCCTGTCCCTTGTTTTTAGCTGCTTCATGAAATATGAGCATTCAGAAAAATTGGATTCCAAATCAGACTCGAACAGTTGTGTTTCCCGGGTGAGCTTGCAGATTGTATCAATTGGGTGGGGGATAGTCCTGAGCTTGGGTTTTATTGGCGTTTTTTGTAAAAATCGTGGATATCATTCGAGTCTGGTTTGCCTTTGTAGGCATGAATGGTTGCAAGTTCCGGAGATGTTGATAAATTGACGCGCCAGGCGCATCTTGGGTAATGCTCCTTGAGCGTTTCGCCACAACCCCCACTCTCATCGATCACGCAGCTTAATTCTATTTGAAACTTCGAAAAACAGGATCGAAAATTGAGGCATCGATCCCTCAACCTGAGTCGAATTCCTTGTTCCCAGTCCTATCCAATCTTTGAATAGAATGCAAATGAGCGGAAAGCTTTCTTCAATAAACCGTTCTGGCCCAGGAGGTTTTGCAGCCCAGTCATAGGTGGTCCGTTTCACATTTGTTAAATGTGGAAGTAAGGTTCGTTGCGTTCAGCGGTATAAGATTCCCTAGCCTATTAAGTAATCCCAAGCGATTGCAGTGTCCCCTGACAGGTTTGTAGATGCCAATTGGTTCAGAAGTCCGACCCCAAATGTTGAAATAAATTAGACAACAATTTCTGCAAGCCTCTGGGCGACCTACTCAATAATTGGATACATGTTCCATGCACATGCCATCTTTACTAGTATAAGCACGTTTGCTCACGATTGCCCGTTGGATGCAAGTGATATGTCTAACACATCGAAACTTCAATTCGTTTTATACATTCTATTCTACTCCTGTGTTTCACTCTGCCATCATTGGACTGATGAGCATACTGTCCCGATGGTTTTCCAAGTTGGTCAAGACCACATCCACCTACCCCCTCATTACTCCCAATTCAGTGCTGTCCCAATTTCCGATCGTTCATGAACTTAGGTTGGAATTGTAGGGTTCATTCTTGGTTTGTTAATTCCAAGTTTCGCTATTTCCGTGTTTGATTCCCTTTTGTTCCTTGTACCTGCAATAAAGGGTTTTCCAAGGATCTTTTTTATGTCTCGTACCAAGACTTGGATAATCTGTTCTCATAATACAATTTTTTGCCCGTCACCATCTCTTCTTCATTCCCCCAAAGGCCCCTGGAAAACTTAGGATTGCCCTAGAAAGTAACGTTTTGTGATCTATGCAATTGTGTGGTGATTCTGGGACTGTTTCCTCGTATAGGTGCCTTTGTATTTATGGACCAGGATACCTAATTGGGGGCCTGTTCCAGTTGTCCTTTGCGGTCATCATTTAGTTTTTTTTTAATAGGCAGTGCTTATTATAGAGGCATTGGGCCTTTTTAGAAAATTTCATTAACCCCAAAACCCTGCCAACGTCAATGATCTGTATAGGTTTCGCTCAGTTGTTTGCCTAGTCAATGTTTGTCAGTGCCCTAACTGTAAAGCGTTAGTTGATAGCTCCCACTAATTGTGAAGTCTCCGTTTCTTTAGTAGTGTCTAGGATCAATGCCCAAAGTTTGTTGTGAGGAAGGTAGGGTCCTGGTCCTGTGGTCCATTATTGTGTCCTTATGCCTATAACTTTTTCTAGAGGGTACCTTTTTCAGTGTTGGTTCCCAGATGTCCTCGAGGGAAACACATAAGTCTCTGTAACTTGTAAGGCTTTAAATTGGCCCTGTTGGTAGTAACCGCAACAGTTACGTTGATGGATTGTTTTAGCAATTCAAAAGTATGTGGGTCCTTGTCTTATTGCGAATTCTCCATTGAACCCCGTCAGTCCTTTGAGAGTAGTTAAATAATTTTGAACTAGAAACCCCTTTATCATATCCCAATTGGGTACATAATCAATATCATTTGGACCCAATCAATACCAGGCAGCTTTACTGCTCTCCCTGCCAGTGACTGCCATAAATACACAGCTCTTGTAATAATGACATTCAAGAATTGGCTTGCTGCTATCTTCGTAACTAACAAACACTACTTTTATGTAAATTCCTGTGCCTTCACGTGAAAAAATGTCTTGACATAATAAAAACATTATCCTAAACCTTAAGTAATGCTTATCACTTCCCCCATGAAAAACCCATCCACTTTCACTGGTATGACCTTCAATTGATAACCTCCCTTTGTGCATTTATTAGTTAAGCATTATCATCTCGTGCTGCCCATGTCTAAGCTCAAGGTCCAGCCATCTAAAAGGCTGACTATAATACAAGAAAAGTCCTGAAACCATGATGGCCACTACATCCACCTGAAACCAATCCATCACCATAACTGCAAACCCTCTATTTCCCCATGATAATCAATCAATCCATCGTGGCGTAACGTGGTTGGAAAATTTAACCCTGAAGCCCATACAATAGTTGATTCTTTCCCTTACCCCAACGAACATAATGTAACTGTAATCTGCGTTTCAGCACCAACCTCCATCCAGTAACAATTCAGATTTCTCCAGGACCCCATTATACAAACCCTAACCAAAAAGGAACATCAAAAGATTTTCCCCTATTTTCGTCCCCTTTTAACAATTTGCCATTCATTTCCAAAAATAAAATGTTGCCCCATTTTCTAAATACATACTGCTGATTCATCTTTGTCCCCTTAACTAAATGATCCCCTAAAATCTATGCTTTTTATCTGTTTACTCCGCAAAAACCAGATTATAACCATTTCATCGAATGAAAATTGTGTTCACAATAAGCCCATAATCAATGTCTCCTGCATCATCCTCGGCTAATAGGTGTATGCATCATTCTCACCCTCGTTCCATGAAACTTTGACATTGAAATTCTACCAATACCCCTAAAATTGACCCAATCCTTCCCCACTCCTTCCATCTCAAATACAGCTGGATCACATATTAATCCCCAACCTGACAATTTGCTACTTCAGGGTGATCCAATCATAATTTAAACTTACACTTCCCCTTTTCAGGTGCTTTTACGCCCATCAAATGCCATCACTAGGTCACACTACACAAATTTGTTACCTTACAAAACCGTCCCCCATAAAATCCTTAACTAACATAAATAACATAACCCAATTTTCCCCCTTATAGCTAGTCTTCATTTGAACAAATTGGGCTAAGAATACCTCTGAATCATGGTAACAGTACTAGAAATTGTAACCTTTCAACTGAATTACATATCATTTTTATGTGTTATGTTCAATAAGATCCATCCATCTGTTTAATTAACAATGTTACCACAATATCAGACTTGCTTCCTGTCATGAACACAGTTATCACAATAATAACTTACTAATAAATCATGTAACCATGCGCTTTCGTACAGTTCGTCCATTAATAAAATTTAACCTTGGTAAAAGACACTTCAAAATCGACCAACCTGGGGTTTTCCCCTTTGACCCCATCTGAATAAAAAAATTTTTACAAACTCACGTTCCCTTCCATTTTTGCTTTCCAAGTTCCGTTACCTTGACGTCGAAGTCATAAAACCCCTGATCTCTTGAAGCCAAATTTGGGTGTCCAGTTCACCCCCTACCTCCCCCGTCATAACGACTTTACACCCATGTGCTTCTTCCCTATCTTTGGGCTGGCGTTTTAATTCCACCATTCCATCCAAATCTAATGTAACAAAAAAGAACAAGAAACCACGTTTGTGAACCAGCCCAATCCAGCTCTAAACACACCCCCTTTAATTACGCCTACCACAGCTTAGTACAATCTGGTTTAGTTTCCAACCTCCCATACTTTGTTTAGCCTATTTCTGCAATGGCTGTCAGATGGCAACCACTTCAGCTGCACCCGTCGTGGTTCACCCCCGCCTCCCGCAGTGGCAGCCTGTCCCAGTCATGGGGCAAAAATGATGCCTTCATAGAACTCACTGCCCTCCGAATGTCCGTGAAACCCTCCCACATTCGTGCAAACCCTGAAAGTCGAAATGTTTCTTTCCCCCTCCGCCACTCAATACCCTGAACTCTCTTCTGTGGCCCAATTCCCACCTCCCTGAAGGTCACAAAAATATGGCATGAAAAGCCGATCCTCTGGGGGTATAGCAAACAGAGTGCCATGGCACCTACATAACATTCCTCTTATAGCATGACCTTGTAGCTAATTCCATAAAGAAGGTTTGCATAGGCACTTCAGCACATGGCTTTAATCCTTGACCCTTCTTCCCCTAGAAAGTCTTCCCAAATGCCCCTTTGAATTGTACATTGGGCCCATGGTACTCTCCCTGTTTCTCACTGTACCCTGCCAACCTGTCCGTCCCAATGCTCTACATTAGCCTACTTTGTTTGCTTCCCGTTGCCCTGCCAACAAATTTCGTCACAAATACCTTCAGTCCTGTAAGTGCCTTGTTCCAGGATTTTCACATCATCATGAGGTTGGATGTTCTTAACCCCCTCTCCCCATTTTTACCCTCAAGATTCCCTCAGGTGTTCCTTCATATACCATCTGACCTTCCTCGCCTGCTGTCCAAAGTATAAGTCCCAGTACCCTGTGCCGTGCCCATCTCACCAGGGTCCTTCAGCATATGCTCCCAGTCCCCACCACCTCAGCCCTCAGGGTTACCTGAATTTATCTTCACTTTTACCCTCATATATAATTTCTGGCCGGGATGCCCCACTGTAGCTTGCAGACACCGCCTGGTTAACCACTAGACCTTAACCTCCTGCTGCTTGTCTTAACGTCCCCACCGCCCCTCCTCCCAGTAAACTGGCCCATCGCTCACTCAAAACTTTACTTCCTTGAATTTATTCTTCTGTGCCTCCCCAGCCGTCCGCATATACACAACCCCTGTCATTCAAATCCTACGTTGGACGATACAGGTGTTCCCCCCAAACCCCCGGATTATCCGCCTGGCAATTCTAATCGCCGTTTGACTTTGGCTCCAGTTAACCCTGCATCCTAGTTCTTCCCCACAAAAATCTCTATTGTTACGTCCCGTTCCCCAATGCCTGTTTCCTCCCCACCAAAACTGTTGGTGTCAAAATGGAACAATATCCACAATGAACCAACATCTCCCAGGACCCAGCTGTGTGTTCCCACATCCTTCCTCTCCTAATGGCCTTATAAAAGGGTCCGAATGACAATGCATGCAATTTTTAAAGTTTGAAGACAATGGGGCAAACCCTTTCGTACCCATACCCCATCTGGCACTTATGGGCTAAGCTTAAAATTAACTTGAACCCTGCCTTGCAAAGTAATGATATAGTTCAGTTGCCCGTGCAAATCTTGATCACCACCCTGTTTTTTTTTAAAATAACAATTTACTAACAAATATGTCTATCTAAAGACTGTCATACCTGGCTTCAATTTTCAATCCCCTGATCCCCGTTGCCCTGACAAAATCCTTAATTCTTATGCCTCAGAATGGAGTATTCTTCTTGAGGTAATGAAGTTCCCAAACTAGTCTCTAAATGTTTGATTAGGTCTGGGTTCAAACACCTTTCATGATTCCTAAAACCTTACAAAAACTTTAATAATCTGCAGACATGAGAGATCGCCAAAAGCAGTGTTCTTGTCCTTTATTTAGTTGAAAAATGGGTAACCCCCGTGCCTTTTTTTGAGATTCCCCCAACACTTCCCCGCCATTACCATAAACAGTTAAACAAGTGTTTCTTTTGATATTCCTTCAGGTAGAATTCCCAATATTTTGATATACTTTTATTATGGCAATTGAGTTTTTGCAATGGCGTGCGATTTTGGTACTCAAGCCAACATCAAAGCCTGTCCACCTCACCCCTCTGCTGATCTTGTGTTACCCTCGGTACTGCTGTTCCTGTTGAAAAGGTCCTGGAGATTTCCTGTTTGAGGGTGGTTTCTCCCTCCTCTGTCCGTGTTCCCTCTGCTTAAAATTCTCCCAAAGAATAAGGTGCAGTATAATTGCTCATTCCGGATCGTTTTGGTACTTGTACCTGCCCCACCCGTAGGTCCCCCATCCCTTTAGACTGTAATGGATAATGGAGTGGTGCTGTCTTTATTGCCTTTATTCATTCTGTCAAAACTACATTGGGTGATTAGTTTGTCACCCCATGAGAACCTGGTTTCTTGTTCCCTTCACCCCACGTGTCGCAAATTCCAATAAGGTGAGAATTCGGGGGTAAATAGTGAGTGAATCTTCCATTAAAAGGGCCTGGCTGGACTTTACTATGTCTAGCCCCCTCTTCGATAAGAATCATTTAGCCTGCGGTCTTGAAATTTTTGAAATTGTTTGTAAATATGCCTCCACCTTTGCCTTTGAGTCCCTTCCTCTCTGGTGGAATTACGAATTTTCCCTCTCTGCAGTTTGTGTGTGCTTCCATTTATCCCATTATTGTTAAGAAACATCCTGCCTGCTTCTGTTGCAAAGCTGAATGTAGTTAGGTTTTGTCCAATTTGTTTAAAAACAAGTCCCCTCTCCCTTTGAAGTAGCCTCATCATTCCAGGTTGATATTTCTAAGCCCAATTCAGTATTTACAGCCTATTGGCTAGCATGTCTGCCAGCTCAGGTGATGGTCCGAAACGTATGTATCGATCATTACGTTGCAAACTGTTGTGGGTTTCAGTTAGTTGCGATGCATTTGGTGCACGATCCAACCTGGCGAGCGATAACCCCTCCAGGATAAAAGTTGTGCTGGGACATTTCAACTGTAAGCCTTGACTGTGTCAATAAGCCCTTTGCCCCCATTTCCCTGTAACAAATCCATCATTGGCTTCTGTTGCAGGTACCTGACCCCTTTCGGTAGGCTTGAGGGAGTCCCTTCTTCCTGATTACACAATTACCGAATCCCCCACCTATTGTAGAGCCAAGTTCGTGGAAATCAGCATGTATGCAAAAGTCCCTTACGTAAAAGTTCACCTTTAGAATATCCCCAGTTGGGACTTCTTTTTCTGCCCTATTGTCCCCTGTCATAAATAGTAAATGTTCATATCCCATTGTCAGGATCCCCTCCTCTCTCCCATTGAGTATTTTTGGATAGGGCCTGAACTCCCCTCAAATTGACCAGGGTTGCCAGCCCCCTATGTTGTGGAAGATAGTAAGGAATAGATCCTAAAACCGATTAGCCTCAACTCTCGCGAAGAGGACAATGTGGCTGAGAGTAGTAAGTGATCTTTATTCATGCGTGCATCAGTTATCATACTTCCCAGGCTTTCACTAAAACGGTTAATGTTTGACTGTGGTACTCTGTAGATGTTTATCACTGTGAGAGGTTTTTGTAGGTATTTGGATTTGAATTTAGCTATTATATATTCCCCATGTTCATCCCTTGTGCAAGTATTAGTGATACATTCTAGTTGGTCTGAGTAGTATATAGCTGTGCCACCCCCTTGTTGATCTGGCCTACAGTTGTGTATGGTTGTGTAACCAGGAATGGTATAGACATCTGTAGTATCAGGCTTTAGCCAGGTTTCGGAAAGAGTAATGATGGACATACTGGCATGCAGGGAATTTAGTAATGCTATGAGGTCATCGTAATGTTTGCTTAAAGATCTGATATTGTAGTTAAAGACAGTTACGTTGTTGTTGCCTTTGATTGTTCTGCTGTGTAGTAATTACAGTTACTGTTTGATTCATTTAAGTCATTAGATAAGAGGTTGGCATCAGGATCAATGCTTGTTATCATAAGATTTATAGTGCAAGGCGATAATTATATAGACAATTCATGGAAAATTACTGGACACATTGGCTTCTTTCAAGGTGGTGTCCCGCCACAGTAAATATAGCGCATTTAATAGTAGATGTGAAAGTAGAAAAGTTATATAAGATATCTCCATAATTAGGGGCGATAATATTCTTAGTAGACATAGAAGGGTTCTGGTGTTAGCCAATCATCATCTGCAGGGAGGTTGCTCAGGATCATTGGTCGTTGGTAATCGTCTTTATAAATGAAGCGACGCAGCCTCTGTGGAAGAGTCATTCTTTGGGTCCTGTGGGGAGGAGTGTAGTATTTTCGGTAGTATTTTCAACTTTGGGATATTCTCTATCTGGTATGTAGAGTTCTTGCATTGCATAGAATTGCCTCTTTTTCAGCATATCAACGCGTACATTTAAGGCAGTAATATCTTGTTGTACGTGTAAATCTGCCATTTTAATTGTCTCTCCTCGTACCCGTAATAAAGCGGAAAGCTCTATTCTGGACCCGTTGTAACCGTAGCATGTTGGTCTTTGTTGTTAACGACATTGGGACACATGGGTATTCAAGTATAAGTCTTATCATTTTATACAGATGTTTTTTGACGTGGGAAGGGGCTTGATTAAATCTAGAGACCACTAAGACAGGCTTTGGCTATGTTGATCTTTTTACTGACGTGAGATGTTGAGCGGAGCAGCCTGTCTATTTCATATCCCAAGATCTTGTTCGGGTTTCTAATTGCTACAGGTGTACCTCTGTTGGAGATATACCCCTTGTCTTCGATGGTTGATACAAAACATCCTATGGTACTAACAAGGACTTTTTCAGGATTGGTCTTAATTCTCCATTTCTTTTCCCAATTAGATGTTCGAAGTTCAATATTCATTTTTTCTATGACCCTCTCATATTTACATTTTCCTGTTACTGGAGTTGACGAGACGACATGGATAACGTCATCTGCAAATTGCTTTATAATTGTATCATTGAACTCTGGTTGAGGAAGATCATTCACATAAATATTGAATAGAATTGGACTAAGACATGATCCTTGTGGGACACAAGCTGTCGGTATAAAAGGCTCTGTCGACCTGCCATGAAAGGTAGGAATGATTTTTCTTTGAGTTAAGAAGTTATATATAAATATGAGAAAGGCCCAGTTATGATCAGGTAGGTCAGTAAGTTTATATATAAGACCATCATGCCATAAGCTATCAAAAGCTTTATGAACATCTCTGGTGGCAGTTAGGGCAAGATTGCCATGATATTTCAGGCTCGCTACAGCATTGAAAATGGTATTTATTGCATGATGGGTATCTCTGAGTCCTAAAACCGAATTGTTTTTCAGTAAAGAGGTGGTTAAACTCCATATAATAGTTCAGTCTATTGGAAATTATCTTTTCAAGAACTTTGCCAGTGACTTCAAGTAAGGATACAGGTCTATAGTTCCCAGGTTGGTGGATGTCTTTATGGGGTTTCGCAAGAAAAATCATCATCGCAGTCTTAAAAACCACTGGAAAATGTCCAGAGGCCAAGATTGCATTAAAGATATTGACCAAAGACTGTTTACAATTTCTGGGTAGGAACTTCATTTGTTTCATAGTTATTCCCGAGAGACCAGGGGCTCTATTTCGCGTTCTTCCAATAACCTGACTCATCTCATGTAATGTAATAGGTCTAGTAAGAGGGTGGGCATCTTCAAGAGTTGATGTATCGATGGTAGGTAGTGGTTGGAGATCAGCTAAGTTCCCATCTCTCCAGTCATTGACTAACTGATAGTGATTATTAAATCGACGACTGTTATTGTGGGATAGAATTTTCTCCCATACATCACCCATAAAATTAGCCTGGTCCTGTGGATCATCAAGTTTAATCTCAACCTCTTCATCATCATCATCATCAGTGAAGGTATGAATTAGGTAGCTGGGAGCCTTGTGCTTTGCCCCTAAAAGTTGCCGAATCTTGCTCCAATTTTTTTTAGGTTGACGTTTATACTGGTTAGCTTGGAGAACTAGAAATTTCCATAAGTCACGTTTGTGATGACTAATCATAGTAATTAATTCCTGCCTCAATCTATACAATGTAGCCTCTGGTGGTTGTCGCGTTTGAAGATGCCTTCGACATTCTGTTTGATAATTTCTCATAGTCTCTAATTTCCCTAGTAGGTTTAGAGGGGCTTAGTACAAGTTATTACTGTACAAACTATTACGTTTACCACTAAATGAAAATATAATAAGGATAATACTGTTAATGTCCCAGATGTTCGTTCTACAGATTACAATAAAATTAGAGAGCGCCTATCGTGTGTTGACTGGGGTAGAGAAAACTCACTGTCGCTTTTCTGGGTAATATTCGGGCTGCCCATAGAACATTAATTCTCTATAGAGAAATAAGACCGAATATAAATGATGCAAAATAAATTAATAAGAAGCTAAAACATCTTTTATGGGGAGAAAAAAAAAGAGGAATGAATACGGTATCAGTAAAGAAGGTTGGCACCTCATGAACTATTATGTTTACGTTAAAGGAGAAGTAAAATAATGAAGGATAAATGCTAAACGAGACATTGAAATTGCAAAGGAATCAAGATAAATCCGATTTTTTTTTCAGAGTATACAGGCCAAAGATGAGATAAATTTTGCATCTACTTAAAACTCTGGACAACTTCTCACAGAAAGTGTATTACGATCCCAAGTCATTTGAACAGCTTACTGACAATGAGAACGATTGTTAATAGTTGTTTCCTGTTATTTACTCCAGAAGGCGGTTTAAAAAAACATGTAAGCAAACACTCGGACATATTTATTAGAAAACATACCGGTCCTGGGACATTGATCACTTCTAACATACAGAGGTTAAAAGACAGTATATATAGGCGGAGAGTGAGGTGTGAGTGACGCATGGTGACCTGAAGAATGCCATATTGGGACGAGGACGGGTAGACGATGAGATCATGTGACTCCTGTGTTGTTGGGTAGGTGGTGCTTTGTCTGGTTAAATGTCATGTATGCTAATATTTTAGAAATTTTGTGGCTTCCAATGTCACGTTCTATTGTATCAGTGACGGCAATTAGCGAGGCTTCTAGACACCATCGGCGTCTAAGGTCTTTTTCGGTGAGAACGAGTTGTGCCTCATCCCAGTTCATCAAACGCACCGTAGAGTCTTTGTGGAGGACACAGGCGTACCTTAAGTCGTCTCTGTTACTGGCATTTCGATGCTCGTTCAGGCGGACTGCAAAATTTCTACCTGTTTCGCCTACGTATTTCTTGGGACAGAATCCCCTCAGGTCTGAGATCGTATCCCGGACCAGAAAAAAAAAATATATAATTTTATGGAATCTCCTGCCATAGGTTCGAGTCGCATGGACTCCCACCCGTGCTGTGATGTGTCCAAGTGTATCTGATGTTGTCTGGGTGCTACCCCGCCCCAGCCAACTTAGTGTTCATTGTTGATTCACTTTATTAAATCATGCTTAATTCACAAATTTTCAAACATTATCTCTCGGCCCACAGCAGGATTCAAACCTGCACACACTGCATCAAAGCAAGCACTAATTTAGCCACACAGCCAGACTTTGTTCTTTGATGGAGTGTGTGCAGGTTCGAATCTTGCTGTGGACTGCATGTTTATAAATCATATTTATTTTTTATTAATACACATATTATTAACGATTAAGTTTTTAATATGCTAAATATATTACTAACTGATGTGTTGTTTTACATCATCTCTCATCTAAATTACGAATTTAAACTATTCAACGTCTGCTTGTTTTGCCAGTCAGACCCATGAATAGCAGAACAGTATTTCTTATACGATTTATTTCATCCTTGTTTGTTGCTAGTAATATTTAACGAAACTCAACTACAACTGTAGTGGAAAAATATATTACCATATAATATTAATTTGCTTCAATAATGTATGTTTGTATCTAAACTAGGCGTTTATATTCACTGCATTCCACTTTGCAAATACATTCCATATTGGCCAAAAATAATTCAGCCACCTTGATAACATGTCAGGGGAGCCACAGTGGCTGTCACCTGGGTAGCGCCGGCATAACCCACGTCATAACCCACGTCACTGGGCCCTACAATACCTGCCAACACGTACCCGGAAACCCAGCATGCTAGCCGTGGTTCAGCTGTCCAGGATCACATTACATGTCTTGTTTTATTGGCTGTGTGACATGATGACTTGCCTAGTACACGACATGTCTGATGTGTTCCTTTATCAGCATCAGTTACTGATGGTCGAAGCAGCTCCTGGTGTACTAGCATGGTACAGTGATTCTTTTTCCACGCTCAACCTAATCTAAAACCATTAAATTCTAAGTGCGTTTTTTTTTTTTCGGGGGGGGGGGAAGGTATTACTCTCATAATAATAATAATTCTTTATTTCTACAAATACATGTATAAGGTATACAGTCCTAGCTGAAATCAATGACATACTACTATATGCAGAGCATTTCAGAAAAATTAGGTCAATTTTGTCCCGGGATGCCACCCACACCAGTCCACTAACACCCAGGTACCCATTTTACTGATGGGTGAACATAGACAACCGATGTAAGGAAACGCCTCGCCGGGAATCAAACCCAGACCCCTCACCGTGTGAAGAGAGAATTTTTGCCACCAGGCCACGGGCCTGGTGGCAAGAGATTTATCCATTTTGTGGTAAATATGGAATGTGTGATATAACATTTTCCGATTATTTCGGCTGTATTCCTCCGTCATTACTAAAATAAGAAATACACGTAGTTGTGACGACAAACCAGTAAAAGTTTCCTAGCGACCGTTTTTTTTAACGCAAGCGTTATTTTTATACAGTAAGATTTTGGAAAAGATGTACAATAATTTACTGTTTTAAAAAGTAAACTATTGAACACTAAACATAACAAAACTTGTTCATATTTTCTGTAAGTGTACGGGATACTGGTGTCAGGGCACATATGATAATTAGCTTATACGATACTGGTAACTAGTCAGCTCATATGATACTAGTAACTAGTATACCTGGAGAGGGTTTCGGGGTTAACGCCCCCGCGGCTCGGTCTGTGACCAGGCCTCATGGTCGATCAGGGCCTGATCAACCAGGCTGTTGCTGTTAGCCGCACGCAACCCAACGTACGAACCACAGCCCGGCTGTCCAGTGCCTTCTCGAAGACAGCCAGGGGTCTATTGGTAATACTCCCTGCTGGGAGGGCAGTCTTGGATCCCTGACACTTATTGTGTTGTCTCTTACCTTGCTAGTGGCGCCCCTGCTGTTCATTGGGGAGATGTTGCATCGTCTGCCGAGTCTTTAGCTTTCATAGGGAGTGATTTTCGTGTGCAAGATTGGTACTAATCCCTCTAGGGTTTTCCAAGTGTATATAATCATGCATCTCTCTCGCCTGAGTTCTAGGGAGTACAAGTTGAGGACCTTCAAGCGTTCCCAGTAACTGAGGTGTTTTATCGCAGTTATGTGTACCGTGAAGGTTATCTGAACATTTTCTAGGTCAGCAATTTCACCTGCCTTGAAAGGTGCTGTTAGTGTGCAGCAATATTCCAGCCTAGATAGAACAAGCGACCTGAAGTGTCATCATGGCCTTGGCATCCCTGATTTTGCAGGTTCTCATTATCCATCCTGTCATTTTTCTAGCAGATGCGATTGTTACAGTGTTAGTAAGTTTATTCAGGTATACGCAAAGACAGTTACATAGATTATCATACATAGCAGCATATGTGTAGAGAACCTAGGATAACCCAAAAAAGTCAGAGAGAGTGACATATTTCCATTGTGGTCTCTGAAGGTGAGATTCTCTGACATGACCACTCCCAGGTCTTTTACGTTAGTTTTTCGCGCTATTGTGTGGTTGGAATTTGTTTTATACTCCGATATAGTTTTAATTTCCTCACGTTTTCCATATCAGAGTAACTGAAATTTCTCATCATTGAACTTCATATTGTTTTCTGTGGCCCATTTAAAGATTTGGTTGATCTCCGCCTGGGAACCAGTCAGTGCACAGGGCACTGGGAACCAGTCTCAGTGCACAGGACACTGGTAATCAGTCAGTGCACAGGGCACTGGTAATCAGTCAGTGCACAGGGCACTGGTAATCAGTCAGTGCACAGGGCACTGGTAATCAGTCAGTGCACAGGGCACTGGTAATCAGTCAGTGCACAGGGCACTGGCAACCAGTCAGTGCACAGGGCACTGGCAATTAGCCAGTACACAGGGCACTGGCAATTAGCCAGTACACAGGGCACTGGCAACCAGTCAGTGCACAGGGCACTGGTAATCACTCAGTGCACAGGGCACTGGCAATTAGCCAGTGCACAGGGCACTGGCAATTAGCCAGTGCACAGGGCACTGGCAACCAGTTAGTGCACAGGGCACTGGTAATCAGTCAGTGCACAGGGCACTGGTAATCAGTCAGTGCACAGGGCACTGGTAATCAGTCAGTGCACAGGGCACTGGTAATCAGTCAGTGCACAGGGCACTGGTAATCAGTCAGTGCACAGGGCACTGGTAATCAGTCAGTGCACAGGGCACTGGTAATCAGTCAGTGCACAGGGCACTGGTAATCAGTCAGTGCACAGGGCACTGGCAATCAGTCAGTGCACAGGGCACTGGCAATCAGTCAGTGCACAGGGCACTGGCAATCAGTCAGTGCACAGGGCACTGGCAATCAGTCAGTGCACAGGGCACTGGCAATCAGTCAGTGCACAGGGCACTGGCAATCAGTCAGTGCACAGGGCACTGGCAATCAGTCAGTGCACAGGGCACTGGCAATCAGTCAGTGCACAGGGCACTGGCAATCAGTCAGTGCACAGGGCACTGGCAATCAGTCAGTGCACAGGGCACTGGCAATCAGTCAGTGCACAGGGCACTGGCAATCAATAAGTGCACAGGGCACTGGCAATCAATCAGTGCACAGGGCACTGGCAATCAGTCAGTGCACAGGGCACTGGTAACCAGTCAGTGCACAGGACACTGGTAACCAGTCAGTGCACACGTTACTGGACACTGGTAATTGTACACGATACTGGTGACTGCAGGGAATAGAGAGGGGTGACACCTTCCAGTAACTGGTACTGTATTTGTGTATGCTGATCTAGTGAATGTATTAATTTACTGGATTAAGAAATGGAACCACCGCCAACTCTAGTGTCAACTCTCTACCTCCATCCCCTCTCTACCTCCATCCCCTCTCTTCCCACTCTCCTCTTCGCCACAGCCTCAGTAGTGTCATCGGCAGCGCCTCCTACAGATCACTTCCACGGTGCAGGTGCTGAGCTACTAGGCCTCGTCACCTGTATACTCTCCACCGGCATCCTAGAGGTATTTAACCTCTACTCCTGCGTTAAGCTCTCAATCCTCGCCATGACGAAAACATTCATTGACATGACCTATGGGACATTCGCAGCTGTTGTAGCTATTGTACACACTGAAATGCTTGACGATATCCTCATCGTCCGTTTGCAGTCTCCCAGCTCAAATTTACATCATTGTCTCGTATATGCAAGTTACTCCATGTGATGGAATATATTACAACGTAGCTTCCTTATGTTATCACTATACAAGTGTCACATGTGATAAGAAAGCAGTACACTGTAGGTATACCGAAATTCATTAAATCAATGTACACTTATTGTCCACCTATAACTTGTACTATCTATTTGCTTCCATCTGACTTACGTTTTGGATGGAAAAAGTGAAAACTACGATAGATAAATATAGAGAGATTTTTACTAAATAAAAGAAATTGTTAGAGACACGCAGAAGCCGGGTACAAGGTGGACCTGTGTCCTGGTCATCCCTTGACGACCTTTACGCCACACTCTCTATAAAATCTTGGATAGGCACTTTTTTATCAACACTGCATTAAAATACGACAAGGAAGAAAAATTTCGGAATTATTCGCAGGGTAAAGCAACCTATCCTTGCTTAATATAAACAATTGCTCCAATAAATGCTTAGTTAGAACCTTTCTCAAGTATTACAGGAAATGCAATATTGTGTAATAATATCGAAACATAATGCTGGTTATCCTTAATAAACTTGAAAATTTGCATCCTAGCGTCATGTTTTGCTTCGGTGTAAAAGATCATTCACTTCACTGCTGTGAAGGTTAGAAACCAGAGATTGAGGGAGTACAGGCGTGATGGTAATTATACGAGTCTCACCTTGTCAACTCTGCCGCACTCCCACCCTGTCGACCCTGCCGCACTCCCACCCTGTCAACCCTGCCGCACTCCCACCTTGTCAACCCTGCCGCACTCCCACCTTGTCAACCCTGCCGCACTCCCACCTTGTCAACCCTGCCGCACTCCCACCTTTTCAACCCTGCCGCACTCCCACCTTTTCAACCCTGCCGCACTCCCACCTTGTCAACCCTGCCGCACTCCCACCTTGTCAACCCTGCCGCACTCCCACCTTGTCAACCCTGCCGCACTCCCACCTTGTCAACCCTGCCGCACTCCCACCCTGTCAACCCTGCCGCACTCCCACCTTGTCAACCCTGCCGCACTCCCACCTTTTCAACCCTGCCGCACTCCCACCTTTTCAACCCTGCCGCACTCCCACCTTGTCAACCCTGCCGCACTCCCACCTTGTCAACCCTGCCACACTCCCACCTTGTCAACCCTGCCGCACTCCCACCTTTTCAACCCTGCCGCACTCCCACCTTTTCAACCCTGCCGCACTCCCACCTTGTCAACCCTGCCGCACTCCCACCCTGTCGCTACCCCTACATCTTTACCCCCGTTGTTACCCCTCCCCCTATTAATCCGTCGGTATCCCCTGTTCCTACATAGTTATCCTCAACTTTCCGTCACCACTCTCCCATTAGTCTGTTCTTCGCCACCCCTTCATCCGTCCCTTGCCACTGCCGCTCTTCCCGTCCGTCCCTTGCCACTGCCGCTCTTCCCGTCCGTCCCTTGCCACTGCAGCTCTTCCCGTCCGTCCCTTGCCACTGCCGCTCTCCCCGTCCGTCCCTTGCCACTGCTGCTCTCCCCGTCCGTCCCTTGCCACTGCCGCTCTTCCCGTCCGTCCCTTGCCACTGCCGCTCTCCCCGTCCGTCCCTTGCCACTGCTGCTCTCCCCGTCCGTCCCTTGCCACTGCCGCTCTTCCCGTCCGTCCCTTGCCACTGCCGCTCTCCCCGTCCGTCCCTTGCCACTGCCGCTCTCCCCGTCCGTTCCTTGCCACTGCCACACCCCCGTCCTTCCCTTGCCACTACCCCGTCCGTCTCTTACCCTCCCCCCCGTCCTTCTAATGCCACTCACCCGTCCGCTCCTTGTCACCCCCTCCCCCGTCCGTTCTTTACCACTCCCCCCTATCATTAAGTGTATACTAGTATTATAAGAACGTCTTCCTCTAATTCTAAATTTCATAAGCAGTGCGCCACTAAGTTTTAATCTTTGTTTATGTCACTGAGGAATTTTAAATTAGTTAAGATCTTTTTTTAACGAAATTTATGTTAACTGTTGCTTCGTAAGTTTTAAATTTTATGAGAGGTGGAACTAGCAGATGAAGGGGAGAATAAGTAGGAGAGGGTGATGGGTAGATGAGAGGGGAATATGAGTAGAGACAGGGGGAATGGGCATAGAAAGGGGGTAATAAAGGGAGGGTGAGTGGGTTGGGGCTGTGGATGGATGGGCTTGTGGATGGGTTTGGGTGGGTGGGATGTTGGGGGGAGAGTTTGGTTGGGTGAGTGGGAGGGTGGGTGGTTGGGTGAGTTGGAGGGTTGGTAGGAGGGTTGGTAGGAGGGTTGGTAGGAGGGTGGGCAGGAGGATGAGTGAGAGGATGGGGCTGTGGGAGGGTAGGTGGGTGGGAGGGTGGGTGGGTGTTTTGGAGGGTTAGTGGGAGGGAGGGTGAGTGATGAAAGCAGAATACACTCGTGACTAGCATTATATTATGGTTGACGAGTGTCACAAGGTCGGGCTGAGGTCCAATAACCTTCTGACACCTGCCAAGTAGTCTGTCAAACTGAGAAAAACGATAATAGTAATTGACTACTATCAAAACTATCACCACTACACTCCAGACAAAACTATCACCACTACACTCCAGACAAAACTGTCACCACTACACTCCAGACAAAACTGTCACCACTACACTCCAGACAAAACTGTCACCACTACACTCCAGACAAAACTATCACCACTACTATCACCACAAAACTATCACCACTACACACCAGACAAAACTATCACCACTATCACCACAAAACTATCACCACTACACTCCAGACAAAACTATCACCACTACTATCACCACAAAACTATCACCACTACACACCAGACAAAACTATCACCACTCCATACAAAACTATCACCACTACACACCAGACAAAATTATCATTACCACACACTAGACTAAACTTTCACCACTGCACACTAGACAAAACTATCACCACTACAGACTAGACAAAACTAGCACCACTATACACTAGCTCGATTGGTAGCGCAATCAGCTCACACATTGAGGTCCGTAGTTCGATTCCCGATATGGGTGGAAACATTAGGACATGTTTCCTTAAGACACCTGCTGTCCATGTTCACCTAGCTGACTGGTGTGGGTCGCATCCTGGAAACAAAATACTCTGCAAAACGGCTTTCTGTATAGTATGTCATTGATGTACAACATATACAGACCTAGCTGACATGTACTTGTAGAAATTAATATTATTATTATTATTATTATTATTATTATAACTACCACCGCTACACATTAGATATATCCAATGATGATAATGTTTTCTTAAGTGTATTTCGCTAATACAGTGAGTGGCTTTGCAGATAGTGTACAAGTTATTGAAAGCCCCTAATGCTCTTTATAAATTAGGTTTAGTAAGCTTTGTCAGGAAACAGGGCAAGTGTTTCTTGATGCGGATATTTGTCATATAACGATCAGCCTCTGTAATCTGGTGATTGCAGAGGAACTTAAGAGCATCCACAAATCGATTACATTTAATACTGAATGAAAGTATTTAAGATAATTCTCTCAAGAGATAACCCGCATGTACCTTGCTCAGTTGTGACGTGTACCTTGCTCATTTGTGACGTGTACCTTGCTCAGTTGTGACGTGTACCTTGCCCAGTTGTGACGTGTACCTTGCCCAGTTGTGACGTGTACCTTGCCCAGTTGTGACGTGTACCTTGCCCAGTTGTGACGTGTACCTTGCTCAGTTGTGACGTGTACCTTGCTCGGTGAAGTCATGTCTAGTGTGCTCTTTGTGAAATTGATCCAAGATGTCCTTAATTGAGCACCTCTACCAGCAGCTTAAGAAGGGGCTGAGGTTAGCTAAGTTCGACATAGTGATTGACAGAGGAAAACAAGAAGACTCATAGTAATCCTACAGTTGTAAATCCTCAAGTCAAGAAAGAAACCTGGATAGTTGCTGGAGATCATGGAACAAAGCTAAGGATAAAAAGGACAGATGGAGAAGTAGAAATGACGGTGAACCAGGAGGCTGCTGTGGAAACTTTGGACCCATTCTCCATGCTACTCGACGAATGTGAGGCAATTATTGTGAATGTCACGACGAACTACAATGAAAGTAAAAACATTGTGCTTGTTGGGGACAGTCAGATTAGGTACATGGATAGGGCCTTCTGCCTGAAGGATAAGAGTAGGAGACAGAGGGTTTGCTTTCCTGGGGCTGGGATGGCTGATGTTGTTAGCCGGCTTCGCAACATCATGAATGGTAATGGGATCAATCCTATTATCTGCCTCAGTGCTGGAGGCACTGATGTAGGCAAGCGTAGAAGTGAGGATTTAGTTAGAAGGTTCAAGACAGCAATAGACATAATTAAGAAGGGGGGGGCACCCTGTCATATGTGGCATTTTGCCAAGAAGGGGTGTTGGAAATTAATGGCTGTCCAGAGCAATTGGAATTAATTGTTGGCTGAACAAACACTAAGGATAATGCAGTACCGTTCATCGACAAGTGGGATCACTTCTAAGGTAGAAATAATATGTATGCCAAGGATGGGGCTCACTTATCCAGGGTAGGTGTGGGTTTTCTTCCAAGCTCAGTTGAGGGTGTTGTCAGGACTTTAAACTAGGATTAGTTAGAGGTATGGATTTAGGTATGGAAAATAATGTGTGGAAATATGACTTAGGCCTTGATATTATGAATCTTAATAACAGTCTCCTAGTAACACTGGGTAAGGATAATAACAGAAATTGTATAAAACCAAAGATGAATAGGAAGAAGGTGCAGAAGAAAAAGCATATTAATGTATTTTTGTGCTAACAGTTGAAATGCAAGAAATAAAATTAATTAATTAAGTTTGGTTGCATATGCTGGGAACTTTGATGTCATTGCAATAAGTGAAACATGGTATAATTTAAAGAGTCGGGATATGATTGCCGAGTGCCATATTCAAGGGTTTAAGTTGTTCCATATAGGTAGATATAACGGGAAAGGGGATGGAGTTGCATTATATGTACGAGAAAATATAAACTGTTGCATGAAAGCAGGTATAAAAATGGACAGATTAGTAATAAAATCTGTTTGGGTAGAATATCTAGAAAGTCAAGAAACACTAATTCTAGGTGTAATATACCGACCTCCAGGTTTGGATAATGATAGGAGACTTCCTTGGGATGAAATTTTAGGGCTTCTAGACACAATAATGTAGTGATAGCAGGGGCTTTTAACTTTCATCAAATTGACTGGACTTCTTTGACTGGTAATCTGAAGTCCAATGAATTTATGTTAGTAGTTCAGGACTGTTTTCTGAAACAGTGTGTAACAGCCTATCAGAGGTAATAATTTGCTAGACCTAGTCTTATCAAATAAAGAAACCCTTGCAAACAAACCATACTACGGGTGGGATAGAACCCGCGATCAGTCTCAAAACTCCAGACCGTCGTGTTAGCCACTGGACCAGCTAGCCCATCTGCTATTATTAGAAGCCACCTTGAAGAGCAAAATTTGATTAATGAATCTCAGCATGGGTTTATGAGAGGTCGTTCCTGCCTGACAAATTTACTGACATTCTTCAATAAAACTTTTGAGGCAGTAGACAGTGATAAAGTTAGTTTAATATCTTTATTATGCACCCCATATCCATCCTGTGGGCGGTAGTCAAAAGATTACAGAGGTACATAATTGGTCCAGGGACTGGACTCCAAAGTTTTGATAGATGAACAAGTTACATGGGTAATGAACTAGATCTGGTCACAATCATGACCAAGTTACAAAGGTAATGAGCTCCAGGTAGAGCTGGTCACAATCATGACAAGTTACTAAAGTAATGAATCAAACACGTCCATACATGGTTACAGTCATGAACAAATTACAGAGTAATGAGCAGTTAACAAACATTGTAGGAAATTCATCCATTGCCCTAACAACAGATGTTGCTAGGTGCCTGTCCCTCCTCGGCAGGACAGCCAGACAGCCATTGCAAACAGCAGCAGGTTGCGCCAGGATCTGCTGCTTGCAGGAGCACCATCGACCCTCCCTAAGAGGTCCAAAGGGTCAGCGATTCTGCTAGCAGGGCGAGGGAGAGCTGCCCTGGGGACGTGTCAACGTCCTGGTGGACGCCAGGTTGATTGCAGATCCCAGGCCCTCTGTAAAGGTGAAGGTGCAACAGCTGTCACCTATGTCTGCTGGGAGGGGCTGTTGGTTGTTCCCACCTGGAGCCCTCTGGGTGCCTGGACATCCACCGTGCGCACGGATGTTGAGGCTTGAGGAACTGAGTGCACACTGCCTGTGGCAAGCCTGACTGCTGCCTCGCGGTCAAACTCCACGACGCTGTCCCTGCAGTGCCATTGCTGACGTGATGTTTATTTGGATTTCAGTAAAGCATTGGATCGAGTATCTCACAAGAGACTCGTAAGAAAAGTGGCAGCTCATGACATAGAAGGTAAGGTTGTAGCATGGATAGAGGCATGGCTTACCAATAGAAAGCAGAGTTTCCATTAATAGGGTCAAATCTGAATGGGGATTAGTCACTAGTGGAGTCCCACAAGGATCAGTTCTAGGCCCATTGTTGTTCATAATTTACACTAATGACCTTGATGATGGAATTACAAGTGACATGAGCAGATTTACTGATGATATAAAAAATAGGCCGTATGATTCATTCTGAGAAGGATACCACTGAACTCCAGGAGGATTTGGACAAATTAATGTCTTGGTCTGAAAAGTGGCAGATAAAGTTCAGTTTGGACAAGTGTAAAGTCCTAGTCCTTAGGAATGAAAATAACCCTCGAAGCTATAAACTAGTTGACGTAGAGCTTGATCACAGTGTGAAAAGGACTTGGGAGTCATGGTAAGCAGAAAACTAAACCCAAGATGACAGTGCCTGAGTGTGCACAATAAAGCTAACAGATTACTTGGATTTATTTCAAGAAGTATAAGTAACAGAAGTCCAAAAGTTATTTTACAGCTCTATACATCACTAGTAAGGCCTCACTTATATTATGCCGCTCAGTTTTGGTCTCCTTACTACAGGATGGATATAGTCTCATTGGAGAACATACAGAGCAGGATGACTAAAATGATTTACTGTATAAGAAATCTCCTGTATGAAGATAGACTTAGAGCCCTGAATCTTCACTCTCTGGAGAGGTGTAGAATGTATAAGTGGATGATGGAAATAAACAAAGGGGATATTAATGAAATACTGCCTCTTCAAGGGGGGCTCCTTGGCGTGGTGAAGAGGCTCTTGGTCTGAGGAATTAGCCCTGTCGGTCTTCTTCCTCAGACCGAACCTAATTACCCCCCATTCTCCCCTCCCCTATCCCATCCTCCCCATCCTCCCCTTTTTCCATTCCTCCTCCTCCTCCTCACCCCTCCCTTTTGCCCTTCCTCTTTTTAGCCTTCGTGATTTCTCCCACAGGCGCGCTAGTTCCTAGGTAGGGGAAAGGACACCGGGGTCCATCCCATTCCGTTGAGGTTTCTTGGCGGTGGCGTAGTTTGCCGTGGAATCTGGATTGCCTAGGGATGTCCCGATCCCTCTCCGGTATCCCGGAGTAGCTTTGGGTGTCTTTTGGGCGACGGGTGTATCTCTGGAAGCCACCTTTCGGATTCCGGGGGTGGTGGCTGAAGGAGGTATGCTTTGTGGCGGATATCCGGCCGCCCTCTCTTTTGTCCACCGAGGTAGCTCGGCAGATGTAAGGTTGCTATCGCAGATTGCTGGTTTACTGGCATGAAGGGTAGGGTATGGCACGGGTTCCATGCTGCATCTGCGCTACTAGCGGTGTCGAGTCCTCTTGGGCGCGGAGGGAGATTTCTGGCCCTTTCATTCCTCCTAGGAACTATCCCTCCCCGGTCCCCCCTTTTTTTTCTTTTTTTTATTTTTATTTTCTTTTCTTCTTTCTTTTTTTTTCTTAAAAACAAAAAGAAAGAAGTAACCTAACCATGGCAGCCCTAGTCCATGAACCTGGTACCCCCGGGCCCCTTCTTGATACCGCACCCCGTTCTGACCCCGCCTCGTCTTTGGACCACTCTTCAGACATTCCTCATGCCTCTGTACCTATTGCCGGTGCTGTTTCCTCACCCGCTTCAGGTACTGAGGCCTCGACTGACTCCTTCGATTTATCAGACCTTCGCTCTCCTCTGACTATGCTTCCGGCCTCTCCCTCTACGGTGCGGCAATTTTCAAATCGCCGACCCGTTCCACGTCGGACCAACTCTGGTCCCACGCCTAAACGTCAACGACAATTACCTGCTGATGATACTTCTCCACCTTCACCTTCTCGTTCTTCTCAGAAACGATCGACACGTCCTTCACTACCTTTCCACGCTCAGTTTCAGACTGAACAGTGGACTAAATTCTTCACTTTACGACCAACTTCCTCTACTGCCTATCTTTCTGACCATAGTATTGGCAAGGCACTCCTACGCCATGTTGGTAAAGATATTTCTTTTCATGCTCTTAAGAGCGGTACGCGCATCATTACCGTACAGAATGCTACCCAGGCTCGTGAGCTCTCTCGTCTTTCCCATATAGATACTGTTCCTGTCACCCTTGAAAAACATCATTCCCTCAATTCTTGTAGTGGTACCGTTATTCTGCCCCATACCATAGTTCAACAAAATTTCCAGACATGTGGCACCGACATTCTAGAACAGCTGGAACTCCAAGATCTCCCAATCCTCAAGGTAGACACTTACGTTCTTCCTGCCCGTGGGCGGAGACGATACCCTAGCAATGTGGCTCGTTTAACTTTTGACAGCCGAGAACTCCCATCCTCCGTTTATATAGCAGGACATCGGTTACAAGTTCGAAAGGTGATCCCTACACCACAACAGTGTAGAAATTGCTGGCGATTTGGCCATCCAGCGAAATATTGCAGATCTATCGCCGAATGCCCAGTCTGTGGTGCCGATGACCATTCTAATACGTCTTGCAATCGATCTCCCTCTTGCCTTAACTGTCATGAGGCTCACCCTTCGTACTCTCGCCGTTGTCAGGTCTATTTAAACGAGCGGGAAATCCGTTACCTCAAAGAGACAGAAGGTCTCCCTTATGCCATGGCAGTTTCTCATCTCCGCCTCCAAGGGAGACTCCCACGTGTTTCTTATTCCCGTGTTTCAAAACGTCCCCCCACTTCTGGTATCCCATCTTCTACACCCACCTCTGTGGTTACCTCTCCCATAATCACTCCTGTATCTAATCCTTTTGCTGTCCTCGGCTCAGACGTCCCTACTTCAACGCCTCAGTCTAATCTCGCTTCTTCGAGTTCTCTCTTACAAGCCTCAGTATCGACGAGACCTCGTACGACACCTCTTCCCAATCGTCCCTCTACTTCTCAAAAGTCAAAAAAAGGTCCGGTAACACCTCCTACCCATCTTCCACCTCCTCATTTTACCCTCCCTGTCTCTGTCCCTAGTTCTTCCCCTCTCACTGGCTCAGTTACAAGTGCAGAGGTTCACCCTCCTCCTCGTAATGTACCTTCCTCCCCTGTTCCCTCCCAAGTTTCTTCCTCTTCTGCCACCTCCCAGGTTCCTGTCTCTTCTGTCCCCTGCCACGCTTCTCCAGTTCCCTCCACCCTTTTGCCCCCCCCTACCTTGGTACAGTCCAATACAGTTCCAATCTTTACTCATCCTCCCCCTACCATTCCCAATATTGTCTCCCATACGACATCTCTGAATTCCGAAACACTTGAAGCAATCTCTGAATATATTGCAGAGACCAAACCGTCAATGGACACTGATCCACCTTCCGCTCTTTCTCTCTCCTCTGCTCCATCTGCGCAACTCCTTTCTTCACAGCGCACCGTTCCTTCGCTGCTTGAACATTTTCCACTGCCTCCGCATGTGGACTTTTCTAACCCTTCTAGTCCGTAGGAACCCTTACCTGCGGATTTCAAGTATCTTTATCATTGCCAATCATGGCCTTTTTACAGTGGAATATACGCGGCCTCAGGGGTAATCGGGGTGAGCTTCAGATGTTACTCTCCCAGTTTGCCCCTGTTGGTGTTTGCTTACAGGAACCAAAATTACACTCTGCTGTTATTTCTCACATCTCAGGCTATAATTTATTGTATTCTTCAGATCCTTTTCCTGATGGGACCTTTAATGAAAGTGCCCTTCTTCTCCGCACTGATATTCCGTACCATCAGCTATTTATTCATACTTCGCTGCATTACACAGCAGCCCGTATCCACTTACATAGGTGGTATACGCTCTGTTCTTTATATCTCTCTCCTTCTCGGGCATTATCTATTCCGGATTTTGCCTTCCTTGTTTCGTCATTACCGCCACCGATTCTGTTACTTGGTGATTTTAATGCCCACCATTTCCTCTGGGGAGGGTCTCACTGTGATTCCCGTGGAATTCAGTTAGAGGCTTTTCTTGCCACCCACCCCCTCCATGTTTTAAATACAGGTACTCACACCCATTTTGATCCTCGGACTCATACTCTCTCTTGCATCGATCTCTCAGTTTGCTCTTCCTCCGCCGCATTAGACTTTACTTGGTCTGTTCTCCCGGACTTACATGACAGTGATCATTTCCCAATCATTCTTTCTTCCCCTTCATATTCGCCACCTCTTCGCACCCCACGCTGGCAATTTAATCGGGCAAATTGGAACCTTTACTCACACCTGACTGTTTTTAAAGAGGTTCCTTCTTCGTCCTCCATCGATGAGCTTTTACACCTCTTCTCGTCCTCCGTTTTCACCGCAGCTTCTCATTCTATACCCCAAACTTCGGGCAGGCATTCTCAGAAATGCGTGCCTTGGTGGTCTCCTGCTTGTGCTCGTGCAGTACGTTTGAAACGCGCTGCATGGGGCAGGTACCGGTACAATAGAACCACAGAGCGACTCCTTGATTTTAAACAGAAGCGTGCGATCGCTCGCCGTGTCATCCGTGACGCTAAACGCACTTGCTGGCGAGATTATGTCTCCACCATCACCTCTGCTTCCTCTATGAGTGCAGTCTGGAAAAAAGTACGAAAACTGAGTGGTAAATATTCTCCTGACCCGGCTCCTGTTCTGCGAGTTGCCGGTGTTGATATAGCAAACCCACTAGATGTTGCCAATGAAATTGGCAATCATCTGGTCCGTATTTCTCAGGGACTCCATCTATGCCCCTCATTTCTTTCCTCAAAGTCTGCCAGAGAGTTAGCACCCTTGGACTTTTCTTCTCTCAGAGAAGAACAGTATAATGTGCCTTTTACACTTCAAGAACTGGAGGCAACACTCTCAGCTTGTCGATCATCGGCAGCTGGGCCCGACGACATTCATATTCGTATGCTACAACATTTACATCAGTCAGCCCTTGCAGTCCTATTACGCCTTTACAATCTTATTTGGTCACAAGGAGTTCTTCCACAGCTGTGGAAATCCGCCATTGTTCTCCCTTTCCGCAAACCAGGCACTACGGGACATGAAACCTCCCACTATCGTCCCATTGCTCTTACCAGTGCAGTTTGCAAAGTAATGGAACGTCTAGTAAATAGACGTTTAGTGTGGTATTTAGAGACACACAACAGTCTCTCCACTCGTCAATATGGCTTTCGTAAGGGACGTTCTACCATAGACCCCTTACTGCGCTTGGATACATATGTTCGTAATGCCTTTGCGAATAACCACTCAGTTATTGCCATATTTTTTGACCTTGAGAAGGCATATGACACAACTTGGAGGTATAATATTTTAGCCCAAGTCCACTCCTTAGGCCTTCGAGGCAATCTACCATCCTTCCTTAAGAACTTTTTAACTGACAGGCATTTCCGTGTTCGGGTTAATAATGTGCTCTCCCCGGGCTTTGTCCAAGCTGAAGGTGTCCCCCAGGGATGTGTTCTGAGCACAACACTTTTTCTCCTTGCTATTAATGATTTGGCCTCTAGTCTTCCATCAAATATTTGGTCATCACTCTATGTTGATGACTTCGCTATTGCCTGTGCAGGCGCTGACTGTCACCTCCTTACAGTTTCTCTCCAGCATGCAGTCGACCGTGTTTCCAATTGGGCCACCACACATGGGTTTAAATTTTCCAGCACTAAAACCCACCAAATCACTTTCACTAGACGCTCTGTCATCTCTGATCATCCTTTGTACCTCTATGGCTCACGTATCCCTGAACGTGATACAGTCAAGTTTCTGGGCCTCCTCTTTGATCGTAGGTTATCCTGGAAACCTCACATTACCTCTCTGAAGGCAACTTGTCACAGCCGGCTGAACCTTCTTAAAACCCTTGCTCATCTTTCGTGGGGAGCTGATCGTCGAACCCTCCTTCACCTACATTCCACCCTTATTTTATCGAAACTTGATTATGGTGACCAGATCTATTCAGCGGCATCTCCTGCTACTCTCTCTAGCCTTAACCCCATTCATCACCAAGGATTACGTTTATGCCTTGGTGCTTTTCGCTCTTCCCCTGTCGAAAGCCTCTATGCAGAAGCGAACGTTCCATCCTTGTCCGATCGCCGTGATGCCCATTGCCTGCGCTACTATGTACGCTCTCATGATCTCCGCAATCCTTCCATTTATAGAATGGTCACTGATATTAGTAGACATTCTTTATTTGTTCGCCGCCCCTGCTTACTCCGTCCCTTCTCTCTTCGCCTTCATTCGCTCTTGTCTTCTCTTCAACTACCACCTTTCTATGTACATGTAGCATCTCACTTTTCCCTACCCCCCTGGGAAGTTCCAGCTGTTCGAGTCTGTTCTTTCTCCCTCCCTTGCTCGAAAGCCCAACTGTCTACGGTCGCTTCCCGCTCTCTTTTTCTTGACCACTTTCACTCTCATTCTCATGCCATTGCTGTGTACACAGATGGCTCTAAGTCTTCTGACGGCGTAGGATTCGCAGCAGTGTTTCCGGACAGCGTCGTACAAGGGCATTTACTATCTTCAGCTAGTATTTTTACTGCTGAATTATATGCCATCCTTACAGCACTTATCCGTATTGCATCTATGCCTGTGTCATCATTTGTGGTTGTCTCAGACTCCCTTAGTGCTTTACAGGCTATACAAAAATTTGATACACCTCACCCCTTAGTCCTCCGTATCCAACTTTGGCTACGCCGCATCTTTACTAAGCATAAAGATATTGTTTTTTGTTGGGTCCCTGGTCATGTTGACGTACAGGGCAATGAACAGGCAGACACTGCTGCGCGGTCAGCAGTACATGACCTACCAGTTTCTTATAGAGGTATTCCATGTACGGACTATTTTGCTGTAATATCTTCCCACCTTCACACCCGTTGGCAACAACGTTGGTCTACTATGCTCGGCAACAAACTTCAGTCTATTAAACCGAGTATAGGTTACTGGCCGTCTTCTTATCACCAGTGTCGAGGTTGGGAGACTACTCTCTCCCGTCTTCGCATTGGCCATACTCGTCTTACTCATGGATATCTCATGGAGAGGCGTCTTGCTCCTCTCTGTGAGAATTGCCAAGCTCCATTATCAGTCAGCCACATTCTGTTGGACTGCCCACTTTATCAACGAGCACGCAGAATTTACCTCTGTCGTCGTCTTCGCCCCGCTGCTCTCTCTTTACCTTCCCTTCTCGCTGATGGACCCACCTTTCATCCGGACTCTCTCATTGACTTTTTGACAACGACTGACTTACTTCACAAATTCTGATACTTTCAGCCCTTTCTACTTGTATCTCTTGCTACCCTCTACCCCCGTACTATCCCCTGCCCCGCTGTTTTCTGTAACCTGCTGATCATCCCCCCTCCCTTCTGCCATCCAATTCCCTTGCTTCCTTCCCTACCCTGCAGCGCTGTATAGCCCTTGTGGCTTAGCGCTTCTTTTTGATTATAATAATAATAATAATGAAATCTACAATGTTCCTCCATTCTTATGATCTTATGTATAGGTCCCAGATTTTGTTTAGCAGATTACAATGGGCTTAGAGAACACCTATCATGTGTCGACTGGGGTAACGAAGAGAATTACTAGTATGTCAGTTTTCTGAACACTAGACAAGTTTCCCGAACATTTATTGTTTATAAAGAAAAATGATCGAATAGAAATGATCGGAAGTGGATAAACATGAGGCTGGGGGAGAGATTTAAGGAATTTATAGGCGTATCAAGAGAGGTGAGATGAGGGTCATCTCACGAATAAATAAATTCACATTAAGAGTAAGGTTAAAAAAAAAGGATACAAGAAAAGCTAAACATGATTATGCAATTAAAGTTGCTAAGGATTCAAAAGCTAATCCGAAAGGGGCTTTTCGAAGCATGTGGAACAAAGGTTAGAGAAAAGTTAGGTCCTCTTAAAACTATCTATGGACATATTGAACAATTAGACACCTGTGTAACAACTGGATATCTTTATTATGCATATGTTTCACCAACCAGTTGCTTTCTCACTACAATAAAAGGACAGAAACAGAAGCCTGAAGATGTGGAGGATGAGGTAATCGGTCCCTCAGACCTAGTAGGTGGTGTTCAGTGCTGCAGTCTTGATCATTCTGAAGCACAGACAGGAAGAAGTGGGCTTATATACTGGAGTCATGTGAGGTGTGGCAGAGGTAGGCGGGATTTCCCAGTGGAAGTAGGTCATACACAAGAGATGGGCAAGAGGTAGTTGCGGAGATGTCTTCTGTACCAAGAGTCCATGATGTTGTGCCAGATACAAGAACACCATGGAATCTTGTTACAGAGGACGTTAGATAAATGTGTCTGATATTTCTGCCAGACACAGCAACATCTTGGGATCTTAATACAGGGAATTCTTCACTTGCATAACCTTTAGGCATGACCTACTTTCACATTTGGATTTGTAAAGTGTGGTACCACCTACAACTGCTTCACTTCGCCTGTCTACAGTATATAAGCCACTTCTTCGCACATATATGCTGTATTCTTTTCAAGATTGATGGACTGATTACATCGACTTTGGGCTGAGGGACTGATTACCTCAAACTCCTCCTTTTCCTCACCATTCTCCTTTGTATGGACTGATGAAGCCACTGTGGCGAAACTTTACCTCAATAAAGATTCCCAAGTGCTGCACATGTGTCTAATTTATCAACACTGTTCCATCTTATTTTATTATAAACTAGCCATAACTTGTCCTCAATAATTCTACCTCACTTTAAGAAATACTCAATTGCCCAATTTTATTCTAAAATCCCTATTATTGCCCAATTTTGCTTTAAACTATATTGATCAAACTTATTGTAAACTTCTTTTATTGACCATTTTATTCTATACTTTTTAGCCTGGTGGCTAAAGCTCCCGCTTCACACACGGAGGGCCCGGGTTCGATTCCCGGCGGGTGGAAACATTTCGACACGTTTCCTTACACCTGTTGTCCTGTTCACCTAGCAGCAAATAGGTACCTGGGTGTTAGTCGACTGGTGTGGGTCGCATCCTGGGGGACAAGATTAAGGACCCCAATGGAAATAAGTTAGACAGTCCTCGATGACGCACTGACTTTCTTGGGTTATCCTGGGTGGCTAACCCTCCGGGGTTAAAAATCCGAACGAAATCTTATCTTATCTTATCTTATACTATCCTGTCTACCATCTTACTAGCATATTATAACCAAGTCATTGCCATTTTTATTTTTATCATTTTTTTTTATTATTATTCTTTTGCTACCTTGTGTATTTTATCCTGTCAATTTAAATCTAGTTATACTCTAATTCTTGTAAACAACTTATATAAGACCTTGGTGCAATTACAATTGAGAGTCTTGTGCCTTTTTTATATTATTAGATTAAACTCAGTTGTACTATAGTCAGTACCAAATTCATTATATTAGACCATAGTGCAATTACTAGAGAGAGACTGGTGCTATTTTTAATTTGTATTTTTATATTATTAGATTAAATCTAGTTGTACTATAGCTCATTCTAGCTCAAAACATACTCCACAAAAGTCATTATATTAGACCTTAGTGCAATTACAAGTGAGAGTCTTGTTCTATTTTAAATTTGTATTTTTATATTACTAGTTTATACTTAGTTGTACTTTAGTTCATTCCAGCACAACACATAGACAACATCAACTTCATTATGTGTAGTAGTGACTATACTCTATATGACCAAAATACTCTAGCTATATACTTATCCAAACTTCCCACCACTACAGATATCAGTACTAGAACTCAACACATAACTCAGGATATAAATAACCATAATTTAAACCTAGAAGATGATTGATCATGTTGACCCTGATCTAAACCTCCATAATCTGACACCCAATCAAAACCTATTGGAAAGTAACTGCCTTTATTACACAGCATCACAAGCCAGCACTATCCTAAACAATGCTAAAAGTCTATCAGTACTTAACTACAACATCAGGTCCTTAAGCAAACACTATGATGACCTCCTGGCACTCCTTGAATCACTAAAGACACCCTTCTCCTGCATTATTCTTACTGAGACCTGGCTTAAGCAGGACACAGTAGATATCTACCCTCTACCAGGATACACAGCAATTCACAACTGCAGACCAAACCAAGTTGGGGTGGTATTGCAATTTATTACTCTAACCAATTATCTTGTAATTGCACCACTTGCTTTAGTGATGAATATGGGGAATACATTTTTGCTAATTTTACTGTAAAAAACCTTAAGACACCTATAACAATCGGTGCCATTTACCGGATACCTCACACAAACATCCCAAATTTCAGTGAGAAAGTAAAGTCACTAATAACAAACAGACAAATGAATAAGCACCACCTTCTCTTAGCTGGAGACTTCAACATCAACCTTGGCTTACTAGATGATCAGACTGTAACTGATTTCATCAACAATATGAACAACACACTTCTCATACCAACAATAACTAAACCAACCAGGCTCACTGAGACAAGTGCAACCATAATAGACCACATATGGACCAATATACTAGCCCCCCTTAAATCAGGGATAATCACAGATAGCACTACAGACCACTACCCTACCTTCCTCCTGACAAACATTAGTAAACCACTTGAATACAACAAAGTCTCATTTAGACTCCATGACGAGGCCTCAATAAGGAAGTTCACAGCTGACCTAGAGATTGTTGACTGGCCTACAGAATTCTCCAAGGCCAATGGTACTGATGACTGGACAGACATTTTTCTTAACAAATTACTTAGACTATACAACAAACATTGTCCTATAAAAACGAAACAGATCACAAACAAACGGCTTGGTTGCCCATGGCTAACCAGCACCATTCTGAAATCCATTGACAAGAAACACCAATATGAAAAGCAATATAGACAGGGCTTAATACACAAAGATATTCTTAAACACTATTCATCAGTTCTCACCAAAGTAATAAAGAAAGCCAAACAACTATACTACTCCAGTAGATTCACAGACACTAGAGGAGATATAAAAAAGACCTGGAAAACACTCTCTCAGATTCTAGGGACCCACAAACTGAAAAAAACAAGAATATTGTCCTAACTAAACCTAATGAAACACCACTACATCCCACTGACACAGCTAACAAGATAAACGACTTCTTCTCAACCATAGGATCTAGTCTCGCCAATAAAATCCCACATACCAATGCCCATGCCGGGGACTACCTAGATGGGAATTTCCCAAATTCCTTCTATCTTGCGCCAACTGAGCCCTCGGAAGTCACCGAGATTATAAAGTCACTTAAAAACAACTCAGGGAATCTGTCTAATGTCCCACCATTACTGTACAAGCGAGCGGCCCATATCCTTTCGCATGCTATTTCATTACTTTTTAACAAGTCACTAGAAACTAGCACCTTCCCGAAACTACTCAAGATGGCAAGGGTTACACCAATACATAAAGGTGGTGACCCTACAGACTTAAACAACTATAGGCCAATATCAAACTTACCATTGCTATCCAAAATCTTTGAGAAACTCGTGCACAGGAGACTATATTCATTTATAACAGCACAAAACATACTCAACCCCTGCCAATTTGGATTTAGGAAAAATAAAAACACTAATGATGCAATCATAAAAATGCTAGATCTGCTTTACACAGCATTGGAAAATAAGGAATATCCACTAGGAATTTTTATTGACCTAAGAAAAGCTTTTGACACAGTAGACCACGACATCCTACTCCACAAACTTGACCATTACAGTATAAGAGGCCATGCACTTGCTTATTTCAAATCTTACCTTACTAATAGGTATCAGTATGTCATCATTAAAGACACAGCATCAACAACACGGCCACTTGATACTGGAGTTCCGCAGGGAAGTGTCCTTGGTCCCCTGCTCTTCCTCATATACATCAATGATCTTCCAAACGTATCCCAACACCTGAAACCCATTCTCTTTGCTGACGACACGACTTATGTCATCTCTCACCCTAATCTTGCCACCCTCAACACCATTGTTAACGAGGAGCTGATCAAAATATCGACTTGGATGACAGCCAATAAACTTACGCTTAACACTGACAAAACCTACTATATTATGTTTGGTAGCAGAGCAGGAGATGCACTCTAATTACCAGACATAATGAGGGCAAATTCCTAGGCCTATACCTTGACAACAACCTGAATTTCAGCACCCATATCCAACACATAACCAAAAAAGTATCCAAAACGGTTGGGATCCTCTCCAAGATACGATACTACGTGCTACGAAATGCCCTTCTCACACTATACCACTCACTTATTTATCCATACCTCACCTATGCTATTTGTGCTTGGGGATCAACTGCAGCAACACACCTAAAGCCAATAATAACCCAACAAAAAGCTGCAGTAAGAATAATCACTAAATCCCATCCCTGGCAACACCCTCCCCCCACTCTTCATAGATCTAAACTTACTTCCTGTTCAGTACATCCACACTTACTACTGTGCAATCTACATCTACAGGA